>NC_133412.1:36403333-36770000 GCF_049350105.2 Macaca mulatta | reverse complement strand
CCCAGTTAATTTTTGTATTTTTAGTAGAGACGGGATTTCACCATGTAGTCCATGCTGGTCTCAAACGTCTGACCTCACATGATCCACTCATCTAGGACTCCCAAAGTGCTGGGATTACAGGCCTGAGCCACCACACCCAGCCAACCCTGCAAATGTTGAAGTTATCCACCTCCACTACCACTGCCACCACTACCATATCCTGCTCCTCTTGCTCCTCCCCCTTCACTTTCTCCCCACAGTGAGAAGACTGCTTGACCATGGGCCAGCAAAGATGGATGAGGTAGGAGACTCAAAGTCAAGGACAAGGTAACCACTGCCCTGCTGAGTGCCCAGGCCACCAATTATCTGCCTGCCTTCTCTCCTGTATCTGAGGCCTCCTCCCTCCATGCCTAGATGCCTCCATGCTCTTGAGGCTACGTTTAACGCTGTTTCTCCCTCCCCTCCCTTCACTCATCCTCCTACCAACTTTCCCCATGCCAAATTGCTGGAATGATCTCTGTGGTGTGGATAGTTGGTATCTCGCTAAATCACGTGCTTTGGTAAAAGGAGGAAGAGGGCTGTGCAACTGAGGTCAGGATGCCTAATTTCCCAAGCCAATGTATCTAGATTGACAAGGCCAAAGGAAGGACCAATGCTAGTAGCAGGAGCTTTCCACAAATTAACCACACTGTCCCAGTTGGGGAAGTGCCTCCAAATTATGTGCAAAGGAAATGAAAACAGTGCAAATAAGCACACTCTGTCTCCTTCAGACAGCTCACCTCTCCCCACTCCTGATCAGAATTTTTTAGAATAGCTGAGCCGTCCTTGGGAGAAATATATTGGGCTAGCATATTGAGGAATGCACATGGCATTATGGCTGTGAGGCCGATCTAGGGAAATTTGGGTACGTCATCAAGGACTTACACGGTCTCTAAGACATTGGGCATCCTCACACCAAAACATCTGTCCTTAGGCCAACAGCAGATGTAGCTTACCTGACACATCTTGACATTTTTGCAACTGTACATCATCTCAGCAATCCAGAAATCCTACAACCATCTTGGAGAGCGTGAGGCAAGGATTCTAGCACTAGAAGTATTAGTATAGTCATATCTTGTAAAAGAGTGGAAAGAAATAAATCGAAATGTAAATAGTGGCACTGGGTACATTTTTATTCTGCTTTTCCTAATTTTCAAAATACTTCAACAAGTGTGCTATTTTCACAATGACACAAATGTAAATAAAACCTTCTTGAAGAAAAGAATGAACCAGTGAACGACAATAACAATAAAAAGCATAAATCGTTCATTTACAGCAATCAAAACCAAGAAACAAGCCTGATTCTGGGCTGCAAAGACTACGGTTTAGTTAAAGTAAGTTTGCTATCAATTTTTACTTTCGTTTCCTTGTGGGCACAGAACAAGGCTTGAGGCTGGTGCTCTCATCAAAGCTGGGACTGAAGCCTGGATCGCCTGTGCATCAGGGAATCAGCATGTTGTACAGGTCCAGTGGTTCTGGAGTGACGCCAGCACAGTATTCCAAAAACTTGAGGTTCCAGGAAAAGTGCAAGTCCCTTCACGGGGTCCCAGAGCAGATACTTTCAATGCCCTTTGTGAAAATGACCTTCAGTCCACTTAGCAAGACTTGCACTCTTTCCCTTCCATTCTATCACATTCATAAAGGGAATTCTGTTGGAGGTAGAAGGGAGAGGGGTGATGTGTTTCGGACCCACAAAGGTGAACTTTAGAATGCTTAAACCATTGACAGTGCTCTTCCAGCCAGTGCAGAGATTTCTGCATAATTGAAGGGAGGCAGTCAATCTGCAATGCACACACGGCCTGTCAGGTCCAGACAGATTTACAGACAGACCCCTAGAACCCAATGACTGGTCACTGATGTTGCTTCAATCCACTCTCCACAGCTTAGAATGATGTTAACATTTTTAGGAGAACCCTTGCAAAAACAGATTGGTTTTTGTTCTCCTCTATTAATAACAGCTATTTTGAAACGCTATTTA
The DNA here is from genome assembly GCF_049350105.2 of Macaca mulatta. Lineage (NCBI taxonomy): Eukaryota > Metazoa > Chordata > Mammalia > Primates > Cercopithecidae > Macaca > Macaca mulatta. The sequence goes on along the minus strand of NC_133412.1, from coordinate 36,768,004 downwards.
AATCTTCTATTGTTATTTGAATTTTTCACGGATTATGTCTCCCCAGGTGAGCTGCTGTAGGGCAGCGGGAACCACATCCTACAAGAACCTGTAATCTCCACAAAGCCTAGCACAGCGCCTCTTCACGGGACACTCATACATATTCGTTCATTCGCCTTTCTGTTTTTCTAATTTGGGAAGATCCACTGTTTTCATTATTGAGTTGCTCTACCCAAATGACATATCGACTGCTGACTGAAGGTGCCCTTCCAGCTGTGAGCTCAGCGGGAGGCTGGAGGTCACCCCGCAATGTGCCCGGACACTCACGCTGTGAGCTCGGCGGGAGGCTGGAGGTCACCCTGCAGCGTGCCCGGACACTCACACCAAAAAAGAAGTCATTACTTTTAGGTTGTTTTATTATAATCAACAGCAATATTTGGCAACTTTTCTTCTAGCATTAGAAAAGACACATAACCAAATGTTAAAAAAGAAATCTGCCAAGTGCAACAGCTAGAAGAGAAAAAATATTATTAAAAGCCCATGTAAACTCTCTACCTACTAAACTAGGAGGGGAAGGCACGATTCTGTGTACCCTGGTACAGACAGAACGCCGGTGGTGACTTTTGGTTCTACCCTCTATGAATCGCTGGCTGAAAAGCTAAGAATTTAGGCTCAGAAGAAAGATCCAGTCTCCAGTCTATGCCCTTTTTCTCACACTCAGAGAGAGGAGGCTGGGCTTCTCTGCTTAACATGGTAGTCTTCTACTCTTTTATGTGGAGTAACGACCTGAGTACAGCACATTAATTTTATAACTATTTTAGGAGCAGGGGAGGACTCTTGAGTTTTTCCAGAGATAATTAAAAATGGGGGAAAAAAGAAACCTGAAATAAACAAAAAACAAGCTGAAGGCACCAGGGGTTTCTGAATAACATCTTCCCGGTTCAACAATTTTAAGAATTCCATAATGCGAAAGCAACCCCCACACATTCTCTCCCACATAAACATGCTTTTTATTTAAGCCACACTCAGCGACGGCAGCAGAATCTCTTGCCTGCACTTCTGTAGTTGCTTCATCCAGAGAGAATGTCATCTCCACAAACGCGTTCTGAAGTGGGGCAGAGGGTGACCGCCGGTCAGCAAGTGCAGACACCTTCAAGGAGGAAGACTGAAGTTCCCAGTAAGCTCAGCAGCTCGCCACCCGGAAATCTGAGTTTTCACCACACTGAAATCTGATTTTCAACCTCAAGTACCAATGTTCCCTTGGCAGCAACTGAAAATTTTAGGCTTCTTGATATTTATCAACCAGCACATTCCTAGTAATTTTCCTGGTGTACCAGAAAGAGGTAATTATGTTCCTTCCGATAAACCATTTTATTATCACTGATAACTACATTTTTTAAATAACAAGAACCACTGAGCATGGAAGGGAGTCAACAAAAGACCACCAAGCCATAAAAACCAATTGGGTTTTCTCTTTTTGCAAAAATCACCTGCTTTTATATGGAAAAACTCATGGAACATAAAACCACATCCAATAAGTCAAAAAATAAAATAAAACAGTCAATAGGGAGAAGGAGAACAGTAGAAGAATTAAGACAGAGGAACAGACAGAAAGAGTGAAATATGGGAGGAGAGAAACAGTGAGTAAGGTGGGGAGGCAGTGCTGAAGGACAGCAGAGGAGACACAGGAGGCCAGACAGCCAGAGGAGGCAGGTGGCTCCAGGGCTCCCAGGGAGGAAGGGAGCTGGAGAAACTACTCCTCTCACATTCAGCTGCTCATTTGGCGTGTGAAGAACTAGATGGGCCATTTTTAATATGCTATGTTAGTTTCTCTACTCTTTTTTTAAAAAAAATCAAATATGCTCTTTCTTTGTCTTGACACATACACACGACGTTAAGATGTCATCAGGGAAGAATCATTTTTCCCACTTACAACATGAAAATGCCTTCTCAAATTATCCACCGTTTTACTAAAAAGATCCTATTTTGAGCCAACACCCACCTGACTCTTCGGGTAAGGCATGGGTCTCACATCCACCATCGCATAGCACGTGCTAGCAGACAGCTCCATGGTGGTTCTGTGTACTTGCTTAATGATTTCATCAAATAATTTAGTCCAGTCAACAAATATTCATTGAGCCTCTACATTGCTGAACAAGACACAGCCCCCGCACTGCAGGAACTTCCATTCTGCAGGGAAATAACATTAGCAAGCTACTGTGCAAGAACGCAGGGGCTGGCCAGTGCCACTGGGCAGAAGGCAGGATCAGTTTGAACTGGGCCATCAGGAAAAGCATTTGAGGAACAGGCATTTGAGTCTGATATTCAAAGGGGTAAATGATGTGAATTCAGAGCAGCATGAGAAGGGGTGGAGAGGGGGCAAAGCAGAGGAAATACCGATTGCTGAGGACTATGGGACCCTTGGGTTCCTGTTGCTAAGCAGTGGCTGATTAGGCTGGAACAGTCGATTGAGGCCAGTGTGCACAGGCCTTCACTCCACAACTGCCCCAAACAGCAGACAGACAGTAGGAGTAGAAAGGAAGGCACGAATGGAGGGAGACTGTGCAGGGAACACCTCAACTTGACCCAATGACCGGCTGGATGTGGGAGTGTAAGGAACAGAAAGTCAGAATAACCCCAGGTGTTCAAGCTCTGGTTACACAGAAGAGGATGATGGCACTAATGTCATCAAGGAATGCACTGAGAAGGACACACTCCACTACTCATGAGAAACATCAGACAAGGCCAAGCTACAGGGCATTCTACTACGTAACTGGACTGCACACTTCAAACGTGTCAAGGTTCACGAGAGACAGAATCACTGGGAAATTGTCCCAGATTAGAGGAAATGAAAGAGGCATGACAATGAATGTAACACAGATCCTGGATTGGATCCTGGACCAGAAAACATCTTTTTTTTTTTTAAGCTTTTTTTGGCCAGGTGCGGCGGCTCACGCCCATAATCCCAGCACTTTGGAAGGCCGAGGCGGGTGTATCACCTGAGGTCCGGAGTTCAAGACCAGCCTGGCCAACATGGTGAAACCCTATCTCTACAAAATTACAAAAGTTAGCCAGGCATGATGGCAGGTGCCTGTAATCCCAGCTACTCGGGAGGCTGAGGCAGGAGAATTGCTTGAACCAGGCAGGTGGAGGCTGCAGCAAGCCGAGATCGTGCCATTACGCTCCAGCCTGGGCAACCAAGCAAGACTCTGTCTCAAAAACAAAACAAAACAATAAAGATCTTTTTTTTCCTCCTCTTTTGCTATGAAGGACACTATTAGGTCAATAGATGACACATGAATAAGGCCTGTTGATTAGATAATAGCTCTTAATGCTAATTTTCCGATTTTGGCACTTATACAAGAAAATGTCCTTTTTAAAAGGAAATATACACTTGAGTATTTAGGAGGACAAAGGTGTACCATGTCTACAACTTACTCTAAAATGGTTCAGGGAAAATGACAACATATGTATGTGTGTGTGTGTGTGTATACATATATGTGTGCATAAACACATAGACACACAGACACAGAGACAGAGAATGAGAGAATATGACAGAGTGAGAAAGGTAAAGCAAGTGTGTTAAAAATTAATATTTAGAGAATTTGGTTGAAAGGTATGTTGGGAATTATTTTAATTATTACGACTTTTCTTTCTTTCTTTTTTTTAGAGACGGAGTCTTGCTCTGTCGCCCAGGCTGGAGTGCAGTGGCACGATCTCAGCTCACTGCAACCTCCACCTCCTGGGTTCAAGCAATTTTCCTGCCTCAGCCTCCTGAATAGCTGGGATTACAGGCACTCACTACCATGCCCAACTAATTTTTGTATTTTTTCAGTAGAGACGGGGTTTCACTATATGTTAGCCAGGCTGGTCTGGAACTCCTGACCTCAGGTGATCCACCCACCTTGACCTCCCAAAGTGCTGGGATTACAGGCGTGAGCCACTGTACCTGGCCAATGATTGTAACTTTTCTATAAATTTGAATTATTCAAAGTAAAAGGTTTAAAAAGGGAAAAAATTATTACAGAAGCCAGGATGACAAGGTAGAGACAAAGCAGCCAGGCTTCTGAGTATTACATTCTGAGTGAAATGTGGGAGACAGCTCAGGGCCCAAAATATAGATTTGAAGGTACCTGGGGGCCCTGAGTAAACAGGGTTAAAAGTGCGGCTCTAAGGTCAGACTGGTGGAGTCTCTTTCCCAGATCTGCTCCTTGAAAGCAGTGTTTTCTTTAAGTTATTCAAATCTCCCTCGACTTCAATTTCTGCACCTACATAACGGGAGTAATCAGAGTCTCTCCCTCACAGAGTTGGAGTAAGGATTAGAGGAAGTAGTACAAGTGGGCGAGGGCGCCCAGTGAGGCGCGGGGAAAGCGCCCAGTGCTCTTTAAATACTACTGCGGGCTCAGAGGGGAGGCTGGGGCAGGGAGAAGGGAAGAGGAAAAGGAAAAGAAAGACCAAGGACAGGATCTCACAGCATCCCTGTGTCTACAGGCCAGGAAGAAAAAGGAAACAAATGAGGTTCGAGTAGGCCTGGACAACCAGTGTCATGGAGACAGGGAGAGAGAGGCACAAAGGGCTGACCGCTGCCAGGAGACGCAGGGCAGGGACCAAGGAGAAGAAGGACAGGGCAAAGGCCTCAGATCTGCAGCCAGGACACCTATGCCAGAGCCCTCCAAGGAAGCAGTTTCAACAGAAAGATGAGGGTGAAACCAGAATAGGTTAGTGGACAAAGAAGACAATCTGAGGACAGTTCAACAGAGTAGCAGGGTCAAGAACAGTGCTGCCCCATACGAGAGCCATTGGCCCTATCTGACTACCTCAATTGGATTTAAATTAGTTTAGAATTTACTAAAGTGGAAAACTTGGTTCTCAGTCACACTAGCCACATTTAATGTGCTGAAGAGTCACATGTGGATAGTGACCACCCTATGAGACAGTGCAGATATAAAATATTTTTCTCACCGCAGAAAATTCTACTGGACAGAGCGAGGACCCTACCATAGTTTCTTATGGGGAGGATGACCCGTATAGTGGAGTAAGGGCTGGGGCGGAGTAGGGAAGGACCAAAGACACTGGAGAAGAGGAACAACAAATGCAGCCAGTTCCCAAAAGAGGTGAGAAGGAAGGAGTCAAGACCAGAGAATGAGGAGTGTGGAGTGCATGTGGATTAACCTTGGGGAAGGGACTTGTAGACATTTTCTTCCTTTGATAAAGAGGAAATAAAGAAGGACAAAGAGAGGAAGAGAAAGACACTTGGGGGTCTTGAGGAAGGTAAAGTGGGAATTTATCTGGTGAAATTAGAGCCAGCGTAAATTTTCAATGGAACCTGTCCAAAAGTCTTTGTGACTTCCTCCTGGATAATGTGGCAGGCTGGGAGAAGAATAAGCAAGTAAGGGGGGTGATTTTGGATTGAGGACTGGAATATGAGAAGCCCAACACATTGAAACAAAGGATTCTGGGATCCCAGACAGAACAGAAATGGCTAGCAACCTACATGCCCCAAGTGGAGAAACAGAGTCACAGATGGGCTGAAGGATTGGAACAGCAAGTGCTTAAGGGATCAGGGTCCTCGGCGATGGTTAAAATCCAGAGCAGTATGTGGGTAGTATCAGCTAAATAGGCTGAAGTCCAAGTTCAAGATCTCGAAGGTTCCGTCTTGCTCAAGACTGAACAAGTCCAAGATGTTGGCTGAAGCAAAGTGGACACTGAGGCTCTAGGAATAGATGTTGAGGAACTTCAAGGTCAAAGAATTAAGAGAGCTTCAACACAAACACCAAAGTCCCTGGCAAAAGACAAAGCAGAGAAGAGAATGAAGCTGGCTGGTCATGTTTTTTGTTTATCACTTTTTTGTAGCATTAAGTGAAGAGATCCCCACTGTACCTGGGTGTACATCAGAACTGCCCAGAGAGTTCTGCCTTCTCTTCATCCTTTCCTGCTGTTCCTCCTTTTGGGGTTTGTTTTTAAAATAGGGATTTTTAGGTCTTACTCCCCCACCCTACCCCAGCCCCCAATGATTCTAATTTGGTATATCTGAGGGAGTCCAATGACCAAGTTTTTCAAAATGTCCCAGGTGATTCTGAGGAACCCTGAGGTCGGGACCAGAAGATAAGAAGGAGGGTAGGGGCATAAGCAGACAGCACTACCTTCCGAGAGACTTGGTTGGTGATGGTGCATTGGTTTGCAGGCAGCACTAAGGAGCAAGTGGAAGAGCCTCCCTACTCTGGTGAGAGGCAGAGGACACTAGAGAAGGCTCTTCTGCGGGAAGTTGTTCACTCAGGCTCTGGCGCTCAGGAGAGAAGGTGGGCTCAGCTACAGAAAAAATGAAAATGCAAAAGTGTGGCTGCAGGATACAAGAAACCAGACATTGAAAGCCAGGTCGGAGTGACACAGCCCAGTGGCCTGCAGAGAGAGGAGGCTGAATAATGCACTAAGGAGGGTTCCAAGCACCATGGGGTGTGGTTCATTAAAGCGTTGGTAGGGCTCCGTGGCTGAATCCCTGGGCACTCAGGATTGTTCCGTCCATATGCTATCAGATTTCTAACATGTAACACATTAAAGGTTATTAAGCCCTCAGGTAAACAAGCTTGCAGAAGCTTATTCATTAACATTGGAAACTGTGTCTTCCCAACCCACATTCTTATACAAATGAAATCAGATTCGAATGAAAATCAAGGGCAGCCTTTAAGTAGAAAGTCAGAAGGGGCAACCAGGGATACGTGTGAGAGGGTACTTCCTCCCTTCCCCTCCGTGGAAGAGGGAACTTTATAGACAGTGGATATGGAAGTGTCTTTTTTAGTACCAGTCAATGCTAAAAATAGGATAAGTGCCACGGAATCCCCCCCGCCCCCCAACACACACACACACACACACACACACACACGTCAGTGACAGGGCACACAAGACAGATACAGTGTGCAAACCTGGGGATGGTTCTCAATATTTATTCTCTACAAACCTAACTCTTATTTTAAAAGCAAGTTGCAAACGTTTGCCCCTGCTTCTGAGAGAGCTGCACTTTTGTGGATTCGAATCATTCTAGCGTTATTTCTGGTTACTCCTATGAAATAATTTCTAACACTGCCGTACACAGACTTCAAGCTGAGGACGAGAGCGCACGCGCACACACGCACACACACACGCGCGCACACACACACATAAACCTCGTGCACATTGAAGAAATGACTCACTCAATTTGCTGCTGCCTGCCACGATTGGGTTTTGATTTTACCTGTTCAAATACAAAGTTTCCTATTAGATTAACTACAGGAAAGAAGAACTTAGGAGCATTAATCCTGATTTTGTTCATGTCTTTAGGGCACCTAAGAGGTTTTAACCTGTGCATCTTAAGAAGCCGTTCTCCGGACCACCGACTGCTTGCTCCATAATCTTTCAGACAACGATAACATTTCTTGCCACTTTAGGAGCCAATTAATGGAAACCCCTCCTAGAATAAACATGGTCAAGCTTTGCATCTCCGGTACCTGCAGAACCGTACTTTAGGGCTCTTTCTCAGCTCGCAGTAGGATGGCACAACAGCATTCTGGAACTGCAAAGACCCCCTAGCCCCTCCTTTGAAAGATGAGAAAAAGCGAAGAGGCGGAAGAACAGATGGTTAACCGGCCCAAGGTCACTCACTCTGAGTCGTGGCTCGGCTGACTCGCCTTTACCCCTGGTAATCCGTGCACCACCCCAGCTCCCCCAAACAGTCCCTCGGGCGTCGGTTGGTTCGCTAGCATGCAGCCCCCGCGAAAATGCAACGCCAGTTGCGCTCTGTGCCCAACTTCAGCCCTTCGCGTCACATGCAGTTAACCCTCTCGCCCGCGGCATGTCACATGGGCCACGCGCAGCTCTCTCTCCCCTACGCCTATCTCCTGAGCGGCTGCCCCAAGGTCACCGGCCGTCCCAGGGAGCTCCCGCCGCCCAGCCCCGGAGGCCGCCCGGTCGGGGTTCCCGGGGCGCGGCACTCACCGGCGCGCGGGGCGGGCGCGCCACGGCTGCCCATATCCTCACCGGCGCGGTTGGGTGCGGCGGCCGCTGGCGCTGGCTGAGCAGGGCGCCCGGCTGCGGGCCCGCGCCGCGGGGAGCGCCGTCCAATCAGCGCGCGCCTGCCGCCTGGCCCGGCGCGCGGCCCGGCAGGGTTCGCGGCTCCCGGGGGGCGCGAGCCGCCGCGCGCCGCCCGAGCCGCTTCCGGGCGCGTTGCCTGGACGCGGTTGCCGTGGCAGCCCGAGCTGGAGGCTTTCCCCGCGCACCCGCGCCCAGCCTGGCGGCGCCGCCCCTCCTCCCTCCTCGTTCCCACACCCAAAATAGCCTCTGCTCGTCGCTGCTGTTTCCCACAGAGCTCGCATCCAAGAGCCTTGGAGTTGGCGGGCGGGGATTTCGCTCATTGGAAAATAAATCCTGTTGTAGGGATGGTTGATTCGGAGACGTGTTGAAATGGTGCCTGATGGAGATCATAGCCACGGTGGTGGCATTGCAATTCTCTCCAGAGCCCCAATATACCTTATTTACTAAACCGCTTTCCCACAAAAATAGTTATCTCCCCCGCCTCACCTCAAATTGGGGAGAAGTTATTTGATTAGGCCACGGTGACGCCCCACCTGTGCAGGTGAACGAACCCTCCGGGGCTGCCAAGTGTCATTTACTGAATCTCCTTGACACCTGCAGTTAGGACCCAGGATCGTGTCTCATCGCAGCAGACACGACGCAAGAAAGAACCGCGAACACCCCTCCTCTTCCCAGTCCTTTCTTCTCCTATCAGCTTCATCCCCTCCCAGCGCGTCCTGGCTCTTTCCACCTTCCTCTCGATTTTGGATTCTCATCAGGACGCGCAAACCCATTCACTCATAATTATTCTTCCTCTCGGTGGGCGGGATTTCAGCGGAGTTGAGGGGTACACGACCTTTGCCCGCCTGGCCTCATCTGGTTCGTGCCTCCTCCGCAGAGGTGCTTACCCAGCACAGGGGCTCCTGTCTGTCTCCCCCGAGCCTGAGCCCTTCCAACCCAGGGGAAGGAGCCCGACATGGTAGAAGAGCCCGAACTGTGGATTCAACTGAGCGTTTTTGGAATCCTCGCTCCCGCAGGATTATTATTTAGGGGCTGTTAGTATTAAAGACTGTTATTTGTGTGTGATCTTGGGTATTCTGCGACTGTTTCCTCACCAGTAAAACGGGCTAATACCCTTCACAAAGCGCTAATGCATCTGTAACATTCATTCAGACAACAGTATCTGTTGGATGCCTGCCAAGTGCTAGAAACTATGCTTAGCCCTGAGACACAATGGTGAAGATGAAAAAAAGAGACATCACTTTCTGCTCGAACAGAGCTTACAGCCTGACAAGCATTCACCAAATAATCACAGACACATGTAACACTGCCGTTGTGACCAGGAGAGTAATGGCCTTGAGTCTTGTGATGTGTAGATCTGATCTAACAGCATCTGTTTAGTGCTGCAAAAGCTCAATGATTATTCTTTCCTCTCTGGGTTAGATTCTCACTGCCTGGTGCATGGTGCGTACTAGGTAAATACATATTGAATTGGATCCTAAGTCGTGGTGATGACACTGTCATTCAGTGTCCCAGTGACTTTCTGGCTGTAACTTGCCACAACATCTGGAAAGGTGTGCATGTGTTAGCAGAAAGTACCCATTCAAACCTAGAGTCCATCACCAAGAGTCTAGAAAAAGGTTCAAAATGTTTCTTGCCTGTCTCCATGGGGGTGCCTGTCAGTGCATATGGAGAGCATCTCAGATGGACACATGACGTCCCCTCTGTCTTGTTTCCTCCTCTTCTTATTATTGTCCCCTTTCCCCGCCCACCCCAATACCGACCCTACCCCCTCTACTACTTGAGGTGCCAGAGCCTCAAGGCACCCATTCCTGGCTTCCTAGGAGAGTGGTAGTAGATCCTAATATTCCTCAGAATGGATTACCTATAAAACAGAGGAAGTGCCTTCTTACTTCTGGCCATCAAAACCGAACTTTGATTTTTCATTTGCTGTAAGACTCCCTCACTCTCAAAGGTAGGGAAGGAGAGGACCTGGAAGGTGAGGGGCTCTTGCCATATGTCGGTACCTTCTATTTAGGCTGACTTTCATTTCCTTTATAAAAATCATACCAATTAGCAAATAAGACAAATAATTGTATTAATAATTATTTCAAAACATGAATTTCTCCTAAGAACACGGCTTTCAATGTGGTCTTGAATCAGGCCCACGACTTCCCACTTCTTATCTATCTTTTTTCTTTCCAAGTGATTTGTTTCGAATCCCAAGGGGACAAACTTTAATGTACAATGATTAAGCCTACACTAGTTTCTTTCTAACTCTTTCCCTATATCTGTAGGCTAAATTGCAATGAAATATCCACTTCCAGAATCACTTTGATTGTAACTCATTACAGGAGATGGAGTTTTTCTTGCATTACTTCATTTAAAAAGCCATGATTTATCACAAATTATTTTATGCTGCAAAGGTTACCAAAAAAATTACCAAAGAGAACAACTCTATAAACTCGATGGTTGTAATACTATTTAGAAAGCAGTCATTTAAATACAAATAATTTGTGCAGTATATTATGCTAGACACAATGGAAATTTTTTTTTTTCTTTCTTTTGAGACAGAGTCTCACTGTCTCACTCTGTCACCCAGGCTGGAGTGCAATGGCTCGATCTCGGCTCACTGCAACCTCTGCCTCCCAGGTTCAGGTGATTCTCCTGTGTCAGCCTCCCGAGTAGCTGGGACTACAGACATGTACCAGCATGCCCGACTAACTTTTTTTATTTTTAGCAGAGAGGGGGTTTGCCATGTTGGCCAGGTTGGTCTTGACCTCCTGACCTCAGGTGATCCGCCCACCTCGTCATCCCCAGGTGCTGGGATTACAGGAGTGAGCCACCACACTCAGCCCAACTGGGTGGGAATTTATTTATTTATTTTTTGTTGTTGTTGTTTGTTTGTTTGTTTGAGACAGAGTCTTGCTCTGTAGCCAGGCTGGAGTGTAGTGGCGTGATCTCGGCTCACTGCAACCTCCACCTCCCGGGTTCAAGCGATTCTCCCGCCTCAGCCTCCAGAGCAGCTGGGACTATAGGCACGGGCGCCACCACGCCCAGCTAATTTTTGTATTTTTAGTAGAGATGAGGTCTTGTCATGTTGGCCAGGATGGTCTCCATCTCTTAACGTCGTGATCCACCCGCCTCAGACGCCCAAAGTGCTGGGATTACAGGCATGAGCCACCGTGCCCGGCTGGAATTGTTTTTAAGTGATTTATTCCACGGCGGGGCTCTGGTTCTACTTGTGTCTCTGCACTGCCATTAGTCATGAAGATGAGATACACACGACATCTGTAAGGCTAGTAAGCAGGCTCCTCTAGGTAGGTAGAGGTCAAGGGCTTGTGTAGGTCAACGTGGTGTTTGTAAGAAGGCTAGAAAGCAGTTAGGCCAACGCCGTGGTGAGTTTGGGATAGACAAAGAGTTAACACTTTGTTTAGTCCTCAGCAATTCTCAACCATGGTTTGTTGAGATCCACTGGGAGGTGTGTTACACATTGTTCATTCTCAATACTAGAATGCTGAAGAATTGGACCACGAGGAATAGTCATATGAAGGGACCAGGAGGAGGAAGAAGGTTCCCACCGGGAACAATGAGGAAGACCCAGAGATGTAAGGGTGAGGACAATGTCAGAGAAGACACAGGTGAGAAGGCTCAAGGGCAGAAAGTTTCCAGGGGACAAGCCCTGCAGAAAGCCAAGAAAATTTAGTGAATAGAAAGTCATTGGTGACCCTCAGGAGTGTGTTTTAGCTATCAGATTGCTGTGGGTTAAGAAAGGACTGGATGCGGCCGGGCGCGGTGGCTCCCGCCTGTAATCCCAGCACTTTGGGAGGCCGAGGCGGGCGGATCACAAGGTCAGGAGATCGAGACCACGGTGAAACCCCGTCTCTACTAAAAATACAAAAAATTAGCCGGGCGCGGTTGTGGGCGCCTGTAGTCCCAGCTACTCGGGAGGCTGAGGCAGGAGAATGGCGTGAACCCGGGAGGCGGAGCTTGCAGTGAGCCGAGATCGTGCCACTGCACTCCAGCCTGGGCTGGGCGACAGAGCGAGACTCCGTCTCAAAAAAAAAAAAAAAAAAAAAAAAAAAAAGAAAGGACTGGATGCTCATGAGGTCAGGAGATCGAGACCATCCTGGCTAACACGGTGAAACCACATCTCTACTAAAAATACAAAAACTTAGGCGGGCGTGGTGGTGGGCGCCTGTAGTCCCAGCTGCTCTGGAGACTGAGGCAGGAGAATGGCGTGACCCCCGGGAGGCGGAGCTTGCAGCGAGCCAAGATCACGCCACTGCACTCCAGCCTGGGTGACAGTGAGACTCTGTCTCAAAAAAAAAAAAAAAAAAAGAAAAAGAAAAGAAAAAAGAAAAGACTGGATGCTGTAGAAATGCAAGAAAGGTGTAGGTCACTCTTTAGAGAAGTTCGGCAATGTAAAGAAGGTGGGAAGAGATCTGTAGTGCCTAGTGGACGTTTTTAAGATAAGGGAAAATAGTGTCTGCATATTTATATACAGTTGTAGGTCTGCAGACAAGGAGAGCACAAGGGATTGTTTTGCAATGAGTAACTCAATCTAAATTTTACCATTCCTTTCATTATCACCATATCCATTTTCCTTTTTAAAAATGTTTCATCGGGCCGGTTACGGTGCCTCACACCTGTAATCCCAGCACTTCCGGAGGCCTAGATGGGTGGATAGCTTGAGGATAGGAATTCGAGACCAGCCTGGCCAACATGGCGAAACCTGTCTCTACTAAAAATGCAAAAGCTAGCCGGCGGTGGTGACAGGTACCTGTAATCTCAGCTACTCAGGAGACTGAGACACGAACACTGCTCAAACCTGGGAGGCAGAGGTTGCAGTTAGCCGAGATCGCGCCACTGCACTCCAGCCTGGGCAACAGAGCAAGACTCTGTCTCAAAAATAAAATAAAATGTTTCATCAAATAAGAGAAATCTTACATTGAACAAAGGTGGGGTGCAGACCTTGGGACACTATTCTGTGAATAACCAACGAAAAACTTGGGTTAATAGCCAATAAACACAATATGTTATTTTTTTTTTTTTTTTTTTTTTTTGAGACGGAGTCTCGCTATGTCGCCCAGGCTGGAGTGCAGTGGCCGGATCTCAGCTCACTGCAAGCTCCGCCTCCCGGGTTCACGCCATTCTCCGGCCTCAGCCTCCCGAGTAGCTGGGACTACAGGCGCCCGCCACCTCGCCCGGCTAGTTTTTTGTATTTCTTAATATAGACGGGGTTTCACCGTGTTAGCCAGGATGGTTTCGATCTCCTGACCTCGTGATCCGCCCGTCTCGGCCTCCCAAAGTGCTGGGATTACAGGCTTGAGCCACCGCGCCCGGCCACAATATGTTATTCTTTATGACTGTTTTTTGTTGCCAATAGTAATATAGAATTAAGAAAATTCCTTTTTTTCCACGAGGTCAGGAGATCGAGACCATCCTGGCTAACACGGTGAAACCCCATCTCTACTAAAAAAAAATATAAAAACTAGCCGGGCGAGGTGGCGGGCGCCTGTAGCCCCAGCTACTCGGGAGACTGAGGCAGGAGAATGGCGTAAACCCGGGAGGCGGAGCTTGCAGTGAGCTGAGATCCGGCCACTGCACTCCAGCCTCGGCGACAGAGCGAGGCTCCGTCTCAAAAAAAAAAAAAAAAAAAAACGCCGGTTGTGGTGGCTCAAGCCTGTAATCCCAGCACTTTGGGAGGCTGAGACGGGCGGATCACGAGGTCAGGAGATCGAGACCATCCTGGCTAACACGGTGAAACCCCATCTCTACTAAAAAATACAAAAAACTAGCCGGGCAAGGTGGTGGACACCTGTAGTCCCAGCTACTCGGAAGGCTGAGGCAAGAGAATGTCATAAACCCGGGAGGTGGAGCTTGCAGTGAGCTGAGATCCAGCCACTGCACTCCAGCCTGGGTGAGAGAACATGACTCCATCTCAAAAAAAAAAAAAAAAAAAAAAAAAAGGCTGGGTGCAATGGCTCATGCCTGTAATCCCAGTACTTTGGGAGGACAAGGTGGGCGGATCATGAGGTCAGGAGTTCGAGACCAGCTTGACCAATACAGTGAAACCCCAACTCTACTAAAAATACAAAAATTAGCCAGGTGTGGTGACACGTGCCTATAATCCCAGCTACTCAGGACCCCAAGGCAGGAAAATTGCTTGAACCCAGGAGGCAGAGGTTGCAGTGAGCTGAGATTGTGCCACTGCACTCCAGCCTGGGTGACAGAGCAAGACTCTGTCTCAACAAAAAAAAAAGGAAATAAGTCTATGTATTTGGTGCCACAGGAAGGGTGGAAGTGACATCACTGTCCCATCCTCCCCATCCCCCTGCTGATAGAAATCATTCTTTCTCCCAGTGAAAATCTCTGAGGATAAATGTGGCTGGCAACGGCTGAGGAGTCCATGATCACCACCACCAGACGATTATTTGGCCCTTTCTTTCAGCTGTTGGGTTTATTTTTATTTTTTATTGTTTTGGTTTATTCTCAGTGATAAAGTAAAATTACAAAGCATCCCCAGAACAAAGAAGACTGGTACCTCCCTAATCCTACTACCTGGCCTGGACTCAACCCTCTAAGACTCTTTTCCACCTGCCTGCCCTGCTCTCAGCATCAGGAGAGCACCTATTCCTAACTAGGACTTCTGCCTACATCTCTTACATCGGAAATTAGGGCTTAAATTTCCCTGGCTTATTTTATCCCAAATCCAATGAGAAAAGTGAAAGTCTAATTAATCCTGATTCAACTATTTTATTTTACACATGGAGACAAAAATTTTCTAATTACAGTACTTAGAAGTCAAAACTTTTTAAAATACAATCAGTGATATATGCAAAGTTATTGCTAATTCATTGTAAGTTTAAAGCCCAAATATGCCTAATACCAACTTTAACATAATCAATTTAACTCTTGTTTTTCCAAGCAAGAGTCAACCCTTTTTCTAAGGGGAGATAATAATGGTATATGTAGGAACATTTCCACAGGAGATATCAGCTTTCCTTTTATTAAGTTTAGAGAAGAACAATTCTAAGTAAAGCTTTAAAAAATTATTTAACACAGGTATTTTTTATAGGCAATACTGAAGGACAGGATGACCAGTAAGGGTGCTCAGAGTAAAACCCCTAAAGTTGCACAAGTTGTAGAAGAAATTTTCTTATAATGGAAGGACATGAGTTTCTAGATTGAACAGAACTACCAGAAACCTGGCAAAGTAAATGAAAAAAAGATTCATACAAAGAAAACTGACTTTGAAATTTCAGAACACAAAGATAAAAACAAAATCCAAAAATTTCCAGACAGTAAACATTACATATAAAGAATTAGGAATCCAAATAGCATCAGTCTTCCCAATATTAGCAGTTGAAGAAAGAAGAGTACCTTTAAAATCCTGAGAGAAACTTATTTCCATTCCAGAATTCTACACCCAGTTAAACCATCCATCAAGACTGAGAGCAGAATAAAATATTTTCATGTACTTCAATTCACAACAATGTACCTCATATGCACCGTTTTCTCAGGAATCCACTGAGAAATATTTTCTAGGTATGAGAAAGTAGATAAAAAAGGAGTAGATGGGAGGGGTGTGGTGGCTCATACCTATAATCCCAGCACTTTGAGAGGCGGAGGCAGGCAGATCACTTAAGGTCAGGAGTTCGAGATCAGCCTGGCTAAATGGCGAAATCCCATCTCTACTAAAAATACAAAATGTAGCTGGGCATGGTGGCCTGCACCTCTAATTCCAGCTACTTGGGAGGTTGAGGCATGAGAATAGCTTGGACTTGGGAGACAGAAGTTGCAGTGAGCCAAGATTGTACCACTGCACTCCACCCTGGGTGACAGAGTGAGACTATGTCAAAAAAAAAAAAAAAAAAAAAGGAGTAGACATGGCTCTAGGTAGTAGAAGATGCACGCCAAGGTAATATCAAAGGAACCATGGCAGGTGCCTATAATCCCAGCTACTGGGGAGGCTGAGGCCAGAGGATCACTTGAGCCCAGGAATTCGAGACCAGCCTGGGCAACATAGTAAGACTCTGTCTCAATAAGAATAAGAATAAGGGCGCGGTGGCTCAAGCCTGTAATTCCAGCACTTTGGGAGGCCGAGACGGGCGGATCACGAGGTCAGGAGATCGAGACCATCCTGGCTAACATGGTGAAACCCCGTCTCTACTAAAAAATACAAAAAACTAGCTGGGCGAGGTGGCGGGCGCCTGTAGTCCCAGCTACTCGGGAGGCTGAGGCAGGAGAATGGCGTGAACCCGGGAGGCGGAGCTTGCAGTGAGCCGAGATCCGGCCACTGCACACTCCAGCCTGGGCGACAGAGCAAGACTCCGTCTCCAAAAAAAAAAAAAAGAATAAGAATAAGAATAGCAAAGAGAATTCTCAGGACTATGACAAAAGAAAGCCCCAAGAGTGATGTCCAGCAGGTCTAATGGAGAGCAATCACTGCAGACTGGATTAAGCAGAACACTCATCTGACAAGGAATTAATAATCACAATATATAAGGAATGCAACCAACTCTACAGGAAGTATCTAATAATCCGATTTAAAATGGGCAAAAGATCTCAATAGACATTTCTCAAAAGAAGACACGCAAATGGCAAACAGGTGTATGAAAAGGTATTCAACATCATTGATCATCAGAGAAATGCAAATCAAAACTACAGTGAGACATCATCTCACCCCAGTTAAAATGGCTTTTATCCAAAAGATAGGCAATAACAAACGCTAGCAAAGATGTAGAGAAGAGGGAATCCTTGTACACTGTTGGTGGAAATGTAAATTAGCACAGCCACTATGGAAAACAGTTTGGAAGTTCTTCAAAAAACTAAAAATAGAGCTATTATATGACCCAGCAATTTCACTGCCAGATAGATACCCAAAAGAAAGGAAATGAGTGTATCGAAGAAATATCTGCACTCCTATGTTTATCACAGCACTATTCACAATAACAAAAATTTGGAAGCAACCTAAGTGTATGTCAACAGATGAATGGATAAAGAAAATATGGTATCTATACACAACGGAATACTATTTAGCCATAAAAAAGAATGAGATCCTGTCATTTACAACAACGTGGATGGAACTGCAGGTCATTATGTTAAGTAAAATAAACCAGGCACAGATAGATAAACTTTGCATGTTCTCACTCATGTGTAGGAGCTAAAAATTAAAAAAAAAAAAAAAAGGACTCATGGAGATAGAGGGTAGAATGGCAGTTACCAGATGCTGGGAAGGAGACCGGGGGCTGTGGGGGCACAGTGGATGGTTAATGAGTATAAAAAAACAGAAAGAATAAATAAGACCTAGTATTTGATAGCACAACAGGGTAACTTTTGCTATCAACAAGTCAATAATAATTTAATTGCGCATTTAAAAATAGCTAAAAGAGGCCAGGCATGATGGCTCACGCCTATAATCCCAGCACTTTGGGAGGCTGAGACAAGCAAATCACTTGAGGTCAGGAGTTTAAGGTCAGCATAGCCAATGTGGAGAAACCCTGTCTCTACTAAAAATACAAAACTTAGCTGGGCTTGATGGCATGCACCTATAATCCCAGCTGCTCAGGAGGCTGAAGTAGGAGAATCGCTTGAACCCAGGAGGCGGAGGCTGCAGTGAGCCGAGATCACACCACTGCACTCCAGCCTGGGCGACAGGGTGAGACTCGGTAACCCCCAAAAAATAAAAAATAAAATAAAATAAAACCAAGAAGTAGAGCACTATAGGGAGGTCACTCCCAGGCAAATGGGAGAAAGAAACAGCAACAGATTGTCTGATATGTTTGATGTTAGCGAAAGGAATTATAGTTCTGTCAGAAAGTTTATAGATGAACTAGTGGTATGTGCATAAAAAACTAATAGCCCAAAAAAGGCAATGCTTAATGCTAAGAGTTAAAAGAAATGTGTTCAATCATACTTGACTCAGCTGTGAACAACAGTCATAATGTAAATGTATTACTGAGTGTTGGTTTAATCAAAGATCGCTAAGTCACTCTATTGAGAAGCTAAGGGGGGAAGTGTATGTGGCAGAGGTATGTTGAGGCGTGTTGGAGAACTAAATCCTCACCTTCCTTAGTAGCAAGTGACTAGATAATGTCTAACAGTGAAAGATGAAGAAACATCAGTATAAGCATGTTTGGTTTTATAAACTAAGTATACGTATTTCTTTGTTTGATTTTTTTTTTTTTTTTTTTTTTGAGACAGAGTTTTGCTCTTGTTGCCCAGGCTGGAGTGCAGTGGCGTGATCTCGGTTCACCACAACCTCTGCCTCCCGGGTTCAAGTGATTCTCCTGCCTCAGCCTCCCAGTAGCTGGGATTACAGGCATGCGCCACCACGCCCGGCTAATTTTGTATTTTTAGTAGAGAAGTAGAGACAGGGTTTCTTCATGTTGGTCAGGCTGGTCTCGAACTCCTAACCTCAAGTGATCTGCCCACCTCGGTCTCCCAAAGTGCTGGGATTAAGGTGTGAGCCACTACACCCGGCCAGTACGTGTATTTCTTAGAGGCAAAAAAAAAATAAATAAAATAAAATAAAGTTTTTTCATCCAGAGTTAAGAGAAATAAATTATAGAATATTTTTAAAGTATGCATACCTATTGTTTTGAAATTCCTCTGGTTATTTACTTAAGAGTCTTACTGCCTTTCTTCCCAGGACATAATTTCTGTATTTCTGTTTTGGAGACATTCAAAAAGTGTGGTTAGCAAACCACAATTCTTCCATTTAGAACGGCATTATGAAGCCTTTTTTAGAGGACTTAAGACACTAATTTAAAAACTAATTTTGTTCACAAGAACATAAACTCATTGACTGCACGGCAAATTGTTCCAAATATATTTTAATAACTTTCTGACCAAACAAAATCAGAAGATGGTTTTTAAGTTCAGTTTGAGTCCATTAAAAATAGAATAGTCAGCTGGGTGCAGTGGCTCATGCCTGTAACCCAAGAGGAGGCCAAGACAGGAGGATCGCCTGAAGCCAGGAGTTCAAGACCAGCCTGGGCAGCATAGCAAAACCCCATCTCTACAAAATAAAATAATTATCCAGTCATGGTGATGCAGGCCTGTAGTCCCAGCTACTCAGGAGGCTGAGGCAGGAGGCTCACTTAAGCCTGGGAGGTTGAAGCTGCAGTGAGCTATGATCATGCCACTGTACTCCAGTATGAGCAACACAGTGAGATCCTCTCTCAAAAAACAAACAAACAAAAGAATAGCCAAGGCAAAGCCTATTTTACTAATACAAAAATATTTTCCAGATACAGTATTCATTTAAAGTATGATTTTTCCATGTAACAGTAAGAATACTTCATAAAGCAACAAAAAAGAAAAAAAAACTTAGCAATTTTTAAATGAGGCTTATGAATAACAAAAGTCAGGGGCCTTTTTCCATAACTCAGATAATTAAAGTAATTATCTGCTGAACACATATTACATGAATTGTAATGAAAAAGAAGGACTCCAAAACTAGAGTCAAAGACTTGCGTTCAAATTCTGGCTTCATCGCTCACCAACTGGATGAGTTGGGGTAAGTCATTTTATTTGTTTCAGCCTCAATTTATTCATCCCTCAAGCACCTAGATGGTATCAGGCACTATTTCAGGCACAGGGACACAGTAGTCATTGTGTGGTCCATGCCCTCATGGAGCTTACATTCTAAGGGGAAAAAATATCCTAACACTTTGGGAGGTCGAAGCAGGAGGATCTCTTGAGACCAGGAGTTTGAGACCAGCCTGGTCAACATAGCAAGACTCCATTTCTACACAATAAAATTACTGGATCATATCTGGCCTTTCTTTCTGTAACATAAGCAAATAGGTAAATGATGATGCCATTTATGAAATGGAGAACTCTGTGGGAACAGCAGGTTTCAGTGGTGGATATCGAGAGCTTAGTTTTGGACTTGTCAAGTATGTAATGCCTACCAACCTCCAAGAAAAAACATCGAGATGGCAGCTGGAGCTATGAGTCTGAGGTTTTGGGGAGCATTTGAGCAGAAGCTATCCTTTGATTAGCATTAGTATACAGGAGATACATAAAGCCCTGTGACTGGATGGGATTATCTAGGGAAGATGTGCACATGGGGAAATGTATGGGGTTCAGAACGAAGCCCTGGGCCAGAGAAGGAAGAACCAGATGCTAGAAATGAAGAATCAGCCGAGCGCGGTGGCTCACACCTGTAATTCCAGCACTTTGGGAGGCCAAGGCGGGCAGATCACGAGGTCAGGAGATCGAGACCATCCTGGCTGACACAGTGAAACCCTGTCTCTACTAAAAATACCAAAAATTAGCCCAGCGTGGTGGTGGGCGCCTGTAGTCCCAGATACTCGGGAGGCTGAGGCAGGAGAATGGCGTGAACCTGGGAGGCGGAGCTTGCAGTGAGCCGAGATCACACCACTGCACTCCAGCCTGGGTGACAGAGCAAGACTCTGCCTCAAAAATAAAAAATAAAAAATAAAAAAAAATTAAAAAATTAATATAAAAGAAATCAAGAACCAAGAACCAAGGAAGGTCACTGAGAAGAAAGAGCCTTCATAGTTGAAAGAAAACCAGGAGAGTGTGGTAGCACAGAAGCCAAAAGAAGAGTTTCAAGGAGGGTATGAACCCATTGATCAGCTGGGTCAAAGGCTGCTGAGAAGTTCCAGAAGGTATGGCCCAAAAAGTGAGTGACGAATGTGGCAACAAGGAGGTCACTGGTGACCTTAATGAGGGCAGTTTGGGTGCAATGGTGGGGACAGAATCTCTGCTGGAGTGAGCTAAGGAAAAGATGGGAGGTAAGTGAGAATGTAGTGACCATAGGCAACGCTTTCAAGAAGTTCCCCAGTGAAAAGGAGCAGACAAATGGGAAGGTAGCCAGAAAGAAATGATGTGGGATCAAGAAAAGTTGTTTTGTTTTTTTTAAAAAGTGGAAAATGTTAGCGTAGGTTTCCTTTCAGATAGGAATGATCCAGTAAAGGAAGAGAAATCAGTGATGTAAGAGAGAGGCGGTAATAGTTATAAATCATGTTTTAAAAATCCTGACAGGTGAGTAATTAAATATGAATCTCCTACATTAAATGACATTGGTTTTTTGTTTGTTTGTTTGTTTTTTCTTTTAATGGAAAACATTAGCGTAGGTTTCCTTTCAGATAGGACAAAATTCTTGATTTCTCTTTCCTC
The DNA here is from genome assembly GCF_049350105.2 of Macaca mulatta. Classification (NCBI taxonomy): domain Eukaryota; kingdom Metazoa; phylum Chordata; class Mammalia; order Primates; family Cercopithecidae; genus Macaca; species Macaca mulatta. The sequence continues at coordinate 36,746,824 of NC_133412.1, read as the reverse complement.
TTTTCCTGCATCACAAGTTCACTGAACTCTACCTCTGCATTCTAGCCAAAGTCAGTCCACTGGTGTCTATCTCTATTTCCTCTGCAGTCATTGTAATCCAAGCCACCGTCATACCTCACTACTACAATAGCCTTAAAACTGGTTTCTCTACTTTCTCTTTCTTCTCTTATGCCCTCGTAATTCATTCTCAAGACAGCCACCAGAGTAAATCAGATCAGTTACTCCTCTGCTTAAACCATCCCACGGCTTATCTCAAATACAACCAAAACTCTTTACTGCAGCTTTCACACTTCAACACACATTGTCCTCTGGTACTCCTGTCTTTCCCTCCTTTATTTTATTTTATTTTATTTTTATTTTATATGAAAAACTTTCAGCATGAAATCTCCTTGTGAATGGTTCTATGAAAATGTCTGGTATTTTGTTAGCTTCTCATTCCTTATTTCCAAATATTTAACATTGAGTTTATGTGTATCCATTTTATTGGTTTGTAAGAGTTTACATTTCTCCATAATTCCTTTTTGTCACATCTAATAAGTCTGTGTCCACAAGAAACATTATTCTGCTGTGATTTACAGGTCAAGTCTTGGAGTCAGATTGACTTGGATTAAATCTCAGCTCAGCCGAGTGATAACTCTGTGGCCTTGGGAAAAGTTAACTAAAATCTCTGAGCTGCAGTGTCCTTTTCCGCCAAAAGTTAATAATAATACCTATTTCAGGGGAGGCGTGGTGGCTCATGCCTGTAATCCCAGCACTTTGGGAGGCCAAGGTGGGCAGATCACGAGGTTAGGAGGTGGAGACCATCCTGGCTAACACGGTGAAACCCTGTCTCTACTAAAAATACAAAAAATTCACCGGGCATGGTGGTGAGCGCCTGTAGTCCCAGCTACTCAGGAGGCTGAGGCAGGAGAATGGCCTGAATTCAAGAGGCGGAGCTTGCAGTGAGCCGAGATCACGCCACTGCACTCCAGCCTGGGCAACAGGGCGAGACTCTGTCTTAAAAAATAATAATAAAAAGGCCGGGCGCGGTGGCTCAAGCCTGTAATCCCAGCACTTTGGGAGGCCAAGATGGGCGGATCACGAGGTCAGGAGATCGAGACCATCCTGGCTAACCCGGTGAAACCCCGTCTCTACTAAAAATACAAGAAAATTAGCCGGGTGAGGTGGCGGGCGCCTGTAGTCCCAGCTACTTGGGAGGCTGAGGCAGGAGAATGGCGTGAAACCGGCGGGGTGGAGCTTGCAGTGAGCTGAGATCGCGCCACTGCACTCCAGCCTGGGGCACAGCAAGACTCCGTCTCAAAAAAAAAAAAAATAAAATAAAATAATAATAATAATAATAATAAATAAAAAAGGATAATACCTATTTCATTAGGTTGTTATGAGGATTGGAAAACAAAATATATACAAAGTGTTTCACATGTAGTAAGCATCCCATAAATAACCGCTATTACTATCATTATCATTACTCCATAGGCAAATAAAAAAGCAAAGTGAAAAATATTCATATAGTTAAGAAATTTACCATTTAAGAGTTAAATCAACTTGTGAATTCTATAAATGCAGAAATTTCTTATGAACCAACCAAGTAATCTTCAACTTTACTTTCATGCAGATTTCATTTAACTATGCTTTAAATGCTTTGAAACTAGATCGAGGTGGCTGGGCATGGTGGCTCACGCCTGTAACCCCAGCACTTTGGGAGGCCAAGGTGGACAGATCACGAGGTCAGGAGATCGAGACCATCCTGGCTAACATGGTGAAACCCCGTCACTAGTAAAAATACAAAAAATTAGCTGGGAGTGGTGGCGAGCGCCTGTAGTCCCAGCTACTTGGGAGCCTGAGGCAGGAGAATGTTGTGAATCCGGGAGGCGGAGCTTGCAGTGCAGTGAGCCGAGATCGCACCACTGCACTCCAGCCTGGGCAACAGAGCAAGACTGCGTCTCAAAAAAAAAGAAAAGAAAAAATAAAAGAAAGAAACTAGATAGAGGTGTGAACATACAAAACACGATTGAATTGAACACTGTATTTTATCTTTAATTTGTTTTAGAGACAAGGTCTCCCTCTGTCACCCAGGCTGGGGTGCAGTTGTCTGATCATAGCTCACTGCAGCCTCGAACTCCTGGGCTCAAGTGATACCCCAATCTCAGGGGTACTACAAGCTGGTACTACAAGCATGTGTCACCATACTTGGCTAATTTTTTTTATTTTGTGTGGAGACAGGGTCTCACTATGTTGACCAGGCTACTCTTGAACTCCTGGACTCAAGCAATCCTCCTGCCTTGGCCTCCCAAAGTGCTGGGATTACAGAAATGACCCACTGTGCCTGGTCCACTTAAAAACACTTTAAAATGGTTAATTTTATGTTATGTGAAATTTCACCTCAATTAAAAAAACACAACGAACACCTGTTATGTGCCTTATTTTGTTTAAAAGATATGGCCTTATGAACTTTCTTTTCCTTTCCTGGTCAAAAATATCAAATTAAAGTGGATATAAATAGGTGAGAGATGATAGATAGATAGATAGATAGATAGATAGATAGATAGATAGATAGAGGTTTGAGGGTTTAATCTGTCCCCAAGGATAAGAGCTTTAAAACCTCAATACTTTTTTGAGAGATAGATAGATAGATAGATAGATAGATAGATAGATAGATAGATAGACAGACAGACGGATAGGGCCGGGCGCGGTGGCTCAAGCCTGTAATCCCAGCACTTTGGGAGGCCGAGACAGGTGGATCACGAGGTCAGGAGATCGAGACCACCCTGGCTAACACGGTGAAACCCCATCTCTACTAAAAAGTACAAAAAAAACTAGCCGGGCGAGGTGGCGGGCGCCTGTAGTCCCAGCTACTTGGGAGGCTGAGGCAGGGAATGGCGTGAACCCGGGAGGCGGAGCTTGCAGTGAGCTGAGATCCGGCCACTGCACTCCAGCCTGGGCGACCGAGCGAGACTCCGTCTCAAAAAAAAAAAAAAGATAGACGGATAGATAAAGGCAGATTTAAGGGTTTAATCTGTCCCCAAGGATAAGAGCTTTAAAACCTCAATACATTTTCCGAAGAAGGACCAAGGACTCCAGGTATAGGCCAGCAATAAATACAAGGTATAGCCAGGCAGCAGTGGCAAAGTAGAGCACAGTTACAAGTAAGGATTTAGACTGACATTATAGACAAAATAACAGAAATTCGGAAGAGGCTCCTGTGAGGAAAGCAGACATGGGGGAAGTCTTAAGCAGCACCAGGGAGAGCTCCCAGCCCGTAGTATATATGCTCCTGCTATACGCTAAACTGCCCATTTTCCTCCAGAAACTAAGGTCTTCCCCAGATTGTCCTGCCTTTAAAGCAGGGCCATCATGGACTTAAGGACCTTTCTGACCTCCAGTGATGGGGTCCACATATACTCCCACACAAGAATTTTTGGTCAAGCTCTCAGGTCAAGCTCTACTGAGCTCCAATTCTACCTAGAACATTGCCCCTCAAAGTGTGATCTGGGCACAAGAGCACAAGCCCCTCTACTGTGTTAGGAATGCAGAGTTCAAGGGCCCCAGTCCACGTCTACAGAATCAGAATCTGCATTTTAACAAGACCTCCTGCTGATTCGTATGCACATTTAAGTCTGAGAGGTACTGGCCTAGAGCATGTGGCCCCACCAGAACTCAGCAGAGCACCGTTTTCAAGAGCCTTCCTTGGCTTTGTTACTGGATGAGTGATCCTGGGGGTAGGAACCCCGTCATTAAAATCATTGGGATTATACAATAAGTCGTATAAAGCATTGGGAAGAAATGTGATAAAAATGAAGAAACAAAAGGAAAAATTATCTCTAGGCTGATATTTGGTATGCAACAACATGCAACTGGTATTTGGTTTAAAATGTGTTTGTTTTTCCATTAGATTCAGCTGTCCTAATTTGAAAGAGCCTCCAAAAATATCAGTTGCTATTTAGCTTCCCTTAGTTAAGACTTGTTTAATTTTGTTAGACAATGAAGTTAATTCTCATCACTGCAACAAGAAAAACAATGTCATGAACCCACAAAAGATGTCCCCACCTACCTATGGTCACAGTGGCATAAGCTGGGAACACTGACTAAAGGCATGTCCTAGTCACTTAAACTTACCAGGGTATAATGGGGACTGCCAGAATCAGCGCTAGAAGCTGCATGTAAGAGATATGATTCCTGCTTGTGTTTGCTTCTTGAATTTCAATTTCCTAGCAGGAACATTTTTGCCCTGCTTCTTAGACGGCAGTCCCTAAAGAGTCATTCTCCATTTTTATCCTGCAATGGATTTTCTAAGCCATCATTTCAGGTAAATTCTCTATGAATCAATCCAGTATGCATGAGGAATTGGCTCTGAGTCCAGCTCTGGGCTAGGGGGTGTGAAGGGGAAAGGGGCTAGGTGGCAAGACCCAAAATACATTCCAGCTGCATGCTCCCTACCCTCCAGAGGGGCAGAGCTGTAGTTGTTTTTTGGTTTCTTTGTTTTTTGTTTTTTAGATGGAGTCTTGCTCTGTCACCCAGGCTTGAGTGCAGTGGCATGATCTCAGCTCACTGCAAGCTCCAGCTCCAGGAGCGATTCTCGAGCGATTCTCCTGCCTCAGTCTCCCAAGTAGCTGGGATTACAGGCATCCGCCACCATGCTCGGATAATTTTTGTATTTTCAGTAGAGACAGGGTTTCACCATGTTGGCCAGGCTGGTCTCAAACTCTTGTCCTCAAGTGATCTGCCCGCCTCGACCTCCCAAAATGCTGGAATTACAAGTGTGAGCCACTGCGCCCAGCCTGTTGTTTTTTTAATAGACTTCAAAAACAGGAAACCATTGGGAAGAAATGAAAGAGAGGGTAATGAAGTACTAGAAAATGTGGTTCGCACTTCAAGTACTATAGAAGGTCAGAAAAGAATGAGTTCTTTCCTATGAAAAGAGGAGAGGAAAATTTAAATGGTCCTTGATGAATGTGTTTCAATTTCATGCATAGAAGAGAGATTAAGGGAAGTTTCTAGGGAGGAAAGAGGGAGTGCAAAGGCACAAAGGTGAGAGTTATTTAATATCTCGTATTTTACCTTCCACTTCCCTAAATGAGAAGAAGAATAACAGGATTTGTTTTAGTTAAATCATAGGTTTTAATGATACGGTTAAATGAGATGGTTTTTGCAATTGCTTTATAGACTAAAGGGTTATTCGAATTATTCCTTACTACTGTTATTATTATCATTGTTATGGGCATGCCTGCTGTGTTTAGGACTTTACCCTAGGCCTATGGATAATCAAACTGATAAAATGATTTCAGTAACCAACTAGCAGTGATTTAAAACCAGAATACCAAGTTCTGATTTCTACAACTTATGATCAAACCAGCCAAGAGATTTGAATCAGTCTTCTACGTAAGACATTTTTTTTCTACAGTCAGTCTGTTCAGAAATCAAACTACAGATCAGAAGGATAATGATGACAATATTAACACTGGTCATCATTAATTGTATATCAGTGGACTGGGCTGTCTGCACACATGCCCTTGCTAATTCCTCACAGCAGAACTATGAGGAGGAGACATCACCCCCATTCTGAAGAAAAGGAAACTGGGGCTCAGAGAATTTAAATAACCTATCCATCTTCAGAACTAATAAGTGATGAGCCTGGATTTAAACACATGCTTGTCTGGCTTCAAAGCCTAAGCTCTTCCCCCATGTTACCAGATATGAAAAGGAAATCACGCAAGAAAAGTCACCCTTTAGGGTTTTTCCTACCATGCCTGGGTAACATGAACAACAAATTGGGAGGAAAAAATAGCTGAATACATGAACTAAACTGAACATTGCACCAAGCTTGGAAACACCTTTGTACCCTGGACCAAGCTATTGATTAGACCAGATTCTAACAGCCTTTTTAACTTTTCTTACTCTACTCTTGGGGAGAATGGATTCAAGGGAACCAACCAGCTTACCCTTGTAAATTACAGAATGTTGTTTTCTAAACAGGAAAAGGTGGGGGTTACAGCTGATGAACTTGATTGGTTGTAAAACTCAGTTAGATAAATTACATCCAAAGCACCTCTTCGCCACATAAGGTAGCTTTTCTGTTGCCACTGTTTGTTGCCTCGGCCCCCATAGCTCATTTCTCATCACAGCCTCACAGCTACCTCACAGCTCACATCATGCCCTCAATGTGCTTGCACTGTGAAGCGAATGCTACTGTATTTGTTCTCGGGAAGAGAAAAAAGTATCACCTTTGTCTTCCTGATAAAGTCAGACAAAAAACCTTTTTTATTTTTTTTTATTTATATATTTATTTTGGAGATGGAGTCTCACTCTGTTGCCCAGACTGGAGTGTAGTGGCACGATCTTGGCTCACTGAAACCTCTGCCTCCCGGGTTCATGTGATTTTCCTGCCTCAGCTTCCTGAGTAGCTGGGATTACAGGCGTGCACCATCAGGCCTGGCTAATTTTTTTTTGTATTTTTAGTAGAGATGGGGTTTTACCATGTTGGCCAGGCTGGTTTTGAACTCCTGGCCTCAAGTGACCTGTCCATTGTGGCCTCCCAAAGTGCTGGGATTACAGGCGTGAGCCACTGCACCCGGCCAGAAAACCTTTTTTTTTTTTTTTTTTTTTTAATAGCTACATTGATCACAAAGTAAGTTGAACACTTAGAGGTTGAGGAGGCAACATTAAGAAAACCAAGTAAATATAAAAGGGGAGCTGACAGTTTGGTACAGAATGTGACCACTAACTCAGCATCCTCAGGCTCTGAGAGGGACAGAATCAGAATGTGGAGAGCACAGCCTGGGTGTTCAGCACGCATCCATCTGGACCTTCGGCAAGCTGAACTCACTTTCTATCTATAGCATCCCTCATTTTGTTTTTCTTTTAAAAATGTATTTCCCAGGATTCTTTCACGGCAACCACAGAAGTGCCTTAGCTCTTTCCCCATGTCTCCCCCTTCCCCAGCCCCCATCACCCTCTTCAGTGATTCTGGGCATAGCACCAGATGCAGACACGACAGCACAAGTCTAGGATGGGAACTGTTTGGCTGCTTACTCGCAGAAAGAATTTTGAAAAACTATGCACCCCCCTGTCTATTTTTAGGTTGGCATCTAAAATTTGTCACCATAAGTTCAAATAGTTGCACAAAATGTAATTTCTAGCATAATGATATTTGAAAATAGATTGGTTCCAGCACCCTTTGGAATGATTCCAGTGACCGCTAAGCATACAGATATGGGATACCTGCTTCTTGGGTCATTATGCAGACTCAAGGGCTGAATAGAGACACAGTGCCTGGCACATGATAAATACTATGTCTTTGCCGTATGTGTGGGCGTATAGAGAAAGAAAGAGGGAAAGAGAAGGCAAGATGTTAGCAGTAAATCTTAGGAGGGATTGTAGCAGACGATGTTGATGCCCCACCCCACATCCCCTCAGCTCCTGTTTGAGTTCACTCACAGCTGTGGTTCACAGTTTTTGCCATGGGAAGACTTGACACCTCAAATGACGCATCTCACCGCTTCTCTGCCAGAGGGCTTTCTCCAGCACAGGGAAGCGTGCAATACTACTGGTTAGGCACAACCTGGAAACTGAGGCAGCTGACTTTCTCAGGGTTGACTCTTAACCAATGGGAAGAGGAGGCAGTGGATAAAAGCCCCCGTCTCCCCATCCTTTGGTGAGACAACTGGGAAGCTTATCATGCTTGGTTTCCCAGAAGGTCCCCAGGACGGAGCCCCGGTTGCACACAGCGGTGACTGCCGCAGGAATGCACATATTATTACTGTGTTTTCCTTTCCTGTCACACGTCCTGCACCCTTTCACTTGTGCTTTCTGGGATCGCCTCCCGAATAAACGTTCTGTACCCAGGTTCTCTCGGGATCTCCTCTGAGGGAAACCCAACCAAGTCCAGGAGATATGGGGATTCATTACAGTGCCCTTTCCATTTTCCTGTGGTTTGAAACTTTCCAAAGTAAACATATAAACAGATTTGTTTAAATGTTTTAGAAGAGCAGCCCTACGGTATGTTCAGGGATTGTACCTGGCTGTGTGCTCCAGAATCCAGTCTGTGACCCTCCCAGAGATTCTGTAAACTACTGAGTATCCCTTAATCAGCCCATTTCTGCTTAAAAACAAATCATTGATATTGAATCGTTTTAGTAGCAAGAGATATAGGAGAATGGTTCTCAATGGGGAATCCTTCCATCATTCAAGGGCAGCTAACTCCTCTCAGCCTCTGACTATTCTTTTTGCTGCCATTTAAATATACATTATATATATAATGAACGTGGTGTCTTAAAACAGCACAAACTTATTATCTTACAGTTCTGCAGGTCAGAGGTCTAGCATAGGCCTCACTGGGCTAAAATCAAAATGTATACAGAGCTGTACTCTTTTTTTTTTTTTCTTGGGACGGAGTCTCACTCTTTCATCCAGGCTGGAGGGCAGTGGCACAATCTCGGCTCACTGCAAGCTCCACCTCCCGGGTTCACTCCATTCTCCTGCCTCAGCCTCCTGAGTTGCTGGGACTACAGGCACCCGTCACCACGTCCGGCTAATTTTTTGTATTGTTAGTAGAGACGGGGTTTCACCATGTTAGCCAGGATGGTCTCGATCTCCTGACCTCGTGATCTGCCCATCTTGGCCTCCCAAAGTGCTGGGATTACAGGTGTGAGCCACCGCGCCCGGTCTCAGAGCTGTATTCTTTTTAGAGGCTCTAGAAAAAGCTTCATTTCCTTGACTCTGCCGGTTTCTAGGGGCTGCCTGCATTCTTTGGCACATGGCCCCTTTTGCCGTCTTCAAGCCAGCAATAGCAGATCAAGTCCTTTCAACATAGCATCTCTCCAATCCTCTCTTCTGCCTCTGTGTTCCACTTTTAAGCACTCATTAGATTGGCCCCATCTCAAGATCAACTGACTAGCAATCTTAATTTCCTTTTGCTGGGTGCAGTGGCTCACACCTGTAATCCCAGCACTTTAGGAGGTCAAGGCAAGCGGATCAAGAGGTCAGGAGTTCAAGACCAGCCTGGCCAACATAGTGAAACCCCCATCTCTACTAAAAATACCAAAATTAGCCAGGCGTGGTGTTACATGCCTGTAATCCCAGCTACTCAGGAGGCTGAGGCAGGAGAATTGTTTCAACCCAGGAGGCGGAGGTTGCAGTGAGCCAAGATTGTGCCACTGCACTCCACTCTGGGCGACAGAGCAAGATTTTGTCTCAAAAAAAAACAAAACAAAAAAACACGCTGCACGCGGTGGCTCACACCTGTAATCCCAGAAGTTTGGGAGGCCGAGGAGAGCGGATCGTGAGGTCAGGAGATCGAGACCATCCTGGCTAATATGGTGAAACCCCGTCTCTACTAAAAATACAAAAACTTAGCCAGACATTGTGGCGGGCGCCTGTAGTCCCAGCTACTCAGGAGGCTGAGGCAGAAGAATGGCGTGAACCTGGGAGGCGGAGCTTGCAGTGAGCTGAGATCCCGCCACTGCACTCCAGCCTGGGTGACAGAGTGAGACTCACTCTCAAAAAAAAAAATTTTTTTCCTTTTACCATGTCAAGTAATGAAGGAGTTCAGGAAATGCCATCCCCAAATACACCAATTTGGTATATTGATTACTTAGAGCTGGAGGTATTTGAAAGAGAGCAAATGCAAGGGGAGGCTTTCTCTTAACTCCCCACCTGCCTAAATACAGATCCTCAATAAAGAACTCAGTTGTCACCAGTCCCCTCCTCAGGAGTTTCATCAGCCAGGGAAGATTAACTCATCACAGGAGAGAAAACAAGAAGCCAACACCACACCCAGAGAAGGGCCCATTCGTTTTTATTCCAAAATCACTTACTCTCTCCTAAATTGCCTGCATACATCCTCCCCTCTCCCCTATGAAGAGGGCATACAAGCTCCTAAATCCCTCTGGTTTGGGGGGATTCCCTTTTCTTTCCTGTGATGCCCCGTGCACATAATACATTTGTATAACTTTTCTCCTGTTAATCTGCCTGTTGTCAGTTCATTTCATGGGCTCAGCTATGAAACCCTCAGAGAGTGGAGGGGAAGTGTTTCCTCTCCTACAGTAGCATATTCACTAGTTTCAAGAATTAGAATGTGGGTCGGGGTGGTGGCTCACACCTATAATCCCAGCACTTTGGGAGGCCAAGGCGGGAAGGCAGGGGGATCACTTGAGGCCAGGAGCTCGAGACGAGCCTGGCCAACATGGTGAAACCCTGTCTTTGCTAAAAATACAAAAATTAACTGGGCATGATGGTAATCCCAGCTACTCAGGAGGCTGGAGGAGAATCCCCTGAACGTGGGAGATGGAGGTTGCAGTGAGCCGAGATCACGCCACTGCACTCCAGCCTGGGTGACAGAGTGAGACTCTGTCTCCAAAAAATGAAAAAGAATTAGAATGTGGACGTCTTTGGGAGAGCCACCATTCTACTTGCCAGAGCTTCATAGCAGCCTGACCCTCATCTTTCCCTTCTCAAGGATGATTAAGAACACCTGGGAGGAAGCTGTGGGCTGTGGCTTCCCAAGCAAATAGGTTTGCTGAGGAAATGAAAACAGCCATCTACCAATCGCTTAAACAGGAACTCTTTTTTTTTTTTTAGAGACGGGGTCTCACTATGCTGCCCAGGCTGGTCTCAAACTCTGGCCTCAAGCTATCCTCCCACCACTGCTTTGCAAAGTGCTGGGATTGCATGCATGAGCCACCATGCCTGGCCAAAACAAGAGCTCTTGCATGCTACAATAAGGAATAGCAGATAATGGCTTAGAACTCTGTTTGCAAATTTAGGCTTAAGTACAGAGACTTTTCTATTTTCCCAAGATTATGTCCCCTAAAATAAGAAAATTAGCTATTAATTCCTCAGTTCACAGGGTGTGTGGTTGTGTGTGTCTGTGTGTGTGTGTGTGTATTTAATACTGTCCAACCAGTTTTGAGGCCCTGGCTGGAGATGGTCGGTTCCTCTTCTTGGGCGGCCAGTTACGTCCGCACCTCAACCACCTCCCTGACTGGGCCCTCACACTCTGGGACACTACACACCCACCCTAACTGCCCTGGGCCAGGTGCCAGACAACGAGGGACAGCCCCTGTGTCCCAGAGCCCAGTGAAATTATTCAAATTAGCCAGTAGTAAGCCATGTTCCCCCGCCTCCCACAGAGACCACAAGAAAGGTGCATTTCCACAGCCACCCCCTCGCCCCCTTTGCCACGTGACTGACCCGGGGCTTCACCCGAGTGGCCTTGCGTGGAGTGCTGTTGCTCCCAAGGGAGCTGCACATATAACAAAACTGTAAAACTCTGGTTTCTCTCTCTTGATCTGCACATTCACTTAAGGTAGCATGTTTACAACGCAAGGTACATGTGTTTGGTTTTTCTTACTTTTTATTTTTTGATTGATTTATTTCCCCTTGAAAAGAGGCTCAGGGAGGAACTTTCTCAACCAGTTCAAGGCTCATTTTAATGTCAACAGTGGAAAGTCCAGAAAGGCCTGAGGCAACAGTCTGCCTTCCTACACTGATGCCCAGTTTCCCTCCGGCCACTCCATAGCAGATGGCAGCAGAGACAGTCTAGGCAGGGACCCGCTGTAACACCTTTTTTTTTTTTTTTTGAGACGGAGTCTCGCTCTGTCGCCCAGGCTGGAGTGCAGTGGCGCGATCTCGGCTCACTGCAAGCTCCGCCTCCCGGGTTCACGCCATTCTCCTGCCTCAGCCTCCCGAGTAGCTGGGACTACAGGCTCCCACAACCACGCCCGGCTAATTTTTTTGTATTTTTAGTAGAGACGGGGTTTCACCGTGGTCTCGATCTCCTGACCTTGTGATCCGCCCGCCTCGGCCTCCCAAAGTGCTGGGATTACAGGCGTGAGCCACCGCGCCCGGCCTGTAACACCTTTTTTAAAAAATTTTTTTTTCCAAGACAGCGTCACCCAGGCTGGAGTGCAATGGTGCAATCACAGTTCACTGCAGCCTCAACCTCCTGGACTCAAGCGATTCTCCCACCTCAACCTCCCAAATAGCTGGGACTATAGACGCATACCACCACGCCCAGCAAATTTTTGTATTTTTGTAGAGAGAGGGTTTTGCCATGTTGTCTAGGCTAGTCTTAAACTCCTGGGCTCAAGAGATCCACGAGCCTCAGTCTCCCAAAGTGTTGGGATTACAGACATGAGCCACCGCACCCGGCTTGTAACACTGTGCTTTGGAACTGTCTTTTGATTAATCCAAAAACCAGCGTGCAGGGTAGCAACATAAATTCTGACTGAAGAAATCTTCTCCTTCATGAATAACTGCTTTATAGCAAGTCTTTTCTGTTTCACAAGTCTTCTCTCTCCCCAACAAAACTCCCGGACCTCCTGTGCCATCATAAACGCTAAACTGCCCCAAACTTGCAACCTTACTGCACCATCTTAGGAGTCCCAGCCCCCGGTCCACTATGCTGGACTGTCTCTACAGCACAATCTCCCCACTCAGAGGAACAGAGAAGCTGGACCCACATGCAGATCTGGGCCAACAGCCCCCAAAATCCAAGCCCTCCTTGGGGCCTCTCCCCTCTGCCCCTCCCACCTCACTCTATCCCATTCTCCCCCTTCCTTTTAACTGTAATAGCCTCTCATCCCCCGTTTTGTTTTTTTGTTTTGTTTTTTTTTTTGGTTGTTTGTTTTTCTGCCCACTCAAGTAAAGGCTGCAGCAGGTTCCACCCCGGGGCACTCACCTAAGACAAATAAAGATTAAAGTATTTTTGTTGTTGAGACGGATTGCTGTCGTGCATTCTCGGCTCACTGCAGCCTCCATCTCCTGCGTTCAAGGGACTCTCCTGCTTCAGCCCCCAGACTCAGCTGGGACTACAGGTGCCTGCCATGCCCGGCTAATTTTTGTATTTTTAGTAGAGATGGGGTTTCACCACATTGGCCAGGCTGGTCTCAAACTCCTGGCCTTAAGCAATCCTTTCGTCTCGGCCTCCCAAAGTGCTGGGATTACAGGCGTGAGCCACTGCACCTGGCCAATTAAATTATTTTCTTCCTTCTGGTGGAGGGAGATGATTTCACACCTATGAGGGTGAGAGGATGGAAAGTTTCTGAAACTTTTGTCTTTTCCCTGCTCTGGAGGAGAAGCGGGTGCAGCTGTGCTTAGTTTGTTGTGTTTGAGGGCTACTAGATACACTCTGATCAATACTCTGAGTAATTTCCTTCCCCTTTTCATGTTTCCAGCTGAACTATTTGTCAACTTTTCTTGTGGGAACCTCAGTGGTCTCTATTGGAAGATACATATATACCTCTTTGTTTCTGCTATGGACTGATACTCATCTTGCTTCTCCTCTGAGTCCAGTCCTGGGCTCCCAGCAACCATACGTAAGAGAGAGCCCTTCCCTCTAGCAGGCATCCTCTGCCCCAACGACTGTTCCCAAAGCAAATCCCAGCCTGTGCTCTGTGCGTTGTCCTCACCCTCCCTGATCTGTGGGTTATGATGTTTGGACTCATTCACAGGGCAAGATCTTAGAATAAAGTAATTATAAAATCTAATATACTTCAACATAATGTTCAAAAGCCGAATGAAAAGCCTGGTGTAAAACCTATACTAAAGAAACATCTGGGCCTGGCGTGGTGGCTCACCTCTATAATCCCAGCACTTTGGGAGGCCGAGGCAAAAGGACCACTTGAGGCCAGGAGTTCGAGACCAGCCTGGCCAACATGGTGAAACCCCGTCTCTACTAAAAATACAAAGATTAACTGGATGTGGTGGCGCATGCCTGTAATCCCAGCTACTCAGGAGGCTAAGGCAGGAGAATCGCTTGAACTCAGGAGGCAGAGTTCAGCCAAGATCGGTAAGCCGAGATCAGCCATTGAGCTACAGCCTGGGCTACAGAGCCAACAAAGCGAGACACTGTATCAAAGAAAGGAAAAGAAACATCTGTTGCTTGAGCTTGGTTTAAATACAACATTGTTCAAACGCATTTTCTAACTTTTAAAATGTTTCTTTCAAACACAGGATGTGGGACTTTTCTCTGGTTAATGAGTAACCCATTTTCCTGTTGGCTCTGGGTCACCAGGAAGGACTAGGAGTTCCTTCTCCTTCAGTCACTGTGGGTTTTTTTCTTGTAGTCCACAGCTCATATACTCCTTCTGGCCTCACTCATTCCTGCCCAGGAAGAAGCCAGGGGTGAGTGTGGGAGGCACAGAGGAGGGTAAGCTTTACTTAAGGTTAAGAGCTAAGTTATTTGTGTGGACTGAATTCAGTTAGCTTTACTCACTAACTCTGTAACCTTGGATAAGTTAGCTTAACCTCTTCAAGCCTCAGTTTTCTGCAAATAGGGGCTAATAGTAGTACTGACACTTTCTTCTGTACTAGTAAGTTCTTCTTTTTTTTTTGGATATGGAGTTTTGCTCTTGCTGCCCCGGCTGGAGTGCAATGGTGCAATCTCGATTCACTGCAACCTCCACCTGCTGGGTTCCAGCTATTCTCCTGCCTCAGCCTCTCAGGTAGCTGGGATTACAGGCATGTACCACCATGCGCGACTAATTTCGTATTTTTAGTAGAGACGGGATTTCACCACGTTGGCCAGGTTGGTCTCGTTCTCCTGACCTTGTGATCCGCTGCCTCGGCCTCCCACAGTTATAGGATTACAGCCATGAGCCACCATGCCTACCCTGTACTAGTAATTTCTATATTATAATAATAGTACTGATATCATCTTTGTACTAATAATTTCTGTGCCTTAATACTAATTTCTGTACTAATAATACAGATACAGTAAAATGTCTGTGGCACCAATAATTTAATAATTCTGCATAATTTCCGTTCTATAACAAACTGCTAAATTTTTGTAAAGTGAGCCTAATATAGAGTTATTCTGAGTACTGGATGAGACAAAAAGCAGATAAAACATTCAGAGTATAGCATATAGTACAGGTTAATAAATGTCAGCTATTATTATTATTAATGAGGACTTGTCTTCTAGTCATTCTGCCCGAGCCTTTGCACCTACAGAAACTTGTGAAGAAAATCTAAAACTGGCTTGTTTTCAGGTCTGTCTCAGTACAGAAAAGACAGTCCCAGTGAGTGATCTGTGGGGAAAGGAGAGGAGAACATCCCCTTTCCCTGGGACCTCTTCAAGGAGTCTGTGCACTACCTCCCCAGCTTTGAAAAGAATTTCTTCCTGCCAAGGAGAGAAATGGGTATGAAGGGACTGCAGTGAACCACATGGTCATGAAGCATGAAGTAGGGGCTATTGTTTTCTCTCTGGATAGAATAGCGATTTTTCTCAGAGGGACAAGGATGGTGATCAGACAGAGAAGAAAGGGGACTGACTCTGGTTTGGGGCAGTAACTTCTGACTGTCCCAGAGAAAGGCATCTTCAGGCATAATGGAGACTCCAGAGCCAGGAGAGTGAGAGCCCCAGTGTCACTGCACTGGACCCAGGCTTGGAGTAGAAACACATTCCAAACCTCCCATGGCTGTAAGTGGAATGAGTGGGTGTCTGGAGGAGGGAATAGGAGTATCATCTTCCTCACCTCCCCTTCCAGGGAGGAGCCACCAGATAGACATGAGCTGAATCACTTCAGGGCTGCCCTTAAGATGACATTTTAATTTTTAAATTTTTATCAAATTTTATTTTTAAAGATTAGTCAAGTGTAGTAGTAAGAAGGAGAGAAAGAGTAGAATAAGGTGTTTTATCTGTAACTGACTGAACAATCAAAGTGAGAGATGACAATGTGCTAGCAGCCCTCACTCGCTCTCGGCACCTCCTCGGCCTTGGCGTCCACTCTGGCCGCGCTTGAGGAGCCCTTCGGCCCGCCGCTGCACTGTGGAAGCCCCTCTCTGGACTGGCCGAGGCCAGAGCCGGCTCCCTCTGCTGGGTGTGGAGGGAGAAGTGCTGGGTTTGCGCCCGGCGCTCACGGGCCAGCACCAGCACTGGGTGGGCGCCGGCTCAGAGGGCCCCAGCACTGGGAGTGGCCGGCCCACTGGCCTGCCAGCACCACCGGCCCCAGAGAGTGAGGGGCTTAGCACCTGGGCCAGCAGCTGCAGAGGGTGGGCCCCATTCCCCAGCACTGCAGGCCCGCATGGGCCGCGCTGGAATTCTCGCCAGGCCTCAGCCGCCTCCCCGTGGGGCAGGGCTCGGGACCTGCAGCCCGCCATGCTTGAGCCACCCGCCCTACCCACGGTGGGCTCCTGTGCGGCCCAAGCCCACCCAATGGGCACCACCTCCTGCTCCGCAGCACCCAGTCCCATCTACCACTCAAGGGCTTAGGAGTGCAGGCATCCAGCACAGCACTGGCAGGCAGCTCCTCCTGTGGCCCCACAGCACGAACCACTAGGCGAAGCCAGCTGGGGTCCTGAGTCTGGTGGGGACTTGGAGAACTTTTATGTCGAGCTAGAGGATTGTAAATGCACCAATCAGCACTCTGTGTCTAGCTCAGGGATTATAATCGCACCAATCAGCACTCTGTCAAAGTGGACCAATCAGCTCTCTGCAAAATGGACCAATCAGCAGGATGTGGGGGGGGGGGGGCCGATAAGGGAATAAAAGCAGGCTGCCCTAGCCAGCAGCGGAAACTGGCTCCAGTCTGTGGTATGGAGTCTTTGTTCTTTTGCTTTTCATGATAAATCTTGCTGCTGCTCACTTTTTTGCGTCTGCACTGCATTTAAGAGGTGTAACACTCACCGCAAACGTCTGCAGCTTCACTGTGAAGCCAGCGAGACCACAAACCCACCAGGAGGGACGAACAACTCCAGACAGGCCATCTTTAGGAACTAACACTCACTACAAGGGTCTGCGGCTTCATTCTTGAAGTCAGCGAGACCAAGAACCCACCAATTCCAGACACAAAAATGAGATAACTCACTGCCTTCGGACCAGCCAGATTACATTTTAAAATTAGATCTTTAGGGCCTCATTTTGTTATTTGTATTTTATTTATTTTTATTGGTTTTTTTGAGACGGAGTTTTGCTCTTGTTGGCCAGGCTGGAGTGCAATGGTGTGATCTTGGCTCACTGCAACCTCCGCCTCTCAGGTTCAAGAGATTCTCCTGCCTCAGCCTTCTGAGTAGGTGGGATTACAGGTGCACACCACCATGCCCAGCTAATTTTTTGTATTTTTAGTAGAGATGGGGTTTCACTGTGTTAGCCAGGGTGGTCTCGCTGTCCTGACCTTGTAATCCACCCGCCTTGGCCTCCCAAAGTCCTGGGATTACAGATATGAGCCACTGTACCCGGCTAATTTTTGTATTTTTGATAGAGATGGGATTTGTTAGCCAGGCTTGTCTTGAACACTGGACCTCAGGTGATCTGCCTGCCACAGCCTCCCAAAGTGCTGGGCTTATAGGCGTGAGCCACTGTGCCCAGCTGTATTTTATTTTAAATGGAGTCATCCTTGAAATGACTTGGAGTTAAGTCCACGAATTAAAATCAACTATTTCAAATATTTTAAGAAGTAAAACAACAACAACAACAACAAAAAAACCATGTATGATTCCCCAACCCTACAATCACCTCCACCCTGATTTTCTGCTTTCAGCCAGGTAGTGCTGAGCCCCTGTCCTCAGAAGCCTGGAATATTTATCAAACAAAAAATTTTTTTCTCTTTTCTCCTGCCGCCCAAGATGCCAGAAGGGAAGAAGGACAAGGGGAAGAAGGTGGCTCCAGCCGCTGCTGTCGCAAAGAAGCAGGAGGCCAGGAAAGTGGTGAATCCCGTGTTGGAGAAAAGGCCTAAGAATCTTGGTACTGGACAGCACACCCAACCCAAAAGGGACCTCACTTGCTTTGTCAAATGGCCCCGCTTTATCAGGTTGCAGTGGCAAAGAGCCATCCTCTACACATGGCTGAAGGTGCTTCCTGTGATGAACCAGTTCACCCAGGCCTTGGACCCCCAAACAGCTACTCAATTATAGTACATAAGCTGGTCCACTAGTACAGACCAGAGACAAAGCAAGAGAAGAAGCAGAGGCTGCTGGCCTGGGCTGAGAAGAAAGCTGCCAGCAAAGGGGACGTCCCCACCAAGAGACCACCTGTCCTTCAAGCAGGAATTATCACTGTAGCCACCTTAGTGGAGAACAAGAAGTCTCAGCTGGTGGTGACTGGACGTGATGTGGATCCCATCAAGCTAGTTGTCTTCTGCCTGCTCCCAGCCTCAGCCTCCTCATCTGGAAAGTGGATGATGATAGGCCAGGCGTGGTGACTCACGCCTGTAATCCCAGTACTTTGGGAGGCCGAGGCAGGCGGATCACCAGGTCAGGAGATCGAGACCATCCTGGCTAACATGGTGAAACCCCGTCTCTACTGAAAATACAAAAAAACTAAGCAGTGTGGTGGCGGGTGCCTGTAGTCCCAGCTACTCGGGAGGCTGAGACAGGAGAATGGCATGAACCTGGGAGGCGGAGCTTGCAGTGAGCCAAGATCGGGCCACTGCACTTCAGCCTGGGCGACAGAGTGAGACTCCGTCTCAAAATAAATAAATAAATAAATAAATAAATAAATAAAAATAAATGAAAGAAAGTGGGTGATGATAGTGCATTTCTCTGTGTTGTAAAATAAAGGTCCCTGACTGCATTATCAAGGGGAAGGTAAGACTGGGATGTCTAGTCCATGGGAAGACCTGCACCACTGTCACCACACAGGCTAACTTGAAAGACAAAGAAACTTTGGCTTAGCTGGAGGAAGCTATCAGAACCAATTAGAATGGCAGATACGATGAGATCCGTCATCACCGGGGAGTCAATGTCCTGGCTCCCAAGTGTGTGGCTCTCATTGCCAAGGTGAAACAGCCAAAAGCTAAAGAACTTGCCACCAAATTGGGTTAAATGTATGCTGTTGAGTTTTCTGCACATAAAAATAATTAAAATAATACAGATTCTCCTTAAAAAAAAGATAAAAACTTTCCCTCTAGACATCTTGCAGAAATGGAGTTACAATACCTTCCTCCTTGTGCTAAGCCAATCCACACCTCTGAACTGAATGTTGAGAACTGAGCTGAGCAGTCTTCACAAAACAAATGCAGCTTGTAGTAAAATATCATGCAGGATGATTTCATTTCTCTATAAACAGCAAATTTATAGAGACAGAAAGTAGATCAGCGGTTGCCTAGAGCTGGGGGTAGGAGTGGGTATGAACCGAAAATGGACATGAGGAAACATTTTGGGGTAGTGGAAATGTTCTAAAACTGGATTGTGGTAATGGTTGCACAACTCTGCAAACTTACTAAAATTATCGAATGTACACTTAAATGGGTGAATTTTATGATATATAAATTTGCCTTAATAAAGCTCATGTTGTTTTAAAGTTAGTGTAAGTAACTGATTTAAATTGGTATGCCAAATAACACTGGTTAGTATCTACATTAGGATCCTGACTCCACTGCTCGCAAACCACGTGAGTTGAAATAAATGATTTCACATCCCCCAGCCTCAATCTCCTCATCTGTAAGTGGGTGATGATAGTGCATATCTGATAAAGCAGAGTGCCAATTAAATGAGGTAACTTACAGATTCTTAACGCATTATATTTTATCTTAGAAATGAGAATGTAAGAAGGTAAGGAGGTGTGAGTGTTTATCCTTTCTTGGCTTGGGGAGGGAAGGTCATTCTGAATTTTTCAATGAGAATGATCTGGAAGGCGCATGCTCTAGCACCGTCTTTCAGACTCTCAGACCCACCCATTCCCATGTGCCCAGTGGTTTCACATTTCCCGTCTTCCTTTCCAGGGCCCTTGAACATTGACAGCCACCTCTTTCTGGGTCAAGTTGCAAGGATAAAAGGAATAGTATTTGTTATCAGGCAGAAGGAGCGAGTGGCAGACTGCAGAAGCTCCAGGCCCTTAGGTGACTGTTCTATACTGGCTGCCCTAGGATACGCTCTAAGGCAGACATAATCAGGGCAACTGAATGTACAACATGGATCCCTGATGCCCAGATAAGCCCAGAAAAGTCAAAGCTGGCTATTGGGAGCAAAATGAGATAACTCAAAAGAGGCAGTGTGGGAGAAAGAGGGATGGGCCCAAGGCCAGTGGGAGGGTTTGTTCTCTCCTCGTGTGTGGAGCGCACTTATGCTGAAGTTTTTAGGGACATGGGATGGACAGGATGAAGTAGTAGCAATTAGTATTATTATTTTTTTTTAGATGAAGTCTCACTCTGTCGCCCAGGCTGGAGTGCAGTGGCGTGGTCTCGGCTCACTGCAGCCTCTGCCTCCAGGGTTCAAGCGATCCTGCCACATCAGCCTCGCAAGTAGCTGGGATTACAGGCATGCACCACCATGCTCAGGCAATTTTCATCTTTTTAGTAGAGACGGGGTTTTGCCATATTGTCCAAGCTGGTCTTGAACTCCTGACCTCAAGGGA
The DNA here is from genome assembly GCF_049350105.2 of Macaca mulatta. NCBI lineage: Eukaryota > Metazoa > Chordata > Mammalia > Primates > Cercopithecidae > Macaca > Macaca mulatta. The sequence continues at coordinate 36,726,537 of NC_133412.1, read as the reverse complement.
TCCACCCGCCTCAGCCTCCCAAAGTACTGGGATTCCAGGTGTGAGCCACGGAGCCCGGCCTAATTCTTAGCAGAAAGAGGCATACGGTTGCATTCTTCATACCCTCACAAACCCCTCCCACTCTGTTCTTGGCAGGCTGGCCTGTTCATTCATTCATCCCACATACACTACCAAATTCCTGTTCTCACAGACCTTACATTGTAGTGGAAGACAGATCATAAAGAAATAATCAAATGACTCTATAACCTAAATGCTAACAACGAAGGGATGTGTAGGAGGCAAGATGGCTTAGACTGAGGGGTCAGGGAAGACCTCTCTGAGGAAGTAACATGTTAGCAGGGCTTTGAGGGAGCAAAAGAAACAAAGTTTGGAAGAAAGAGCACTCTTGGCGGACAGAAGAGAACATGCAAAGGCCCTGGGCTTGGTGTCAGCTCTGTGTGTTCAAAGAGCACAAAGAAGCCAGTGTAGCTGGGACAGAGTGAGAGGGAAGCAGGGTGGTAGGAGATTATTTCAGGGTGATGCTTAGGGCCCAGACCTATTGGCTTTACTGGCCATTAGAAACTCATGGATTTCATTTCAGATGTGATGAAATGCCATTGGAAGAGTTTTGAACAGGATAGCAAGTGATCTGATCTTGAGGTTATTCCAGCTGTTGCGACAAATATAGGCTGGGCATGGTGGCTAATGCCTGCAATTCCAACACTTTGGGAGGCCAAGGTGGGACGACCACTTGAGGCCAGGGGTTAGAGGCCAGCCTGGGCAACATAGTGAGACTCCATCTCTACAAAAACTACAAAAATGAGGTGGGTGTAGTGGTGCGTACCTGTCGTCTCAGTCAGGAGGCTGAGGTAGGAGGATTGCTTGAGCCCAGGAGTTGGAGTCTACAGTAAGCTATGGTCGCTCCACTGCACTCCAGCCTGGGCAACAGAGCGAGATTGTGTCTCTAAAAAAAAAACAAAGAATGTATAGGAACTTTCTCACCAAACTACTACAGGATTCCACACCAAAGTGAACAGCCCCTTCTACCTGAGGAAATCTCATGGTCTTGTCTAAGGTGCCAAGAAATATGGGCTACAGACTCTGAATTGCCAGAATGAGGAGCTGGGTCTTTCCTCCCATTTTCTCTTCCTGATGGATCTTCTCTTTCCCACTTAGGCCTCGTGCATAGATGTGTCTCCCTCTCCTTTTTTGCCCTGAGAATCAATGGGTTTGTTTGTGGAGGTTTACCTTTAGAAACAATTCAGGTCAGGCACGATCGTTCAGGCCTGTAATCCCAGCACTTTTGGGAGGCCGAGGCAGGCGAATGACAAGGTCAACAGATCAAGACCATCCTGGCCAACATGGTGAAAACCCGTCTTTACTGAAAATACAAAAATTAGGCAGGTGTGGTGGCGCCCACCTGTAGTCCCAGCTGCTCAGAGGCTGAGGCAGGAGAATCGCTTGAACCCGGGAGGCGGAGGTTGCAGCAAGCCAAGATCGCTCCACTGCACTCCAGCCTAGGCGACAGAGCAAGACTCTGTTTCAAGAAAAAAAGAAAAGAAAAGAAAAGAAAAGAAAAGAAAAGAAAAGAAAAGAAAAGAAAAGAAGCAATTCAGTCCCCATTAATTCTCTGATATTGAGTCTTGAAAACACTGGAAAAAATGTTTATTAAGATTTGGAAGAAATTTGCAATTTAAAGTGTTTTAACTGAAAAGAAATCAATTACCTCCCTGAGTGCCATGAATGCTAATTCTCTTTGTGGTTTTTTTGTTTTTTATTATTATGCTTTAAGTTCTAGGGTACATGTGCACAACGTGCAGGTTTGTTACATATGTATACATGTGCCATGTTGGTGTGCTGCACCCATTAACTCGTCATTTACATTAGGTATATCTCCTAATGCTATCCCTCTCCCCTACCTCCTCCCCACAATAGGACCCGGTGTGTGATGCTCCCCTTCCTGTGTCCAAGTGATCTCTTGTTCAATTCCCACTTATGAGTGAGAACATGTGGTATTTGGTTTTCTGTTCTTGTGATAGTTTGCTGACAATGATGGTTTCCAGCTGCATCCATGTCCCTACAAAGGACACGAACTCATCCTTTTTTATGGCTGCATAGTATTCCATGGTGTATATGTGCCACATTTTCTTAATCCAGTCTGTCACTGATGGACATTTGAGTTGATTTCAAGTCTTTGCTCTTGTGAATAGTGCCGCAATAAACATACGTGTGCATGTGTCTTTATAGCAGCCTGACTTATAATCCTTGGATATATCCCCAGTAATGGGATGGCTGGGTCAAATGGTATTTCTAGTTCTATATCCTTGAGGAATCACCACACTGTTTTCCACAATGGTTGAACTAGTTTACAGTCCCACCAACAGTGTAAAAGTGCTCCTATCCAGCACCTGTTGTTTGGACAGCACCACATCCTCTCCAGCACCTGTTGTTTCCTGATTTTTGAATGATTGCCATTCTAACTGGTGTGAGATGGTATCTCATTGTGGTTTTGATTTGCATTTCTCTGATGGTGAGTGATGATGAGAATTTTTTCATGTGTCTGTTGGCTGTATGAATGTCGTCTTTTGAGAAGTGTCTGTTCATATCCTTTGCCCACTTTTTGATGGGGTTGTTTGATTTTTTTTAAAGCTCTCTTCAACTCTAACCAGATCTCCACTGCCTGAATTGAAAGAAGACCTTAGGTAAGACTTTCTAGCCAGAGATAACACTTCCATAAAATAACCAGAAGAACTGGGGCACAAAGAGGCTGTACTCATCTGCTTGGACTGCCATAACAAAGCACAGGGTCAGGGTGTCTTAAACAACACAAATGTATTTTCTCACAGTTCCAGAGGCTGGAAGTCCAACACCAACGTGCCAGCGGGATTGGTTTCTAGTGAGACCCCTTTCCCCTGCTTGCAGACAGCCACCTTCTCACTGTCTCCTTGTGTGGCCTTTTCTCTGTCTATGCTTGGGGGTTGGGAGAGCTCGGATGTCTCTCTTCTTTTAAGAACACTAGTCCTATCTAATTAGGACTACAATCTTATGGCCTCATTTAACCTTAATTTCATCTTTAAATGCCAGATCTCCAAATACAGTCATATTGGGGGTTAGGGCTTCAACATATGAATGTGGGGGTAGGAGGTGGGGGGCGGGTAGCACACTTCATAACTGAAGTTCTCAATAAATGTTCAGTGAAGATCTAGGTAAATGAATGGATTTCCCTGGACACCCTGAAACTATCAGAGACCTCTGATGGAGCATGAGGTAAAGACAGTGGCTCAGGCAGAGAAATTATAGACCCATGAACTAAGTAACCTAGAACCTACATAAATCAGTAGCGTTCCTCTACGTCGGCAATAACCCACTAGAAAATGCAATAACAATTAAGACTCAGTTCACTGTAGTAACAACAATCATAATATCTCAAATTTTACCTAGCAAATAATATATATATAAGACCCCTGTGAAGACAATTTAGAAATGCTATTAAAGCATATTTTAAAAGGAATAGAGGATGGGCATGGTGGCTTACACCTGTAATCCCAGCACTTTCGGATGCCAAGGCAGGCGGATCAGTTGAGGCCAGGAGTTCGAGACCAGCCTGGTTAACATGGTGAAACCCCCATCTCTACTAAAACTCCAAAAAAAAAAAAAACAAAAACAAAAACAAAGAAACACCCAAAAAACTAGCCGGGCTTGTTGGCACATGCTTGTAATCCCAGCTACTTGGGAGGCTGAGGCAGGAGAAACGCTTGAACCCGGGAGGCAGAGGTTGCAGTGAGCCAAAATCAAGCCACTGCACTCCAGCCAGGAAGACAGAGTGAGACCCTGTCTCAAAATAAAAATAAAAATAAGTAATAATAATTTTAAATATCCTTCTAGCCAAGCCAAGCACATCGAAGGGACTAAGTAGGCCTGTGAGCCACTAGTTTGTAACTCATGGTGAGTATAATAGGCATGAGGCTTGTTCCTAAACGTAGGGGTGTAGGAGGCAGAAGAATACAAGGAGACCCTCCCCGTCCCACACGCTGTTACCTCTCCACCTCTCTACAGGCAGCTTTCCTAAGGTCCTGGACCTTCAGATCCTTGCTGGAGTTGGAGGCAGAAATGTTCTGGATCTACAAAACAGTTAAGGGATATTAAGGAATATTAAGATAGCCACCTCCCAAACTAGGGCATCCTCCTAACATTATCCACGGCTGATTAGTAACACGTGGGAGAGAAATTTGGGTTTATTACTCTATAGCAGTACATAAAGCAATAGCAAAGTTAATACAAAATCACTTTCCTGTCAGGTCTGCACGGGGTCGGCTCATGGGTCTCTAAGACCTGAAAATTGAGAGCGTTTTCGCACCCCCGCTCCTGGCGGCTCTGCGGTCAACATGCCACGGAACAAATATATTGAATTACGCTGTAAACACTATGGATACTGTTTAGATTACCATGAGGAAAAGAGAAAGAAGGAAAGTCGAGAGGCTCATAAATGTTCAAAGAAGGCAAAGAAAATGATTAGTCTGAAGGCTAAGCTTTACCACAAACAGGGCCATGCTGAGAAAATACAAAGGAAAAAGACTATCAAGATGCATGAAAAGAGAAACACCAAAAAAACAAAAACAAAAAAAGAATGCTGAAAAGATTCCACAGGGAGCAGTACCTGCCTATCTGCTGGACAGAGAGGGACAGTCTCAAGCTAAAGTACTTTCCAACATGATCAAACGGAAACGAAAAGAGAAGGCGGGAAAAGGGGAAGTCCCTCTGCCTAAAGTACGTGCCCAGGGAGAAACAGAAGTATGAAAAGTTATTCGAACAGGAAAAAGAAAGAAGAAGGCGTGGAAGAGGCTGGTTACTAACGTCTGCTTTGTTGGAGATGGCTTTACAAGAATACCACCTAAGTATGAAAGATTCATCAGGCCAATGGGCTTGTGTTTCAAGAAAGCCCATGTAACACATTGTGAACTGAAAGCCCACCTTTTGCCTACCAGTACTTGGTGTAAAGAAGAACTCGTCGTCCCACTGTATACAACTTCAGGTGTTATTACCACAGGTACTGTCATTGAGGTAAATGTGAGCAAATTGGGCCTTGTGATGCAAGGAGGCAAAGTTACTTGCAGAAAATATGCCCAGGTTACCAACAATCCTGAAAATGATAGATGCATAAATGTAGTCTTACTGGTTTGATAGCAATTCCACATATAATTATTGAGGACTACACACCAATTGAAAAAACTGCCATTACTGTGATGTTTCTGAATAATACCAAACAGCCATACACGTCTGCAGTCATCAAGATATTTATTAAATTGTAAACATTAAAATGGAAAAAAATACAAAATCATTATAAAAATAATAATCCTTTAGGACTCTAACTTCAAACATACCTCTTATCTGCAAATATTAGAAAAGATCACTTTCCCTTTAAATGTGCAAAGAGAAAATGTTTCCAGAATAAATCTGAAACCTTTGTAGTCCTTTAGCTGGAAGGATCACCCTACTAAAAATGCATCAAAGAAACACTAATCAAATAACCAGTGAATGTAAAATTATAAACCAACATGTGTATTAAAGGAAAGAAACGGAGGGAATGTGCAAGGACTTTTAACAGACTGGGAGTTTAGATTTCCCCCCTGAAAGCAACTGGCACTGACAACAGAAAGAGACTGGGATTCACTGGAAGAAGAAAAGAGCATTGCAGCTTGGAACAGACCTGAGGCCAAAAGGAGGGCAGAGCATTGGCAAAAGTCAGCCAAGGAGGCTGGAGTGAAGGGAGCAGGGGAAGGAATGACGCCTGATGAAGCAGGAGGGGTGTGGACCTGAGTGATTAGAGCTGTGTAGACTGCAGTTAGCCATCCTAGGGTTTTAAGAGGTGGAGAAGGAGGATCATCATCAGCCTTATGTTGAAGATGATGACACTGGCTATAGTGTGATTCATGGGGTAGGGGGTTCTGAGCCGGTGCAGGGCAACCAGACTTGCAACCACTGCTGTAATCGGGAGAGGATGATAATAGCCTGGACTAGCGTGCGAGGTGCAGTGGATGTGGAGAGGAGTACGCAGAAGTGCAAGCTATTGAGGAGGTAAATTTATTAGACGCGTGAGTGGTTGGATGTGGGCAGGGAGGGAGAGTCCATGCTTGGGCTGACTCCTGGCTTTCTGGCTCCGGCATTGGGATGTCTGCAGACACATTCCCCTAGACAGGAACACTGGAAGAGGAATGAATTGGGGGGCAAGAGCAGGAGTCAGTCTTGGACAAGCTAACTTGGAGGTGCCTTTGCAATCTCCGAGTGAACCTCTGGCCTGTTTCCCAGTTCACGAATCCCTCGCCTCCAACAGTTATGATAAAAATGGCAGGAAGTTAGCTTCTAGGTGTGGAGGAGCAGAAGAGAGACTCGGACAGGGGCTTTTCATTTACCCCCCCACCCTCCCTGGAGCCTCTCTGAAAGAAACTCACTGAAGATACTTTGTTTTTTGGTCTAGTTGAAGGAGAAACTCAAATGTGTTCTGAAAAATAAGTATGGGGCCTTCTTAACAAGGCTATGGCATACTATCCACTTCTTTCCCCTCCTGCCCTGGAGGGAGTGGCTGGCCACTCAATGCTAAACTTAGAGAACCAGCTGCAGCAGGAGGAAAGGAGGAGAGCCAGACCTCTGGGAACATTACTGGAGAACGAGGACTGGCCAGAGCCTTGCATGGGGAGCGAATTCTCCTGCCTCCTGTCTTCAATCGGCCAGAGGCGCAACTTTCAGTTCCCCCATCACGGCACACTTCTTCTCTCTTGTGGCCTCACATGTGCTGCCCCCTCACCAGAACCCCCCTGCCCTTCCTCCTCTCCTACATCCCTTTCATCTGCCTGGGTTCTTGAGCATATTTTATTCAGTGCTTAGATACCATATCTTTCTGGAGGCCTTTTCTGATGTCTCATAGCTGGGTTCAGTGTTTGTGGCAGAGACTGCTAATCATCTACCCCACATCCATTTATCTTGTCTTTTTTTCTTGGTACAAGAACCCCTAATATTGGGCTGAGCGTAAAGTGCTTCGTATAAAGTCTACATTTTCCAATATCTTTTGCAGCTGGATGAGACCATTTGGCTAAACTCTGGCTAGTAACATGAAAGTGGAAATGTTTCCACCTTCTGGGATATGATTTTATAAGGAGAAGACATGCCTTTCTTCCTCTTCCTCTATATGAGTATGATGACTGATTCTTTTCGTTCTTCTTTTTTGTTTCTGTTTTGAGACAGAGTATTGCTCTGTCGCCCAAGCTGGAGTGCAGTGGTGCGATCTCGGCTTACCATAACCTCCGCCTCCCAGGTTCAAGTGATTCTTCTGCCTCAGCCTCCCGAGTAGCTGGGATTACAGGCACACACCACCACGCCTGGCTAACTTTTTGTACTAGTAGAGACGGGGTTTCACCATGTTAGCCAGGAGGGTCTTGATCTCCTGACCTCATGATCCGCCTGTCTTGGCCTCCCAAAGTGCTGGGATTACAGGCGTGAGCCATCATGCCTGTCTGATGGCTGATTTTTTAGTCACCAGCTTGGACTAGGAAGACCTAGACCACACCCTAGAGATGGTGAAGCTTTGCACTAGAAAGAGATTGGATTCATTTCCTTTTTTTTTTTTTTTTGACAGTCGTGCTCTGTTGCGCAGGCTGTAGTGCAGTGGCATGATCTTGGCTCACTGCAACCTCCGCCTCCCAGGTTCAAGCAATTCTCTTGCCTCAGCCTCCTGAGTAGCTGGGGATACAGACACACGCCACCTCTCCCCGATGATTTTTTTTTTTTGGTAGAGACGGGGTTTCACCATGTTAGCCAGGCTAGTCTCGGACTCCTGACCTCAAGTGATCCACCTGCCTCAGCCTCCCAAAGTGCTGAGATTACAGGCATGAGCCACCGCGCCTGGCCTGAATTCATGTTCTAATGACTTTATGGAGCTACTCGGTATTTTGCACTGTTTACCTCTTGCCTTCATTGTGTAAAAGGGAAATCAACTCTAATCCTATGTAATGCACTGTTATTTTGGTTACATGCAGAAAAACCTAATCCAAATTTATACAGTGTTCCTCCCATGTGTTTATTCCTATGAAAATGCTTAGACCCTGCATTACCAATTACTTACCTGAGTGAAAAAAAGTCTGTCTTGCCAGAGTTTACACTCTTGTTCTTATGCAGATAGCTTCAAAGATGTCCTCACCTAACATAACTCATATCTGCAAGTGTTCAGTAAGGAACCAGAAAGCCAGTTATCCAAAGGCAATGCTGTCGAACCACTTCAAATGTTGCTTTCTGGTCTCAGGCTTGATAGTAACCAGGTGATGCTATGGTTAGGATTGTGCTCATTTCTCCTCCAGTGCAAGTTCTATCTCTTGGATGGAATAGTCATTTCATACCACCAATAAACCCACAAAAAACAGGAAGGCAAAAAAAAAGCACGTACAACAAATGTCTTAAAAGTGGTGTCTGCTAGTTGACACATCCTGTGTTGTAGGATTTGGAAAACCAAAAGTAATTTTTAAAATTCTGATGGTTTGGCATTTGGAATACTGAAAGCAATCTGGAAAATCCCGATAGTCCATTTGTGTCTCCATCATTAGCTGAAGAAGCAGATGGTCAGGACAAATTTCAGTAGGATCAGAGGAGTGAGTGTATCCGGTGGATTACCTCACTCCTAGCACCATTAGTGAGGTTGGTGATACACCCTTTAACAGACTCTGCCAATGAATCTGTGTTGATTAATTTACTGTTTTTCCCCAGAATCTTTCCGAGGTCAAATACTGTGTATGACAGTGTTTTATACTTTTATACCAAGTGTTTCTGCCTTAATTGACTCATCTGTAATTGATAGTCTTAAGTATGAGCCAAAATAATAATGGCTAAGAGAAGTACATAACCTGGACAATATCCTAAAAGTCAGAATTTTTTTTTTTTTTTTTTTTTTTTGAGATGAAGTATCGCTCTGTCGCCCAGGCTGGAGGGCAGTGGTGCGATCTTGGCTCACTGCAAGCTCCACCTCCCGGGTTCACACCATTCTCCTGCCTCAGCCTCCCAAGTAGCTGGGACTATAGGCGCCCGCCACCACGCCCAGCTAATTTTTTGTATTTTTTAGTAGAGACGGGGTTTCACTGTGTTAGCCAGGATGGTCTCAATCTCCTGACCTCGTGATCCGCCCGCCTCGGCCTCCCAAAGTGCTGGGATTACAGGCGTGAGCCACCGTGCCCGGCCAAAAGTCAGAAATTTTAAAAAGTTCAAACATTATCCATAGAATACTGTCCAAATATCTGGACACATTTGATAATCTTATAGGATTGAGGTTCCAATTATGTTGGATTTTTGAAGTGTCACGGCCTGTTGGCCAGGCTGGTTTCAAACTTCTGACCTCAAGCGATCCACCCGCCTCAGCCTCTCAACGTGCTGGGATTACAGGTGTGAGCCACTGGACCCCGCCAGGGCTGAAGATTAAATGAGGTAGTGTATATAAAGCACACAGCTGCTATCAATAGGTTTGAGCTATTAGGCAGTGGACTTGAACTCCCTAAAGAGGGACTCCATTTTTTTAAAACTCACACTGTATTCCTAGTACCTACCATAGTGCCTGGCACGTAATAAGCACCCCTCAAATGTCTGATCGATGCTAACTGAAACTATGAGAAGGACCTTGAATGCAAAGAGTTCTTGCTGGGATCCTCCTTTAAGTATAATGCTCCTCTCCTATAAACATAACCCTTCCCTTAGAAGGCTACACAGAGCTGGGCACCATGACTCATGCCTGTAATCCCAGCACTTTGGGAGGCTGAGGTGGGAGGATCACTTAAGCCCAGGAATTGGAGACCAGCCTGGGAAACATAGGGAAACCCTGTTCTTACAAAAAAATACAAAAATTAGCCTGGCACGGTGGCTTGTAACTATAGTCCCAGCTACTCGAGAGGCTGAGGTGCGAGTATTGCCTACGCCCGGGGAGGTTGAGGCTGCAATGAGCCGTGATTGCACTATTACACTCCAGCCTGGGCAACACAGGGAGACCCTGTCTCAAAAAGAAAAAGGAAAATTAAAAAAAGAAAGGAGAAGGAGAAGGAGAAGAAGAAGCCTACACTGGAAAGAATACCAGCCCAGAGTTTATGTGAAAAGGAGATCCCTGACACATTGGTCCTGTGATTCCTGGAGGCTGCTGGGTAGAAGGTTGTTAACCAGAGTAATTTATGCATCATCAGTGACAGGCAAGAAAGAAGGTTTCATACAGCTTGAAGGAGAGAAGTCATTTTATTTGGGCTCCTGCAGTATTATTATTTAGACTCTCATTCATTTTACATCACTTCTCTGATGACTGTAATGAATAAATATTGACAAGTTGAATGATCTGATCCCTGCACTAGAGGGTAAACTTGCATAATCCCTTGTAGACACACTCCGGGGAGTGAGGCTACTTTGTGGAGTTCCTTGCCAGTGTACCTAAGCAAAGGATTCTTTCTTGTTCTAAACTGTGGCATATGATTGTGGTTTTGGAGCTGGAAAAGGAGAATAAGATGGAATATTACGTGGCAAATGAGCTGGTCATTTCGATTGTTGAACATTTTTCTTTTAAGAAGAGTTATTATTACACCCTCTGCTGGCTTAAGGCAGTGAAAGTCCAGGCTGGGCACAGTGGCTCATGCCTGTAACCCCAGCACTTTGGAAGCCTGAGGTGGACAGATTGCTCGGGCTCCTCCCTACTGCCCTCTGATGCGCTCACTCCAGAAGCGGAAGGAGAGAGGCCCTGGGTAGTGAGTCCACCAGACACTCCCAGACCAGCAGAATCACCTCTTGAAGACAGAGACAAGAATGAGTGAAAGAAATGTAGCTAGGAAAAGTCAAAAGGAGATGACAGGCTTTTGAGATGTTTGGAGCGAGTTTTTTTTTTTTTTTTTTTTTTTTTTTTTTTTTTTTCGGAGACGGAGTCTCGCTCTGTCGCCCAGGCTGGAGTGCAGGGGCGCGATCTCCGCTCACAGCAAGCTCCGCCTCCCGGGTTCACGCCTTTCTCCTGCCTCAGCCTCCCGAGTAGCTGGGACTACAGGCGCCCGCCACCTCACCCGGCTAATTTTTTTGTATTTTTTAGTAGAGACGCGGTTTCACCATGTTAGCCAGGATGGTCTGAATCTCCTGACCTCGTGATCCGCCCGCCTCGGCCTCCCAAAGTGCTGGGATTACAGGCGTGAGCCACTGCGCCCGGCCGGAGCGAGTTTTATTCCCTTTCTTTGGATTTGGGGGAAATTATATCGCACAGGCTGACAAGGAGAAAGAGGGAGGGTGGAAATTTTGTCTTTATTCACCCATTTGTCTCTCCAACCTTGAATTTGCATGGGAGCTATGCGGGGGCAGGTGACAAGGGTGTCAATCAAAAAGGATATGTGCCATCAGCACCATTAGTAATAAACCAGGCTGGGCACGGTGGTTCACACTTGTAATCCTAGAACTTTGGGAGGCTGAAGGGGGATGGATCACTTGAGCCAAGGAGTTCCAGTAGCCTGGGTAACATAGGAAGACCCTGTCTCTAAAAAATATTAAAAATTAGCTAGTCACGATGACGCACAACTGTAGTCCCAGCTACTTGGAAGGCTGACGTGATAGGTTGAGCCAGGAGGCTGCTGTGAACTACTATTGTGCCACTGCCTGGGCAACAGAGTGAGACCTCATCTCTAAAAATAAAAATAAAAAATAAGATAAATAGGCCAGGTGCAGTGGCTCACACCTGTAATCCCAGCACTTTGGGAGGCCGAGGAGAGTAGATCCCCTGAGGTTAGGAGTTCGAGACCAGCCTGGTCAACAAGGTGAAACCCCATCTCTACTAAAAATACAAAAATTATCTGGGCATGGTGGTGCACGCCTGTAACCCCAGCTACTCTGGAGGCTGAGGCACGAGTATTGCTTGAAATCAGGAGGCAGAGGCTGCAGTGAGTCACGATTGCACCAGTGCACTCCAGTCTGGGCGACAGAATGAGACCTCATTTCTAAAAATAAAAAAACAACCATCCAGCCATTTGTGCATTTTTGGGTGAGTCCACAGAATGAAAGAGAGAGAGAGAGAGAAAGAGCAAGGAGAGAGAGAGAGAGAAGGAAGGAAGGAAGGAAGGAAGGAAGGAAGGAAGGAAGGAAGGAAGGAAGGAAGGAAGGAGAGACAGAGAAAGAAAGAAACCAGATTTGCTGTATTAGTATGAAGCTACACTCACCTTTGACTAGCTGGAAGCTTCTCTAAGATTGTGGTTAGCAAAAGCTAAGAGCTTCCTAGAGGTAAGATTGAGAAGGTTTTTGTTGAGGCTGTTTTATTGGCTATGTGTGAGCTCTTGGGAGTAATTTGCATAAAACTTATCAGAGTGTATTTTCAAGGTGTGAACCACTAAATTTTCAACATTTAAGATAGGAACCTTGGTCAACCTGACATCTGCCTGCCTAGGTTTTACCATGCACTACCTCCCAAAAGCAATCAGCCAGTTGTGAGGTTAAGGTTTTAGGAAGCAGTTGAGTCTACAAACAGCTTCAGCAACCTGCAATAAGAGGGGTGGGAGTGGGATGTCAGGACCCAGTGGGTGGAGAGGTACGATCCAAGGAGTATGGCTAACAGTAGAGTCAGTGGTTTGGAGTAAGCAGGTCAAGATTGAATGTGTTTCCTCAGCTTTAAAATGGAGTTAATGAGAGTACCAGCCCCAAAAGGCAGTTGTGGTAATTGAATTAGTTAAAGCATGTAGCACGCTCAGCACACTGGTTGACTCATAACGTATTCTCAAGCAATGTGAGCTGTGTTCATCATCACCACCATTATTATCACCATCTTCATCACCGTCATCCTGGCTCTTCTATTTACCAGGTCTGTGACCTGGAGCAAGTTGTGTAACATTTCTAAACCTTGGATTCCTCATCCTTACATTAAAGAAAAAAGATTATCTTCAAGAATATAGTGAGGATGAAATGAAATGAGGCACATAAAGCATCTAACATGATGCTTGGCAAATAGTAGGTGCATGTTGAGTGAGTGTTATTTCCTGTTGGTTTCAATGGCTTTGCTTTATTGATTGATAGTCAAAACCGGTATTTTGGAAGAAAGAATACCAAAGGAAGGAAGACAACAAAGTCCCTGTGATGGGAAAAGTTTACTCGATGGAAGAAACTCTCATGTTTTCGATGAGAGTTTTTAATTTCATTTTTTTGTGTGGTCCCATCGGACATCCCCCTAAGACCTCAGATGTCCTTCAGTTTACAGTTCCACACATTAAGTAGCTTTCATTACTGAAAAAATCAGAGAGGATTGAAGATTTGGGAACATGAATGCGGGGTTGCCAAACTTAGCAATAAAAATGAAGGTGTGCAATATTTTATCTGGCCTAATTTATACATGGATGCCAATTTATCTTCTTGTAAACTCAAGCTAGGATTGACTCTTGTTTTGTGACTTTGTGTGATTTACGATATCCACATTCAAGGGCTTCTCAGCGAAAGAGAGAGATGCTGTAGAATGTAGACTCGGCCGGGCACGGTGGCTCCCGCCTGTAATCCCAGCACTTTGGGAGGCCGAGGTGGGTGGATCATGAGGTCAGGGGTTCGAGATCAGCCTAGCAAAGATGGTGAAACACCATCTCTACTAAAAATACAAAAATCAGGCCAGGCGTGGTGGTTCACGCCTGTAATCCCAGCACTTTGGGAGGCCGAGGCGGGCGGATCGTGAGGTCAGGAGATTGAGACCATCCTGGCTAACAAGGTGAAACCCCATCTCTTCTAAAAATATAAAAATGAGCCACGTGTGGTGGCGGGCGCCTGTAGTCCCAGCTACTCGGGAGGCTGAGGCAGGAGAATGGCGTGAACCCGGGAGGCGGAGCTTGCAGTGAGCCAAGATTGTGCCACTGCACTCCAGCCTGGGCGACAGAGCGAAACTCTGTCTCAAAAAAAAAAAAAAAAAAAAAAGAAGAACGTAGGCTCAACTTCTCAGGAAGACAGTTATCAAGAGCATCTTCTCTCATGAGTCATGTTGGGCCTAAGTATTATAAAGCAAAATGGATCCTGGAGGTTAGGTTCTAGTAAGAAGGCCCTGGGTTAACTTCCTCAAGGCTTCTCTTCATTATTATTTCCTGTTACTATCAATAGAGCACTGCTCACTGTCCTTCAACCCCTACCGTTCCCTTACACCTTCCTTAGCCCTACAATGCCCCTTCTCTTACTAGTGGGAACACTGCACAGTCTCCACAGCCTAAGGGATAGGGGGAGCTATGGCTTCCCTAAGGATGATATTATGAGAACCCAACACAAACCAGGCCTCCTGGGCTCCATTTTGTTCAACTCATAATATTCAGATGTTACATCGTTTCTCTTTCCAAACTCCAATGGCATTTCCTAGTGACTGCTTTTGAAATGAAAATGCAGGTAGCAGAGCAAAGTATCAGATTAATGACCTTTATCTCAAAACCTAGTTTTTTGGTAACAAGAGGAGCAGACTTCAGAGAAAGATCAGGTTATGAACTCTCTGTGACATCTCACTCACTGTCCTTCCCTGAAACCATTTTTTTTTTTTCCTGCAGAGTAGGTCCTAAGATAAGGTGGGGTGTGTGCATGTGTGCGCGCCCCTCTCTCACATTTTCATGTACAATCTTCATACCATTACTAGCTGAGATCATATGGAGTCAGCCCTCATTGCAGACTTTTAGATCCTGGTCTCTAAGGTGGGGTAGGTGAGGCTTCATATCTTCCTTGTTTTCAGCGCATACCTGTCTCCCTCCCAGCCTGGGTCAGGGGGTAGAAGAGGCTGTGGCAGCACATCTCACCCCAAGACATCATGCCCAGCTCCTAAGCCCCTCCCACATCCCTTCCCACTCTGAACTCATGGCCTGTGGAGCTCCTGGATGGGCCCACACTATCTGAGAGGGGCCAGAAGACTTTGGGGTGACACACTTTGTCTGCCTGCCTCTCAGCATGACTGACAGCACCTGAACCATGAATGCAGAGATAGAATGAATGGTGGCCCTTCTCCAAGCCCTTGGTCCTCCTTTTACTCATGCTCTTTGCCTTCCAGCCTGGGGATCAGGAAAGATTTTTTTTTTTTTTTTTTTTGAGACACAGTCTTGCTGTGTTGCCCAGGCTGAAGTGCAGTGGCATGATCTCGGCTCACTGCAAGCTCCGCCTCCCGGGTTCATGCCATTCTCCTGCCTCAGCCTCCCAAGTAGCTGAGACTACAGGCGCCCGCCACCACGCCTGGCTAATTTTTTGTACTTTTAGTAGAGATAGGGTTTCACCATGTTAGCCAGGATGGTCTCGGCCTCCCAAAGTGCTGGGATTACAGGCGTGAGCCACGGCGCCCAGCTGAAAGATTTTTTATTTATTCATTTATTTATATATTTTTTTCCAGACAGAGTCTCACTGTGTCTCCCAGGCTTGGAGGGCAGTGGCATGATCTCGGCTCACTGCAAGTTCTGCCTTCCAGGTTCAAGCAATTCTCCCTGCCTCAGCCTCATGAGTAGCTGGGATTATAGGCAACTCACCATGCCCAGCTAATTTTTGTATTTTTTAGTAGAGACGGGGTTTCGCCATGTTTGTCAGGCTGGTCTCAAACTCCTGACCTCAGGTGATCTGCCCACCTCAGCCTCCCAAAGTGCTGGGATTGCAGGTGTGAGCCACGGCGCTCGGCCAAAAGGTTATTTTTGACCTAATTAGAGAAACCAAAGATTCGTGTGCACATGCTCTGCCTTTGAAGATCCTCCTGCTTAGTCCTCATCCCTGGGCAGAAATCTTCGAGAAACACAGGGGCCTTTGCTTCATGTCAGGAGCTGGCCAAAGGGCACTAAGAGTGAAGGGACCATGGTCTACTGAGCTTCTCCCAAAAACCCTGTTTAGCAGAGGAGGAAGTGGGACAAGTGACCTCTAGAAGTTATGAAATCCATCCCCCTACCTTCTGGCAGCCCTGACAATCAATAAACAGTTCCCTCTCCAAGATGATTTCCATTGGAATTAGAACCTGGAATTTCCTCAAATTGTAGTAGATAATTTGAATTTCTGAACCTGAATTTCCTCAGATCATCTTGGAGAGGGCCTTTAAAGATTACAAATTAGAAATGAACTGTTTGATGTTCTCCTTACTTTTTTTTTGGATAATGCATGGGACTCCAGAATTCTCTGACCAAGTGTCCCCAAGCTTGTCTCCAGACCCAGTGCTGACCTTTTCAAGGTCAGTTCTTCTAAGGGTGACCCAGATGCTGGTGTGTGCAACCCAAACTTAAGGGATCAACAAAGAGTGAGTGTTATGAGGAAGTTGGATATATGGGCTGAGAAGTCCATATGGGAATGCAAAAGATGTATGCTGATGCAAGAAGGGCTGGAGTCGGTAGTGGGAAGAAAAAAGGATGAAGGATGAGGGCCAAAGCTGGGGGCTGGCTCTTCCCATGCCACCATGTTCCAGCAAGAGATTCTGACATCCAGGAATTTAAAATTCCAACCTGGACTTCCAGGTTGTTCTGAAGGTATTTTTGTCAAGGTAGGAGGACAGAACATATTGTATTGAATGATTTGGGAGCTTTATTTGTAACTTTAAAATATTTAGACATCTGGTTTTTAGGCCTCCATTTGTGCTCTTGTCAAGACCTACAATACCCCATGACCTACTCCGCTACCTTCTGGGAGAGAAACCTTCACAGTCCAAATGGCTCAGAGCACAGTCCAGCTGAAACCACATGCTGTACCACCTCACATCTGTCCCGCTCTGCCCTATTTTGGCCCCTAAGAGTGGTTAGATCTTACAGGGCACATCCTATGGCCATGTGTTTTGCACAAGCCCTATACTAGTTTTCTGGTCTGTACCGAGGGCATTAAATCAAATGTAAGAGTTTTGCCCAGCTTTCAAGGACCACTACACTTAACGCAATTGAATTATGGGCCTTGAAGCCTTGCCTGAAAAAGATGAGGTGGTTGGGCTGGGCGCAGTGGTTGACACCTGCAATCCCAGCACTTTGGGAAGCCGAGGTGGGTGGATCACCTGAGGTCAGGAGTTTGAGACCAGCCTGGCCAACATGGCAAACCCTGTCTCTACTAAAAGTACAAAAAAAATTAGCCAGGCATTGTGGCACATGCCTGTAGTCCCAGCTACTTGGGAGGCTGAGGTGGGAGAATCGCTTGAACCCAAGAGGCAGAGGTTGTAGTGAGCCGAGATGGTGCCACTGCACTCCAGCCTGGGTGACAGAGCGAGACTCCATCTCAAAAAAAAAAAAAAAGAGGTGGTTGAAATTTGGCTGACAATCCAACTTTCTTTTATTTTTTCCATGTCAGACGGGTAATGGGCCGACATCATAACAAGGTTTGAGGGAGGCCCACCCATGTCTCACACACAAGCATGAAACCACAGTCATCACACTTAAGAACTACAAAAGGATCGCTGACTCTCTTTTTAAGGAGTGGCACGCGCCAGTGAAGGGAAGAAGGGAGCAATGTCAGGCTCAAGGGGCCACTTGAGGCAGTTTGGGGAAGAAGAAAGGCAGGCAGCAGCTGCTGAGAGGGACTTGGAGGGACAAACAGAAGTGTTTGTAGGTATCCTTAGGGAAATTTTACCATACTTTATGAGAGCTTACCTCACTTTCCCAAAGAAAAGTCAGTAAATGCTACCTTACTCAAGATGGCTGACGGAGCTGGATTTGTTCATTTGTTTTGGAAGAGGGTGACCAGGGTGTGGAAGCAAGTGCAGAGTCTGGCCCAAAGCTGATCTTGAGGTGACAACAGGAGCTGCGGAAGGGCCCATGTGCATTCAGGCTAACTAATTAAATGGAATGTTGGACACCCATTTCTCTTTCTCCAGAGCTGACCATGTAAAGGCTTCAAAGTAGACGCCAAAGTATCTGAAAATGAAACAGAGGCAGCAGCAGCAGGATCACTCAGGCCTTCCTGGAAGATGAACTAAGAGACAGGTGCGCTGCATGCCTGGCCTTGCTCTACTGAAGCCTGTTTTTAGATATCTGCTTTGGTTGTTTTTGTTCTGTTTTTACAATAAAAGGAATTTGTGTTTATTCAACAAAATTTGAAGTGGGCCAGGCAAAGTGGCTTATGCCTGTAATCTCAGCACTTTGGAACACCAAGGTGGGAGGATAACTTGAGCCCAGGAGTTCGGGACCAGCCTGGGCAATATAGCAAGACACTGCTTCAGGACCCTGCTTTTTTTTTTTTTTTTTTTTTTGGATACAGAGTCTTGCTCTGTCACCTAGGCTGGAGTGCAGTGGTGTGATCTGGGCTCACTGCAACCTCCGCCTGCTGGGTTCAAATGATTCTTCTGCCTCAGTCTCCTTAGTAGCTGGGATTATAGATGTGCACCACCATGCCCAGCTGATTTTTTTTGTATTTTAGTAGAGATGAGGTTTCACCATGTTGGCCAGGCTGGTCTCGAACTCCGGACCTCAGGTGATCTGCTCGCCTCGGCCTTCCAAAGTGCTGGGATTACAGAGGTGAGTCAATGTGTCCAGCTTATTATTTTTTAAAAAATGAGAAATGTAGAAAAAGTTAAAAGCAAAAATAAAAATCATCTGAAGTCTTACCATCCAGTATAACCAGGTAAACATTCGTCATATTTCCTTCAAGGCTTTTCTTCCTCTCTACATAGGGTGTGTGTGTGTGTGTGTGTGTGTGTGTGTGTGTGTGTGTGTGTGTGTGTGTGTCAGGGAGAGTAAAAGAGAGATTTTTAACATAATTGGATCCTCTTCCCTTAAGCAGTGTTTTCAAGGCAGCAGGGTTAATGTGATCTTAAAGTACTAAGATGAGTCATCTCAGAATTATTGAGTAACTTCATGAGATTTGGTAAAAACAAGGTTGACTTTCCTTCATCTTGTCATTAACAATTACCTACTCTAATATCCAGCTGCTTTTCTCATGGTCCATACTCAGCAAGAAGGATGGCAAGATTCAAATCTGAGATGCTAAAGTAAGAAATTTAACTAAGGCACTTGCTATTGACTTGAAGACTTAAACAGATTTTTACACCTGAGTCTTTTAGTCACAATAGTCTCACTTCGCACTAAGGTTAAAGAGATAAAAAATCAAGTTAAAGTTAAAGAGTTCAAGAATCAAGCTGAAAGGCTGGGCATGGTGACTCACGCCTGCAATCCCAGCACTTTGGGAGGCCAAAGCGGGCAGATCGCTTGAGCCCAGGAGTTCAAGACCAGCCTGGGCAATATAGCAAGACCCTGTCTCTACCAAAAAAAAATTAGCAGGGCATGGTGGCACACACCTGCAGTCCCAGCTACTTGGGTGGCTGGGGCAGGAGGATCACTTGAGCCTGGGCGTTTGAGGCTGCAATGAGCTGTGTTCGTGCCACTGCATTCCAGCCTGGGTGACAAAGTGAGACTCTGTCTCAAAAAAAAAAAAAAAAGAATCAAGTTGAGGCCAGGCGCAGTGGCACATGCCTGTGGTCCCAGCTACTCAAGAGGCTGAGGTGGCAGGATCACCTGAGCCCAGGGTTCAAGGCCAGCCTGGGAAACATAGCAAGACCCAGTCTCTAATTAAAAAAAAATCAAGTTGAATCATTTGAATCTTCTGGTAAGTCCTGTTCTAAAATATATTAGGACTTGATTTTTGTGGTATAAGTAACTTTGCATTTACTTAGGGATTCTTCTCAAGGATGAATAAGAGATGAGACAGCTCTCCCATATTTGAGGATGGCGTATCAGCAGTATATAAGGAGCAACATAAATTACCTTTTATAATTGAACAGAGACTGGGAAACCAGACTCATTTAGTCACAGTCCCAAAGAGACAAAAGTGAAATCTCAGCTCTTTTTTTCTTAGTGAGTTTGAGAAACTGTCCTGGGAGGAAACATTTCAGTAAATTTAATAATAAGCCTTCATACCCCTGGGTTTTTGCTTATGCTAATCCTTTGTTTTGCTTTGTTCTGTCACCCAGGCTGGAGTGCAGTGGTGTGATCTCGGCTCACTGCAACCTCCGCCTCCCAGGTTCAAGTGATTACAGGCATGCGTCACCACGCCCGGCTAATTTTTTGTATTTTTAGTAGAGATGGAGTTTCTCCATGTTGGCCATGCTGGTCTCCAACTCCTGACCTCAGGTGATCTGCCCGCCTCAGCCTGCCAAAGTGCTGGGATTATAGGTGTGAGCCACCGCGTCCTGCCACTGCTTATGTGAATCGTAAAACCTAGAAAGTCCCTGCCAGAGGCATTTGCACCAGAGTAACTCCATAGTGAGTGAGGGCTAGGAAAATGAGGCTGGGACTTACTGGGCTGCATTCCCATAAAGTTAGGTATTTCTTTTTTTTTTTTTTTTCTGGTTTTTTTTTTTTTTCTGGTTTTTGAGATGGAGTCTCGCTAAGTTGCCCAGGCTGGAGTGCAGTGGCCGGATCTCAGCTCACTGCAAGCTCCGCCTCCCGGGTTTACGCCATTCTCCTGCCTCAGCCTCCCGAGTAGCTGGGACTACAGGCGCCCGCCACCTCGCCCGGCCAGTTTTTTTGTATTTTTTAGTAGAGACGGGGTTTCACCTGGTTAGCCAGGGTGGTCTCAATCTCCTGACTTCGTGATCCGCCCGTCTCGGCCTCCCAAAGTGCTGGGATTACAGGCTTGAGCCACCGCGCCCGGCCAAAGTTAGGTATTTCTAGCCTCTAGATGTTTACAGTTAAGGGCTCAGGTTGTAAATGTTTACTAAGCAGATCCAGACTTGGGAGTGTCCTCATATCCCAGTATCTTGAGAACAAAAGAATTTCTAATTTTGCTTTAAAGATAATAATATCGATTCTCGCAAAATATAGTAATTAAGAAAATTAATCCTTTATTACAAACCCTTGTAGCAGAGCACATCTCCCCATGATCTTTTCTATCCTGTATATAAACAAGCATTGTACCTAGGGTGGACGTGTTCCTCCTCTTACTTTCAGGAATGCCCTACTGTGTCTATGGAGTAGCTGTTCTTTCACCACTTTACTTTCTTAACAAATTTGCTTTTGCCTTGCACTGTGGATTTGCCCTGAATTCTTCCTTGCACGAGATCCAAGAACCCTCTCTTGGCATCTAGATCGGGACCCCTTTCCTATAGCAATCCTAATCCTCCACCTTTCTATTTTTTGGAGACAGGATGTCACTCTGTCACTCAGGCTTGTGTGCAGTGGCACAATCATGGCTACTGCAGCCTCGACCTCCTAGGTTTAAGAGATCCTCCCACCTCAGCCTTCCAAGTAACTGGGAATATAGGCATGTGCCACTGCACTCTGCCATCCACCTGCTTCGGCCTCTCCAAATGCTGGGATTACAGGTGCGCACCACCACACCTGGCCTTCTCCACCTTTCTAAATCAATCTTTACAGCCAGACAGACCAGAGGCCACCACTCCAAGAAGCCCTCTACAATCTCTGCCAGCATGAATCTTCATTGAGCATTCATATTGTTCTGCCATGTGTAGCAATGTCTTCTGCTTGATAACATGTTTTAAGTGATAAGCAAGATATTTACAAGATATTTACAACCATTACAATGGTTCAAAAATTGAGCAATATAATAAAGCATTTCCACTGTACCATGTTGTTCCTTGCCCCCACATCCCACAAATACTTCTGTCAGCTTCTTGTGTCTTTTCCAAAGTTTCTTCTTGCAAGCATAAATACAAATCTACTATTTCACCATCTCAATTTTCTTACACAGAAGGTAGCCTGATATACATATAATTTTATACCTTGTTCTTTTTTTTTTTTTTTTTTTTGAGATGGAATTTTCTTTTTCTTTGCCCAGGCTAGAGTGCAATGGCACAATCTCAGCTCACTGCAACCTCTGCTTCCCGGGTTCAAGTGATTTTCCTGCCTCAGTCTCCCCAGTAGCTGGGATTACAGGCATGCACCACCACGCCCGGCTAATTTTTGTATTTGTAGTAGAGATGGTGTTTCACCATGTTGGCCAGGCTGATCTCGAACTCTTGACCTCAGGTGATCTACCTGCCTTGGCTTCCCAAAGTGCTGGGATTACAGGCGTGAGCCAGCATGCCCAGCCACCTTGCTCTTTTCATTTTAACTTATGAATACATCTTGGGAATCTTTCCATATAGGTTTAGAAATAAATTCCTTATTCTGTTTATAAAGGGTTTTGTTTGCTTGTTTTTGTTTTTTGAGATGGAGTCTCACTGCGTCGCCCAGGCTGGAGCATAGTGGTATGATCTTGGCTCACTGCAACCTCACCTCTCAGGTCCAAAGGATTCTCCCACCTCAGCTTCCCAAGTAGCTGGGACTACAGGTCCATGCCACTGTGACTGGCTCATTTTTGTACTTTTAGTAGAGACAGTTTCATCATGTTGGCCACGGTGGTCTTCAGCTCCTGACCTCAAGTGATCCACCTGCCTCAGCCTCCCAAAGTGCTGGGATTACAGGCGTGAGCCTCCACACCTGGCCTCTCCAGGCTGGTCTTGAACTCCTTGCTTTAAGCAATTCTCCCACCTCTGCCTCCCCAAATGCTGAGGTTACAGGCTAATTTCGCTTCTTTATAAATTACTTCTAAGCATCACCCCCTGCCACCACTCTCACACCCACTAGCAGTTTTTAAACTGAAAAGAAACTGGAATGTTTACATAATCATTACTGGAGCTGGGACGTTATTTAAAGGGAATTTATATAGCTAGGATTTGTGATGGTTGTGTGATATTTTTATGTGGTGTCATGCACTTTTCAACTCACTGAGGTCTCTTTTGTAATAAAAATGCATATTTATATTTATTTGTATAATTTGGAGCAAAACTGTATTACTCTGTATTACTTTACATTATGGAAGTTTATAACTGTCATAGCTGTTTTTAGAATCACATTCTTGGTCCAACATATAATCCATTTGTTACCAAGTCCTTATTGAAGCAGTCCTCCTATGGGAAACTGTCATCAACTTTATCGTGTTTGGCTCTATTTTGGGATTTCCAGGAATTCAATACAATAAAATAGAGGGGCCATCTCCTTGTGCCCTGGACCTTTGTACATTCACCTTTCCACAGATACAGACATTGTATAGAGATGCACCTGAGCCATCTTTCCTACATGGCATCAGGACAATGGGCTAGGCAACAAAGGAACCTTTTGAGCTATCTCGTGGCGGTGCTGCCTGCCAGTCCACAGCTCGTGTCCATCTGTGCCACCAGCTCTGTCAAGCTACAGCATTTACTCAATTACATTCACACTGGTTTCCGCTTAGCCTTGTCGCTTTTTCAAAATTAGTGAAATACGGAGAAAATATAAGTGCAAACACTAGTAAAAAGGAGTGTTGTTCTCCTAAACACAAAACAATTGAGACAAAGAAGGGAATCATTAGGTGTGGAGAAGGTAGTGAATCTTCAGCCTTAATAATGACAACTCATACCGAGACGATGCTATGCATCACTCACCATTGCTATTACTTTATATGATTTAATTCATATTCTTACAACATTAGGCGAGAAATAAATGATGAAGGTACTATTATTATCTCTGTCTTTACAGATTTTTTTAAAAAAGTATGATTTACAGAGGTAAATAGCCTGACCCAAATCTTAAAGCTGCCTATTGGACTTTAGCTGGTCAACTTTGCTTAGCTAGGATGGAGACGCTCAGATTTTAAAAACATCTATGCATTCTGGAATTATAGCTTAAGACTATGTCTAAGGGACAACACACAATCAGGAATTTTATACTACATTTCAGATCTCTGAAAATAGAAATCTGTGCTTAAAGTACGTAGGTTTCTTTTTGAACTTTATATATCTGACATTGGTGTGTGTTTTGGGAACGTGTTCTATGTGAAGGTAGAACTCTCTTGCATTTTTGTATGTTTTGGATGTACATGTAAAGATGTGAATCCTATGAGGACAGGGAGCTTGTCTTCTACTTCTCCAGAAGCTACGACAGTGCTCAATAAAGGTTTATTGTGGTACTGAGTGAAAACAGTAGTCAGCTGGAAACCATGCTGCCATCATGCTGAACACCAAGATCCACTCTATTCAATCTCCCCAAGTGTTTGTAACAATACATTGAAAAACATGTCATCTGGCTGAGCATGGTAGCTCATACCTGTAATTCCAGCTTTGGGAGGCTGAGGAGGGAGGATTGCTTGAGCCCAGGAGTTTGAGACCAGCCTGGGCAATAGAGCAAGGCCCAGTCCTACAAAAAAAGAAAAAAACAATTAGCCAGCCATGTTGGCGCGGCCTATAGTTCTGGCTACTTGGGAGGCAGAGGCAGGAAGATTGCTTGAGATATGTGTTCACACCATTGGATTCCAGCCTGAGTGACAGAGTGAGACCCTGTGTCAAGAAAAAAAAAGAAAAAGAAAAAAAAGTCATCTTAAATACACACACACAACACACGCATCTAGGTGTTTACACAAATATTTAAAGGCATGTAATCAAAAACACATTTATAAGTACATGATAATAAAGGAAAAGTGATGTCACATCTCCAGTATGTAAACACATTTACAGGCGTAATGACGATAAAGGGGAAATGATGATCGTTACAAAGGCCATACATTTTTTTCTGTTGAAGAGGTGAATGGAATTACCCTCCTGGACGCGTAAGTGTAGAAATCAAGGCAGCAGACAGGCACAGTCAGCAAACTGCTCCACGCCCCAAATTTGGAGTGTCTACCCTGTCTTCCCTCCCCAGAAACTCTGTCCCCATTTGCCATCTCTTCTTAATGGGGCAGTAGGCTTTAGGACACCACTCCTCTCACAGCATTCACTTGGAATGCGACTGGACAGGCACCGGGTCCCAGTAGAGCCTTCCTTGTCAGTGACCTATGACCCGGGTGGAGTGGTTTAAAAGGTTGAGCTGGGTGAGTCAGATTCTCTCTCTGTTTTTCTCTCCCTCCCTTTCTCCCTATGGAACTTGAATCAAAAGGCCTAGAGGGAAGTTTCTAGTGAGCTGTGGGCAACGCTGCAGAAAGGTTGTTCTGGGGCCCACATCAGGATCATGACAGGCTACAGGCACTTTGCAAGCTGAAATTAGGGGAAGAGGAACAACTGTGAGTTAAGCGGGAGAAGCTTCAAGAGACAGAGAAGAAAAGAACATTCAACTATGCAGAGATGCACAGCCCTGCCTTCTTTTGTCTTCTGTTTTTCCTGGGCTGCTGGGCATGTATACCTTAAAAAAATTTCTTTCTGGCCTGGCGAAGTGGCTCATGCCTGTAATCCCAGCACTTTGGGAGGCTGAGGCAGGTGGATCACTTGAGGTCAGGAGTCCGAGACCAGCCTGGCCAACATGGCAAAACCCTGTCTCTACTAAAAATTCCAAAATTAGCCAGGTGTGGTGGTGCACACCTATAGTCCCAGCTACTTGGGAGGCTGAGGCATGAGAATCGCTTGAACCTGGGAGGCAGAGGTTGCAATGAGCCAAGGTCGTGCCAGTACACTTCAGTCTGGGTGACAGAGTGAGACTCTGTCTCAAACAAAAACAAAAACAAAAACAAAAAAATAAAGCAAAGGCCGGGCGTGGTAGCTCATGCCTGTAATCCCAGCACTTTGGGAGGCCACAGCGGCTGGATCACTGGAGGTCAGGAGTTCAAGACCAGCCTGGTCAACATGATGAAACCCTGTCTTTACCAAAAATACAAAAATTAGCCAGGCGTGGCCAGGTGCAGTGGCTCACGCCTGTAATCCCAGCACTTTGGGAGGCCAA
The DNA here is from genome assembly GCF_049350105.2 of Macaca mulatta. Taxonomy (NCBI): domain Eukaryota; kingdom Metazoa; phylum Chordata; class Mammalia; order Primates; family Cercopithecidae; genus Macaca; species Macaca mulatta. Next base: position 36,700,960 of record NC_133412.1, on the reverse strand, counting down.
GGCGGGCAGATCACAAGGTCAGGATATCGAGACCATCCTGGCTAATACGGTGAAACCCCGTCTCTACTAAAAATACAAAAAATTAGCCAGGCATGGTGGTGGGCACCTGTAGTCCCAGCTACTTGTGAGGCTGAGGCAGGAGGATGGCATGAACCCGAGAGGCAGAGCTTGCGGTGAGCTGAGATCGCGTCACTGCACTCCAGCCTGGGAGACAGAGCAAGACTGTAACTCAAAAAAAAAAAAAAAAGTTAGCCAGGCATGGTGGCTCACACCTGTAATCCCAGGTACTCAGGAGGCTGAGGCAGGAGAATCGCTTGAACCTGGGAGGCAGAGGTTGTAGTGAACTGACATCATGCCACTGCACTCCAGCTTGAGTAACCGAGTGACTCCATCTCAAAAAATATATATACATATATATTTATATAATATATAAATTTATACATAAATATATAATATAAATATAAATCTATATATAAATATATGTTTATACAATATATAAATCTATATAAAATAATATATAATAATATATAAATCTATATAAAATAATATATAAATTCTATATAAATTTATATACATAATATATTATATAAAATGTAGATTTATATATTATGTATATAAATTTATATAGAAATATATTTTTTTCCTTAAAGTAACCCATGTGCTCTTCTGATGCTTGTTACATAAAAGAAACTAAATTGGAGCAACAGATAACGGGAGAAAAAAGTCTCTCTTGGCCAGGTGTGGTCGCTCACCTGTAATTCCAGCAATTTGGGAGGCTGAGGCAGGAGGACAGCTTGAGGCCGGGAGTTTAAGGCAGCAGTGAGCTGTCATCACGCCATCATACTCCAGCCTGGGCAATAGAGCAAGATGTCATCTCAAAATAAATAAATAAATAAATAAATAAGTCTCTGCCAGTGGAGGATATAAACTTAAAAAAAAAAAAAGACAGGAGAACCATATAAGTACAGCAGTCCAAGACCATGACAGTGGCAAACAGTCATTTCATTTGATAGTCCCCAAGGACCTTGGTTCGTGCAATACTGTGCAATAATCAATATTTATGGTAATAACCTTGAGTCTTAAAGCAAAAGCTGCTTGACATTCAGTGTATTTTCAGAAGTCAATGAAATGTGTGGTTTCATTCAGAAAAAACTTTTCTTAAAGTTAAAAAAAAAAGTTTTCGTGTCTAAAAACGACAAGATTTGGCTGGGTGTAGTGGTTTATGCCTGCAATCCCAGCACTTTGGGAGGCCGAGGCTGGAGGACTGCTTTAGCCCAGGAGTTCGAGACCAGCCTGGGCAACATGGTGAGACTCTGTCTCCACAAAAAATAAAAAAATTAGCTGAGCTATAGGTAGTGTGTGCCTATGGTCCCAGCTACTTGGGAGGCTGAGGCGGGAGGATCACTTGAGCCTGGCGCAGTGATCCATGTTTGTGTCACTGCACTCCAGCCTGGGAGATAAGAGTGTGATGCTGTGAAAAACCAAAAAGAAAGAAAGAAAAAAAAGAAAAGAAAAAAAAGAAAGAAAAAGAAAAAAGGACAAAAGGCAAGGTTCATGCAGAGATTTTTACTTTTTTACTTTTTGAAATGCACATCTTTATTGATCCATGCCTTGCCTTGTTGCAGCAAAGAGCTCAGATGACTTATAAGAATACACAGAATCCAACAGGAAACTAAACATTGACAGTGAATGAGGAAAAGAAAGAACATCAGGGTATGGACAGGAGATTTAGTTATCTGCAAAGCTCATTTCCATGGACTTCCTCATTCTTTGCTAGATCATGGCCCACCATAACTCATTATTTCAACTCCAAATTTTTTAGATTTGGAGGAAGATCAAGGTTTATCTTCTGAATATAAAAATCAAATTGAAACTGGAAGAGAGAAAATAAAATATTGATTTAAATCAGAGAAAATATAATAATCTACATAAACATGCTTTTAATAAGCTGCTAATTTAAGCATATGTTTAAATCATTTCTATTCCTTTACTTCAGTAAAATAATTGTTACAGCAAAATAATTTTATCTTTTTACCTCTGTCATCCAGGCTGGAGTGCAATGGCACTATCTTGGTTCACTGCAACCTCTGCCTCCTGGGTTCAAGTGAGTCTCCTGCCTCAGCCTCCTGAGTAGCTGGAATTACAGGTGCCTGCCACCATGACCAGTTACGTTTTTTGTATTTTTAGTAGAGATGGGGTTTCACCATGCTGGCCAGGCTGGTCTTGAATTCCTGACCTCAGGTGATCCAGCTGCCTCGACCTCCCAAAGTGCTGGGATTACAGGTTTGAGCCACCGCGCCCGGCCTTAATTTTATCTTAATCAGAAGTAGCATCATATTACATTATACAACTGGTGAAATTCTCTTCCACATCCTTTTTATAAACCAATACCAACATACTAGAGGGAAAAAGTGTTTAGAGTTAAACTCACTATGCAAATGGAATTTTTATATTCCATTAAAAAGCAACACTTTTTCTGAGAGCTCTGGTTTGGAAAGGCTCACGGGGTTTTAATAAGTGTGCTCCTATTCATTTTGGGCCTGCATTAGGGACAATTTCTTCTGATGGACATTTCTATTACACAATCACTGCTTAAAGGGTAATAGTGTAGGCTTCAGAGCCAGGCAAATGTATGTATTTGATGCAGGATAGCAGAGTAATAGCTTGGGCAAATTACTTTAAGTCTTCCCAACTTAGTTTCTTTTTCTTTCTTTTTTTTTTTTTTTTGAGACGGAGTCTCGCTCTGTCGCCCGGGCTGGAGTGCAGTGGCCGGATCTCAGCTCACTGCAAGCTCCGCCTCCCGGGTTCACGCCATTCTCCTGCCTCAGCCTCCCCGGGTAGCTGGGACTACAGGCTCCCGCCACCTCGCCCGGCTAGCTTTTTGTATATTTTAGTAGAGACGGGGTTTCACCGTGTTAGCCAGGATGGTCTCGATTCAACTTAGTTTTTTAACTGCAAATGGAGCTAACAAGGTCGTATGGAAGATTAAATAAGATATTGTACATTAAGCACTTAGTGGCTAATATCTAGTGAACCTAATACATGATATGTGTTATGATAAAAACAGTGATTGTAGAGGACATTTCACATTGATAATGATACAAGTCTCTCTTTCATTAGTGTCTTGTTAAAGGTTCCTAATTTTCCCATTAACAAATTTTCTTTTTTTTTTTTGGAGACAGAGTCTTGCTCTGCCACACAGGCTGGAGTGAAGTGGCAGGATCTCGGTTCACTGCAACCTCCGCCTCCCAGGTTCAATTCTCCTGTCTTAGCCTCCCCAGTAGCTGGGACTACAGGCGCAGGCCACCACACCCGGCTAACTTTTGTATTTTTAGTAGAGACAAGGTTTCACCATATTGGTCAGGTTGGTCTTGAATTCCTGACCTTGGGTGATCCACCTGCCTTCCAAAGTGCTGGGATTACAGGCGTGAGTCACCACACCCAGCCAAATTAATTAACTTTAGTGTTGTGAGTGCATTCTGAATGATTTTTTTATGGTATTGACAGAAAAACTAGTTTTATTGCTCGATATTATTTTCTTGCTGCTTTCCAAGAAGCATAAACAATGATTTATTTCACTGATAGATTTATACAGAAAATTTTACTTTGTATTTGTTTTGTTTTTTTATTGGTTCCTTTTCATTCAGCCCCAGAAAAATGCAATTAATCATGCCAAGGGATGTACCAAGTCTCATCTGACTAGCTCCATCATGTGTCTAGAATGAGTTTTACAGTTTTAAAACTTGCTTCCACTTCACTGCTACTATGGTCTTGAATAAAAATAAATATCTAGCCGGGCTCAAGTCTATAATCCCAGCACTTTGGGGGACTGAGACAGGCAGAACATTTGAGGTCAGGACTTTGAGACCAGCTTGGCCAACATGGTGAAACCCCGTCTCTACTAAAAATACAAAAATTAGCCAGGCATGGTGGTGGGCGCCTGTATTCCCAGCTACTCTGGAGGCTGAGGCAGGAGAATCACTTGAACCTGGGAGGCAGAGGTTGCAGTGAGCTGAGATCTCACCACTGCACTCCAATCTAGGTGACAGAGCAAGATTCCGTCTCAACAAACAAATCAAGGCCAGGCGCAGTGGCTCACACCTGTAATCCCAGCACTTTGGGAGGCTGAGTCAGGTAGATCATGAGGTCAGGAGTTCAAGACCAGCCTGGCCAAGATGGTGACACCCCAGCTCTACTAAAAATACAAAAATTAGCTGGCGTAGTGGCAGGTGCCTGTGATTCCAGCTACTTGGGAGGCTGAGGCAGAGAATTGCTTGAACCTGGCAGGCAGAGGTTGCAGTGAGCCAAGATTGCGCCACTGCACTCCAGTCTGGATGACAGAGCAAGACTCCATCTAAAAAAAAAAAAAAAAAAAAGAAAAGAAAAGAAAGAAAGAATAAATATCTGGCAATATAATACTGAATCCTCTGAAAAACAGATGGAAATCAGAATTGGGAAAATGTTCATTTTAAAAGGTGAGGATTTTTAAAAATGTAATTTGGCCAGAAATCTAGGGTGACCATATAAGTTATTATTCAAATTAGGCCTTTTTGGGAATGAAAGACGGGTACAATTAATACATTCATTGGACTAAAGGCATAAACCAAGACTCTCCCAGGGATATCAGGCTGTAAGTATGTAAGAGGCCGTTCTAGCCCAAACTGACAATGTACCACCTTCCCTAAATTGAGGATGGAGCGGGAACAGGTTTGAAGTGATTCTTCATGAAATCATAGGCTGTATCACATGACCACACACGATATTCTACACTCAAACTGGGAATTAGTGGGTTCTGTTTTGAGAATCCAAGCTGAGCCTCTGGCCTTAAGGCATCACGCTTAGTTCTAATCTATATGCCTCAAGAAAAACACAACAACAGAAACAAAAGCCAAGAGAAGCATAACTAATATGATCAAGAGCTGTGGCTTCTAATATTTTGTCTGTTAAGGCATCTTTGAGAATCTGATGAAAGCTCTTAACACTCTACTTAAAGAAAAGAGCACACACAAACAGTCCCTACCCTTGGCATGCAATTCAGGGGCCATGGTCTATCCATTCTCATCTAGGTTTCCAGCTCTGAATCTCTGACCTAGAACACCTGAGATGGATGAAGGGAAAAAGGAATCCACATTTACTGACCATCTTTACACACATTTCCTTTTATGCTCACATCAATCTGTTTTATCAATAAGAGAACTGAAGTTCAGAGAAACTAAGATCTCACAGCTAAGTAGAAACACCAGACTTCAAGTCTATGCGTCACCAAATCTCATAATACATAAAGCACTACTTTTTTATATGTATATATGACTTTATAACAGTCTCATTCTCATATATATTATAAAATATATAATCATATCTATAAATCATATATGCATATAAAATCTCATATATATTATAAAAAATAAACACAAGCATACATCTTCATCAAAGTCCTGACTACTACAGTTAGGTGTGCCTCTTGAAACTTGAAAGAGATTATAGATTATTAGGGCAATAAAAGTAAACACTAAAACATTTTTAAAAAATTAATCAGAAATGATGATATAATGGACGAATAGTCTCAAGGTAGTTTTTGATAAATCCAAGACTGTTCAATTGTCAGTTGACTGTCAGTGGATTATTAAGAGTTCTTCAGTGTTTCATTGTATTCCTGGGCTATATTTGGGAAAGAAACTACGCCTTTGTATATCTCAAAGCCTATGTCAATCTGACTACTAATCAGGGTTGACCATGGATGGGATGGTGGTTTAGGTAGTGTTTCTTGTGTTACTGGTAAGCTGACATTTCCATTTTGATAACCTCTGTTCATACATTCCTAAAATTCATGATAGGTTTTGTTGTTTTGAGACAGGGCTTCACTCTGTTGCCCAGGCTGGAGGGCAGTGGCATGATCATAGCTCACTACAGCCTCGAATTCCTGGCCTCACACGATCTTCCCACCTCAGCCTCCCAAGTAGCTGGGACTACAGGCATGTACTATAATGCCCAGCTAAATTTTATTATTATAATTTTTTAATAGAGTCTTGCTCTGATGCCCAGGTTGGTCTTGAATGCCTGGTTTCAAGCGATCCTACCATCTTGGCTTCCTAAAGCACTAGCACTGTAGGCATGAGCCACTGAGCTTGGCTGGCCCAATAATATTTTGAAGGTGATATTCCCCTATGAGATATGGAGTCAGACTTATCTGAGAATTTATCATGTCTGTGTGTACCTAGGCAATGCCTAGTACAGATGCCATGCGTTTTCTTTCCAATTCATACTACATAACCATACCAGATGAATTTCCTACCCTAAACTACAGCTCCAAATATGGCAGTTCCTTGCACAAAACTACTGTTGTGTGTCATTATGCTTGCTTCTTTCCTGTAGTTATTTATTCTTTTAAAAAATTCATCATTTGTTTTCCCCATTCTAAAATTGTAAGCTCAGTGAGGGCAGGGACCAGTTGTAACTCCAGTGTTTAGCCGTGCTGTCTTATAATACACATTCGATTATATTGTTGCCAAACTACGTGAATGATTATTACAAGAATTTGGACAATATGATTTTTTTTTAACTTTTAAAAGAGATATAATGAACACACCATGTGATTCACCCATTTAAAAAGCACAACAGTGGTTTTTAGTATATTCACAAACTTGTACAATCATCACCACTATCTAATTCCAGAATATTTTCATCACTTTGATAGGAAAATGCATACCTATTAGCAAGTACTTCCATTTCCCCTCTCCCACAACCCCTAGCAAACAACTAATATACTTTTTATCTCTATAGATTTTCCTATCCTGAACTTTCATATAAATGGAATTATATAATATGTGGTCTTTTGCTCCTGGCTTCTTTCACTTAACACGGTATTTTCGAGATTTGTCCATGTTGTAACATTTTGTTTACCCTTTTAGACAAGATAATGTTTAACACCCTTTCTAACTCTATGCTCAGATAGTCAAGTGAAGAGCTACAACCAAATTTTTTTCTTTTTCCTTTTCTTTTTTTTTGAGACAGAGTCTTGCTCTGTCGCCCAGGCTGGAGTGGAGTGGTACGATTTCCGCTCACTGCGACCTCCGCCTCCCCTGTTCAAGCAATTCTCGTGTCTCAGCCTCCCGAGTAGCTGAGATTACAGGCATGCACAACCATGCCGGGCTATTTTTTGTATTTTTAGTAGAGAAGGGGTTTCACCATGTTGGCCAGGCTGGTCTCAAACTCCTGACCTCAGGTGATCCACCAACCTCAGCCTCCCAAAGTGCTGGGATTAGCCTCAACCGAATTTCAGAAAGTATCATAGTATCATTATGCTTCATAGTTTTTTCTCTATGCCCTCAAGTTTATCAGTTTTATCTTCTACAGATCCCAGGAAGGGAGCCTGTTAAGACCCACCAAATTTACTTCCTCAGCCTCCAGAACAATGAAATCAAACTCCCTACCCTGATTCTGAGATTCTGCTTCCCCCCCACCAACCCCCCCGCCAATCTTCTGGGAAATTCGACGCTCTGTAATAATGCATTTTTACAGTTCTGATTGTTTTCAGCAGATGTGTTGGCTGAGGTTGGATGGGGTTTCTTCCCACCTATCTCTCCTCTCTCCTTCCCTCTGCCCACCGCACGTGCAACAACTTTTCTGTCATCAAAATGTGCAAAAAAAAAAAAAAAAAAAAAAAAAAAAGAAGAAGAAGAAAAAAAGAAGAAAGGAAAGAGAAAGAAAAACAGAAAAAAGAAAAGAAAGAAAAAGCAGCCGGAAGGCTTCCTTTGTTTTACAAGGAAATTCAGGTAAAAGGAGGGGTGGGGAAATGATATTTTTGACTTTGCTCACAATCTAGACGTAGGAAAGAAAAAGGATTTCCTTTGGGCTGCTGCCACGACTCTGATGTTTTATGCTGATAAAATATTTCCTTCTTAAAAAAAAAGTTCTGGGAAAATCATGCATGCCACTTCAACTTGGAAGCGAAACCCACCCTAACTTTCGTCTTAAAACGCAGCGAAGTGAAAGGTCTGCTCCTCTTTCACGAGGGTTTTCTTCCTTACAGTTCGGGTCCTTGCTACCAGGAGCGAGCTGGGTCCGCAGATTTCTTCGGAGGCTGGCGCGGGAGGAGGACTACAGGATCCAGAGGTCTTTGGAAACTCCAGCAGCTCCAAGCTTGTTGGCTACTACGGTTTCCCTGAGGAGTGACGCTGCGAAAACAAACCCTGATTGGTCAGGCCTGAGCTGAGTTCTCCATTTATGGACAGATTGCCCGGCCCGAGCCGAGACTCAGCCAGAGGAGTACGGATTAAGTGGCCGAAGAAAGAGGAACGAGGCAGGCTAGCGAGGCGGACGCTCCGAGTGCATCGGACTCACCTGGGCCGGCGGCAAGCGGCGGCTCCGAGTGGGCTCCTGCCCTCCGCAGTATGCGCCGCGCCTGCTAAGTCGCAGCCGTCTCGCCCTCACCTAGCGCCGCCGATCCCGCCTGGATGGAGTCCCCCCTGGGTTCCCATTGGCTCCTGTGAGTGCTTGGGTGTCGGGAGCCTGTTTTTGGCGAGGGGAACCAACTTTTGAAGTTCGCCCAGGAGACTGCGTTCCAGCCCCAGCTCCCCGGCAGCGGGACTCGGCGGAGGCGCGACCGCGGCGCGAGTCACCATGGTGAGTTGGCCGCGCCGCGTCCCAGGACGCCGGGCCGGGGGACTGGGCAGGAAACCCCGGCGCGGTGCACCCACCTTGGGCGCGCTGCCCGGGCCAGGAGTGGAGAAGGTGGACGCGGGAGCCGGCACGTCGCGAGCTCTGATTTCCTGCCGCTTTCTGTAAACCCGGGCCAGGGGAGAGTGAGCGAGGGGCCAAGGAAAACTTTATTCCAAGTCGCCTTCTGCGTCGCGAAACTTTCTGTGGCCGGGTTGCTATGGCTGCCAGCTGTCGGAAGCCAGGGTGTGGGCGCATCGGCGGCGAGGGGCACGGCGCGCTAGGGGGTCCCCTCCTCCTGCTGGGACGTGGGGGATGCAGCCGGCAGGGGAGGTGCTCGCAGACTCGCGCCGCAGCCGCTGGCGGCGCCCCCTGCCCTCCCCGCGGCCGTGCCCGCCCCGCCCCGGGCACCCTCTCGCCGACTCCCTCTCCTCCCCGCCGCCGCTCCGCCGCCCGGCAGCGCCCGCAGCTGTCCCGCCTGGCAGCGGCACGCGGGCGGGGGCGGTCCCCGGCCTGCCCTGGCGAGGGGCGGCGCGGGCCGCACAAAGGCAGGCGGGGGCGCCAGGTAGGGCGAGCACCTGGCGGCCAGCGGGCTGGCTGTGGAGAGCCGGGGCGATCCGGGCGCTGACGGCAGCTACGCCGTCCCGGACCTGTGCCGGGCGCCGACCCCGGAGGTCTGGGCGCCCGGGACGCCGAGTAAACACCTCCCGAAGAGGACCCCACCCCTTCCCAAGCGCGAGGGGACCGGGGCTTTTCGGGGATCCAGGGGACGTTTCGCACGGAATGACGCTCTCGCGAGTTTCAAGTTTGTTGCTCTTTTCCCTTTGGCACTTTGGGAATGTATGGAAGGGGTCACCTCTTTGACTTGTGACTTTTCTGCTATTCCACCTCCCCAGTCCAGCTGCACTCCCCTCCCTCCCTGTATAACCTTAGCCACCTCCCTTGGGCTTTGGCGTGGTGTACTTTTCTTTCCGGGGCACAAAAGCAAGGACTCTATTTTGAAGAGATAGGCAGTTCATCAGAGAGAGAGAGAGAAAAAAAAAAAAAACAAAACTATTACAAGTCTTCATAGTTTTCACACTTGCTACTTTTCAAGTAGTCCTGCTTAGGTGGACGATGTCGTCCTCTTCTGGTTTGCTGCTGTTTTCTAATGGCTGTGGAAGAGAACCAAGTCAAAATGATAACCAGCACAACACTAATTAAACAATCGATAATCCGATGAGCAGCCTGAGGAAGGAGCAGCCGAGGCCCATCGAAACCTGCACTCAAAGCTCAGATGCCCCCTTGCCCCGTGCTGTTTATTCAAAAGAATGATTACAAACAAACATCAATGAGAAACCTTTCAAGGCGTCCTCGACCAAAGCCTTTTCTTTTTACATAGTCCAAAATTAAGTCACTTTTGCCCCATCTAAGAGAACACTTTAAATTTCCTCTTCCGGTTTTAAGGTTTAAGAAGTCAGTCTACTCCACGTTACTTTGGACCACTCCCCTCACCCCAGCAGAGAACCATTCCCATTGGGCCTGTGTTTGGGTGAAGCTACCTCACTGGGCACCTGGTCCCTTGAATTGAAGCAATGTAATAGTCCTGGTACTTGAGAATTGCTGTAATCATTTTCCGTGGGTCAATATTTCTTAAAAAAATCAATGTGTTTATGTCAAGAACTTAAAGAATCTTACTGAATTTAAGTACTTGAGTGGTACCTTGAGGAAATTAACTTCCCCTCGGTTAAACTCATTTTTCATGCTGAACGGACTGAAATATAGTTTCGGTTGCCTTTTCCGAAACCTGGGACACCATGCTTAATTCAGCCCCCTTGCAGATGAAGTGGAGGTTTGGTTAAATGCATGCGAAGAAGGCATGCTCTAGGAAGGAGATGGTTCTATCCGGGGACAAGGTGTGACTTACCGATTGATGGGCTCCCTGCCATCAGCACAGATGGGCATGTTGTGCGCCGCCAGGCGACTATCTGTGCATCAGATACGATTGCTGAGGTAACAGTTAGCTGAGGGAAAAGTTGAAACAGCTGGCTGTCCTGAAACAGGAGATGTGCCATTGGTAGATCTACTGGATCCAGAGTGATGTGGCTGAAGTTAATCATTTCTTTCCTGACTTGAAAAATTGTTTATTATGTATGTGAAGTTGCCTTAGAATAGAGCATCATCTTAAATATTATCAGAAACCCAAGTTACAATATTTAATGTTTATGTAAGATTCCGGCAAGCCAAATGATACTTCATTTTGTGTTCTACATGTGCCCAGGCCTGGCCAAGTTGTATCCCTTCAGCTGCTTAGAACAGGAAGGGAAAGGACATTACCTTCTTTGGGTGTGGCTGAAGATTAGCGTGGAGGCTAACAGTCATCAGAAGGCCCTTGGCAGCCAGGCACAGTGGCTCACGCCTGTAATCCCAGCACTTTGGGAGGGGCTGAGGCAGGAGGATCACTTGAGCCCAGGAGTTCAAGACCATCCTGGGGTAACATAGTGAGACCCTGTTTCAGTTAAAAATTATTAGGAAGAAGAAGAAAAAGAAGGCCCTTGGCTGGGCTGTAGGGAGAGCACCTGTACTGTGGACTTCTTCGGTGTAAGTGTGTGTGTGTTTGTGTGTATGTGTCTTTTAGGAAGTCTGGTAGCATAGTAGGAGGGCTCTCCATCTGCACCCGAGGCCCTACTAAGACTCATTCAGTTGTGACTCATAAGGAAAATAGCCATTTTCATTTTCTGACTCATGAAAACAGTGTACAGCTTGTAGTTCACCTTCTATCTTCCTCCTGAAAACTCACTTTGGGACACTTTTCTATCTTGAGAAAACTAAGAACACTACCAGGCAATAGTTATTTGTGTCTTTTTCCTTAGGAGACTCGAAGAAGTTAAACCCCTGCACATCTTTATAATTTAGTGTAGGTTGTTTAGCAGAGTACAAAAAAATCTCTGTTGACTTTAATCGTAATACACATCTAAGGCTTCCTTTGGAGAATCTGGGTTTATCATCATCCGCAAAGGAAATTCAGCTTTTGTGCCCATGACCAGTTTGAACTCTCTGATAGACTCAAACCCATGGCTCTAGATCTGCTGTGTACTTTGGATCCAGAAATTGTGATTCATTTTAATGCAAGGTTTCTGTGCATTAAATATACAGAAATATTTGAGCAAATCTGAATTGACCATCACCTCAGAACATGTTCAAGATCTGTTCCCTTTTCCTTACTTGCATATACTTGTGAGTAAATTATAGATATGACACACAAGAATACCCAGGAATAGATTTACAACCTAGAAATCTGATGGATAACTGATGATAAGGTAGGTAAGTTCCTTTAGGTGACGGCATGGCATGTATTTAGAAAGTTTGGAATACATTTCAAATGTTTCCTGGGAAGGTAACCTACTTGATTTCCACTGATTAGTTTATCAGATAGCTAGCTGTCTCCTAGTCAAAACAACACAATACAACAAAACAAAACCAGAAAGGAATGGGATCAAGCACAAAAAAAGTTCTGATGGAGGCAAAGCGTTAGGGAAATACCTAGAGTCCGGGACATTATCTAGGGACAAGTGTGAGTGGGCTGTCCTAGTTGGGAAATATTTGAGAGGCCAGGCATCTCCTTGGAGAGAAAACGAGTGGAGCAGTGGATGGAGAGGGATGGAGAAGTATAAGAAGCAGACGTTCACTGAAGTTGAAAGTCACCTCACACCACACTTTTGCTGAGGACTACAGCCTTGTCAGTGGTTGCAAACTTTTTTTTTTTTTTTTTTTTTGAGAGGGTTCCACTATGTTGGCCAGGGTGGTCTCAAACTCCTGACCTCAGGTGATCTGCCCGCCTCAGCCTCCCAAAGTGCTAGGATTATAGACGTGAGCCACCACGCCCGGCCTCTGCCAATTTTCATATGTGACTTGATCATCTCAGAGGGGCCAAACACACCTGCAGTTTAGCTGTTTGCAGCCACTTTAGTGTAAGTCTTAACATGGTGTCCTTCTGTGAACCACAGTGCTTCTTCTCATTCACTCACCAGGAAGAATGACTAAATGTTCACCACATACCCAGTAGTGGCGTTCAATATTTATTGATACATCCGCACCTTCCTACTGGGTCTCCCTAAAGAGAGGGAGCTGCCTGGTATTTTCAGCCCATACAATCTCTAAGCTATTATAACAGGGAAAGTCTGCATCCAGCTGCTACTATTTGGAGCTATTTCAGCACCTGTGTAGGATGGTTCCACGAGTGGTGAGGCTGCAAATTGAACTTTTCTCTTCAACCCTTCAACTCCTTCCTCCACTGAAAATGCCATGGCCTCCAATGTCACATGATGGACTTCTTGTTTGTCACTCCTTTCTCAGTTGAATCTCATGAATTGGAGGTCTGTCTCAGGAGTTATCCTGAGGGTTAGATAATGAGCAGTGGTGAGCATTCTGATAACTTGGAATACAACATTTTGCTTCTGTGCCTACTGTGGGCATGTGAAGAGCTCCGGTGAGACTCAGTGAAAGACAACATATAGTGCCTTGTGTTTCCTCATGAGACAAGTATGGGGCCTTATTATTTGTTAGGAATTTGAGAAAGCTCTTTATCTGCTTCAAAAAGCAGAAATATTTTAAATCTGTGTAAGTGCAAGGTATTATAAACTTCATGGTAGGATATATAGGAATTATGTACAGTCATGATTTTCCAAGTTTGAGTCTTTTTTTTTTTTTTTTGCAAAAATGCAGCAACTTGTGTTTTTACCAATCTGTGATTAAAATGTTTCTTAATGGTGAGTTGAAAAATTTTTTTTCTTTTTCTCAGCATGCTGAGATGATATTTACAGAGTAAATAAGAGGTTAAAGGTTAAATGCCGAAGATATTAAAATAAACATCTCAGCCTTATAATCACATTCTGTGATAGTGCTAAACAAATTGTGTTTTGAATTTCAATTTCAGAATTTATGTTGGCAGAGACAAAAGGATTTTGGGGCATCCTAGCAAAGTATTGTTTTCATATATCTTTGGGACAGCCACACTTGAGAGAAGTACAACTATAAAAGCCAGCCCTAACATAATGACATGGACTTTGACAACCCATAGAACTTAAACCGTACATGTGAATGAAGTTGGCCCTCCCTTCTGAGTTACCACCATGAGAATGACGTCATTGTTGTTGTTCAAAGCACTTTTGAATGGTCATTTATGAGCTATGTAATAAAACCTATTTTTTGCCGGGTGTGGTGGTTCAGGCATTTACCAAAAAAAAATTTCAAAATTAGCCAGGCGTGGTGGCATGCACTGTAGTCCCAGCTGCTTGGGAGGCTGAGGTGGGAGGATTCCTTGAGCTCAGGAGTTCAAGTATGCAGTGAGCTGTGACTGCGGCACTGCAGCCTGTGTGAGAGTGAGAGGGAAAAAGAGAGAGGAAAAAAAAGAGACAGGGCTGGGCCCTGTGGTTCACGCCTATAATCCTAGCACTTTGGGAGGCCGAGGTGGGCAGATCACCTGAGGTCAGGAGTTTGAGACCAGCCTGGCCAACCTGGTGAAACCCTGTCTCTACTAAAAATACAAAAATAGCCAGGTGTGGTGGCCGACACCTGTAATCCCAGCTACTTGGGAGGCGGAGGCAGGAGAATCACTTGAACCTGGGAGGCGGAGGTTGCAGTGAGCCTAGATCATGCTATTGCACTCCAGCTTGGGCAACAAGAGTGAAACTCTGTCTCAAAAAAGAAAAAGAGGCCGGGCGCGGTGGCTCAAGCCTGTAATCCCAGCACTTTGGGAGGCCGAGACGGGTGGATCACGAGGTCAGGAGATCGAGACCATCCTGGTGAACATGGTGAAACCCCGTCTCTACTAAAAAATACAAAAAACTAGCCGGGCGAGGTGGCGGCGCCTGTAGTCCCAGCTACTCGGGAGGCTGAGGCAGGAGAATGGCGTGAACCCGGGAGGCGGAGCTTGCAGTGAGCTGAGATCCGGCCACTGCAACTCCAGCCCGGGAGACAGAGCGAGACTCCGTCTCAAAAAAAAAAAAAAAAAAAAAAGAAAAAGAGAGAGAAAGAAGGGAAGAAGAGGGAAGGAGGGAAGGCCTTATTTTTTATTTTTTAACTCCTTAGTGCCCAGTGCGATCATTCCTATTACTCACCAGACTTTACACCATATACCTCTCAGCTGTTTCCAGAAGTTACATTGTGCCTCAAAGGCAGAACAATTAGCCCCACTAAAGAGATGCAGTATCCAGCAGGTCCCTCTTTCCTGGAATAAGTATAATAACTGCTCTGAAGGGGGCACACTCTCTTGGGTCTTTTTAGCTCTGATAATATTTGTTACAAAGTCATTTATAGCACTTTAAGGTCATATGCTACATTACAGAAAGTAAAACATAGGCTACCTTGTAGAAAGCCCAGAAGAGAGCTTAAGAATTCTATCCTAAGTCCGTTCGTTAACTTCACAGAGAGATCTAGAGAGGTTAAATGACTTCCAAAGTCTCGTAGCTATGTTTTAGCTGAGCTGGTGCCAGAATCCAAGGTAGATCTGATCCAGTGCAGATCTAACCTTATTAGATCCCAGTCGAACAAAGTTTTTCTTACCAAACAGTGGTGGAAATCATTCTTTAAGGGTCTGGACGTGACCAGGTAGTTTTCTTTCTCAGACTTTTCAAGAAAGTCTGCTTGTAGGTGGAAGGTTACTGTACTAACTTCATTATAAGAAATTTAGAAGAATTCAGCCGGGCGCCGTGGCTAACGCCTGTAATCCCAACACTTTCGGAGGCCGAGGTGGGGGGGATCACCTGAGGTCAGGAGTCCGAGACCAGCCTGGCCAACATGGTGAAACCCCGTCTCTGCTAAAAATACAAAAATTAGCCGGGTGTGGTGGCAGGCTCCTGTAATCCCAGCTACTTGGGAGGCTGAGGCAGGAGAATCGCTTGAACCTGGGAGGCGGAGGTTGCAGTGAGCTGAATCATGCCATTGCACTCCAGCCTGGGCAACAAGAATGAGACTTTGTCTCAAAAAAAAAAAAAAAAAAAAGAGATTTAGAAGAATCCACCCATAGTACTACCACACTCTAACACAGTAATTATTTTTGTCTTTGGGTTTCCTTCCAGTCTATTCAAATGCACTGCATTTTTGTTTGTTTGTTTGTTTTTCTGGAGATGGAGTCTCACTCTGTCGCCCAGGCTGGAGTGCAGTGGCACAATCTCGGCTCACTGCAACCTCCCTCTGCCTCCCAGGTTCAAGCAATTCTCCTGCCTCAACTTTCTGAGTAGCTGGGATTACAGGTGCGCGCCACCACACCCGGCCAACTTTTTTATTTTTAGTACAGACAGGGTTTCACCGTGTTGGCCAGGCTGGTCTTGAACTCCTGGCCTCAAGTGATCCACCCACTTCAGCCTCCCAAGGTGCTGGGATGACAGGTGTGAGCCACCACATCGGGCCTCAAACACATTGCTTTTATGTGGTTGTAATTATGGGGCAAATATACAATTTGTGCTCTGTATTTTTCTACTTGTTTTAGAAATCCTTTTTCTTGATAAGTGTATTATATTTTGGTGGCAGTATTATAATCCCATGTAGCCTGATCACCTACTGTGTGTCATAACTGCATGGAGACTTCCTCCAGAAGTGTGCACGGGGAGAGTTCCTCCTTCCACCCACTAGAACTGCTGTGGTCAGTAATGGGCTGCTTAATCTTCTTTGGCTCCTGAGATATGAAGCCCCCTCTTTGGGTGAAGTTTGGGATGCATACTCCACATTCCCAGGTTCTAGCCCAAAGGTGCCTACCATTGGTGCTCCCCCTGGATTCTGGCATTGACACTCAAATGTGTGATACCAGTGGGTACTCAGATGTCTGGGTCTTCTTTGGCAAATATGGCTGGTCCTACCAGAGAACGGGAGTGGTTGGAGATGGAGAGCTTTGAATCCCAAAGTAGAGAGAAGACATTGCCATGGCAAAGGAGGTTAGCAAACAGGCTTGGTGAATTAGGCCTGGGCACAGTGGCTCAGGCCTGTTATCCCAGCACTTTGCGAGGCCGAGGAGGGCAGATCACTTGAGGTCAGGAGTTCGAGACCAGCCTGGCCAACGTGTTGAAACCCCTGTCTCTACTAAAAATACAAAAAAATTAGCCGGGCGGGGTGGTGGGCACCTGTAATCCCAGCTACTCAGGAGACTGAGGCAGGAGAATCACTTGAAATGGGAGGTGGAGGTTGCAGTGAACCAAGATCATGCCACTGCACTCCAGTCTGGGTGACAGAGCAAGATTCTGTCTCCAAAAAGATTAATTAGGCTCTGCCTCTGCTTATGAGAAGCTCCCCGTATAGTGGAGAAATAACAAAAGGCTTCCATATACATTATTTCATTTCATTCTAGCACCAGTGTTGGTTTTCATTGCCATTTTGCAGGTAAGAAAATCAAAGTCTAGTGATGGGAGGGGAATTATTCAGGGCCACACAATTTGTATGTAACCAACCAGATCTGCTAAGTCCATGCTCTTTCAAAAGCAATTCAATAAATTATTTATAAATTTGACAATACCAAGTCCAAGTATTTGTATAATTTTTCATTATTTCACATACTCCTGAAGGAAGGTAAGGCTGATAGAAAATCATCAATTTTGGTTGATTTTATTCAGTAATACCAGGGTGGGATAATTTAGACTTAAAAACATTGTCTGTTATGAGTAGTAGTGTTCTGCGTTTTAATTTCCTTGCTTTGGGACTTTGCCGTAGAGACTAGAAGATGTCATAGCGAGAACAAGCATAAAAGTAAGAGAAAGTCGGCCGGGCATGGTGGCTCACGCCTGTAATCTCAGCACTTTGGCAGGCTGAGGCAGGTGGATCGTGAGGTCAGGAGATCGAGACCATCCTGGCTAACACGGTGAAACCCCGTCTGTACTAAAAATACAAAAAATTAGCTGGGCGTGGTGGCGGGCACCTGTAGTCCCAGCTACTCAGGAGGCTAAGGCAGGAGAATGGCGTGAACCTGGGAGGCTGAGTTTGCAGTGAGCTGAGATCGTGCCACTGCACTCCAGCCTGGGCGATAGAGCGAGACTCTGTCTCAAAAGAAAAAAAAAAAAAAAAGTAAAAGAAAGTCGTACTAGAAGGCTCTCTAATCTTAACTAGGATTAAAAATAACAAAATAGGAAAATGAGATAACAGAGATTTAGCTGTTTAATTCTTATATACGCAACAACAACAAAATTAGAATATCACATTGTTAGTGTCTTAGGAATTTATTTGGTGTGACCACCATTTGATGTTGACAGCAATTTAGGATAATATTACATGGTAACAGATTGTTTTGGACAGTATTATCTGATTCTAAGAGATTTTCAATGAAAAAAAAATAGGGCCGTTTTTAGTGTCTTAGGAAGATGCAGACCTTATAGAAAATTTTAGATTTAAATTCAAAAGCATCTAATAAGCTATTATAAGAATGTAAGTAAAGATCGCTTCCTTCAAGACTTGGGAATGCTGTAATGCAGAAATATGCATCAATGCAAAATGATGACATTGCCCTTTCCCCCCATCATATTATCAGAGATTCCTAACATTTGGATGGGAGAATGTCCTGAAGTCCTCTGAAAATATGTTGGAAGCTACTGACCTGTTCCCTGACAGTGTTCATAATAACAAATAAACATTCCACAGATCACGAGAACAAACAAAACAGGAACAATCTAAATGTTCATTAGAAGAGAAATTCATGTGGCTTATTTGATAATATAGTATCAATATGGATAGGTGTCACAAGGGTAGTGTTTGGTAAAGAAGCAAGTTGTAGAAAGATGCATATCTGAAACCATTTAAGAAAAATGTCAAAAACACAAAATAAGACTACATATGTTATTTGGGGGTCTATACATTTATTTGTGTGTGTGTATATATATGTATTTGTGCGTATATTATTAAAAAAATATAGGCCAGGCATGGTGGCTCATGCTTGCAATCCTAGCACTTTCAGAGGCCGAGGTAGGTGGATCACCTGAGGTCAGGAGTTCTAGACCAGCCTGGCCAACATAGCGAAACCCCGTTTCTACTAAAAATACAAAAATTAGCCTGGCGTGGTGGTGGATGCCTGTAATCCCAGCTACTCGGGAGGCTGAGTCAGGAGAATCACTTGAACCAGGGAGAAGGAGGTTGCAGTAAGCTGAGATCATCCCACTGTACTCCAGTGTGGGTGACCCAGCAAGACTCTATCTCAAAAAAAAAAAAAAAAAGAAAAAGAAAAAAAGAAAAAAATTCCACAGACTAGAAAGATCCCTACCAAGTTCAAAATACTGAAGGGAGAAAGAGGAAAGGGAGATGACCGAGTCAGTAATGTTTTATTTGCTTTATATATGGAAAAATCCAAAGAAAATATGAGATATTATTAATTCTAGGCAGTTGTACATATATATTGCTTTGTTATTCTCTGTAGTTTTAACATCTTTTCTCAGTTCAGCTGAGACCAAAAAATGCATATAAATATAATTCTTCATTTAACTTCAGGAGGTTTATAAACCCCTGAAGCCCATACAGCGGCATTCCAAGAATTACAACAAACATTGTCTTGAAATGAGTATTAGGGAGTGTGGTAAATTTTGGATCTATATCAGGTTATTTCAGTGACAGTTGACATACAATCACATCAATAGTGAGTCCCACTGACTATTGTATAAAGAGTCATTAGGGGATATATCTCCCAATGTTCAATACATCTTAGCTCTGCTTAGTCACCTTTCCTTGTGTTGGCTTTCGGTGTGACAGATCACCCAAACTCAGTAACTTAAATAATAAACATTTATTCTTTCTCATGATTTTGTGCACTCGCATGGCAGTTCTGGTCTCAGCTGGTTCCTTCAGTCACTGTGGTCAGCTAGTGGCTTGGCTGGGAATGGATGATCTAGGGTGGCCTCACTCACATGTCTGGTAGTTGGTCCAATCTCAGCTGAAACCATTGGATGGCTTGGCCACGTATCTCTTGTCACAACAGGCTAGCTCTGGCTTGTTTACATAGTAGTGGTCACACCACAGGGTTCCCAAAAAAAGCAAGGGTACAAGCTCCAGGGCACACGCATTTTCCAACCTTGGCTTGCATCATGCTTGCTATTTTCCCCACTGGCCGAAGCAAGTCACACTGTCAAGCCCAGAGTCCTTGTGGAAGAGGACTGCCCAAGGGCTCAGATTCAGTTCCCCACCCTCAACCTTTTCTGTCACCTTTCCTACATTGCCTGAATATATGGAAGCAGGAATAGATTCAGTGGTAGCTCCAGTTTTCCCTGGCTGATCCCCCAAACCCTTGTGTTTGACAGAAGCCAGCATGGCTCCTGCTCTGTCTGCTGCTGTTTTCCCAAGGCATGAGGAATTGGAGCTGAAGTCCATTTTGTGTTGATGGAGACTCAGTCTGATTCTAAAACTGCTATCTTTTGTTGGGGAAAAAAGGGCAAAAGCAGAAGCTAACAATTTTTCTATCTGCTAAAGAGTGCTTTACAAAATAAGAGTGCTTACAAAATAAGAAACATTTTACATTAAGCCCAAAGTTAGAGGGCAGTCCATCATGCCAAACCATGCTGGGCTCAATGGCCTGCTGGACAGAAAGGGGAATGCAAGCCTTCTAAGGTGGGGACAGTACTTCTTGCTGCCCAGTTCTGCGTTTTCACCCACCTCTGAGCTGTCCATGTGGAGAAAGGCTTTCCTCACACAGACAAAAATTCTTTTTTTTCCCCTTGGTTGAAAGTCATGTCTTTTGGATGGTAAGATGGTTCTCAAAATAACCCTGTGTCGATTCCATATTCTGTGAGCCACAGATCGTGCTATCTGTGGGCTCCTCAAGATGTGAATCGAGTAGGATTAGTTTAGCTTCATGCCTAGGACTTGCACAGGACATAAAAAATGCCTTAACCTACTGATTTTTCACTTTGACTACTTTCTGTCTCTGTCTCTCAATCAAAAATTTGAAAAAACGTAAGTAGAGAGAAAACAAATTCCTCAACTTCAACAATTGACAACTCATGACCAATCTTGTTTTCACTGTTCTTATCTTCCCCCGGTTTCTTTTGAAGCAAATGCTAGATAGCATAACATTTCATCCATAAATATCTCCACATTATATTGGCTTTCACATAGAGCAAAGCTGGACACTAACTGCTCATTGGACTGAAAGAAGAGCTATGCTCAGAGAACGAAAGCAAATAGCTTCCCTTTAACTTTTAATACGAGTGGCTTTGTTTTATAGAATGATGTAGGCATCTCCAGCCACTGAGGGGACTTCTTCGAGCTTGGTCCAGCGTCATCCACAGAAGGATCTGGCAGTGATATCTTGGCATTCACATCTTAGTGTGCAGGATAGCATTGGTTCCCCATCCTACAGTCCCAGCTCTACCTAGGCACTATTCATATGTATCATGGTAATAGCTGTAGAAAATAATATCCCTCGCTCCCTCACTGCCTTCCTCTCTTCCTCTTTTTAGAGATGGGGTCTTGCTGTGTTGCCCAGGCTGGTCTCAAACTCCTGTGATCCTCCCATCTCAGCCTCCCAAAGTGCTGGGATTACAGGTGTGAGCTCTGTCACCCAGGCTGAAGTGCAGTATGTGATCTTGTCTCACTGTAGCCTCAACCTCCTGGGCTCAAGAGAGCCTCTATCTCAGCCTCTTAAGTATCTGGGACTACAGTTATGAACTGCCACACCTAGCTAATTAAAATATATGTATATATTTTGTAGAGACAGGGTCTCACTGTGTTGCTCAGGCTGGTCCAGAACTCCTGGTCTCCAGCGATCCTCCTGCCTTGGTGGCCCAAAGTGCTGGGATTATAGGTGAGAGCTACTGTGCCCAGCCTTGTTTCTTTCAGTGACCAACTACCTTTAAATATGGAATGTCAAGATGAGAAGTATCCTGGAGACCACTTCCAGGGTAGTCTATGAAATTGTTTGTGTCCACGTTCATTCTTATGTGAATTTTTTCCTGGGAAAAAGATTCATAAATCCCCAATGTGGTTCATAGTCTCCCGAAGTGACCCTATAAGTTCCAGAGAATTGTAGTGGCCTGACCTCAGTCTCTCAGTTACTTGGCAAGTTAATAGCAGAGTTGTCCCTAGAAGACAAGTCTCTTGACCCACAGTTCAGGAATTATGGTCGTAAACCTGCTTTTACTGGAAATGTTTGAAAGTCAAACATAATAGAGTATTAGAAGAAAGGTTCAAAGTGGTAAATACTTCTGTGATCACAAAGAAAAATGCATTCAATACAGACTCTAAATAAATATAAGTCAGGTACATAAAGTTTTTACTTTATATAATTAATTGAAAACCCATTATTGACCGGGCACGGTGGCTCACTCCTATAATCCCAGCACTTTGGGAGGCTGAGGTGGGCGAATCACCTGAGGTTGAGAGTTTGAGACCAGCCTGACCAACATGAAGAAACCCCGTCTCTACTAAAAATAAAGAATTAGCTGGATGTGGTGGCGCATGCCTGTAATCGCAGCTGCTCGGGAGGCTGAGGCAGGAGAATCGCTTGAACCTGGGATGCAGAGGTTGCGGTGAGCCCAGATCGTGCCATTGCACTCCAGCCTGGGCAACAAGAGTAAAACTCTGTCTCAAAAAAAAAAAAAAAAAAAAAAAGGAAAACCCATTATTTTCCTGGTGAGGATACATTGATAATAATTATAAAATCAGTACTTAATAGTTGAGGGCACGTAAGATATTGCTGGGCTTTAATATCTGGACTCTGGGGCAGATTTCTGTGCTTTGTTTCTATGATCTAGAGCTAGGGCTTGGGGTGTAGAAAAACTGGGATGGCCTTTTCCTTCTAGCTCTTTCTCTCACACACCCCCACACCCCAAACACATGCTCCAACTAGTGTCCTTTTATTTCCCCACAAGGCCTCTTGCCCATCCTCTCCTTGAAGCATTCATCTGGACTTGGAAAGGATGAGGAGAGCTGGAGAAGGCAGGAGACATAGTTTGCACCTGCTGAGAAGTGAGGAAACATAACTAAGGCCACCAAACGAAAAGGAGCTCTCTCCTCCTCCTCATCCTCCTCTTCCTCTTTCTCCTTTTCCTCCTCCTCCCTAAGGCTCTCTTGATCCTCCTTGGTCCAGCCCTGCTTAGCAACTCTGCAAGCAAACATGGAGGCCAATGTGGCAAGCAATGTCTGCTCTACAGAGCCAAGGAGACACTGTCCTCTTTGTTTGGGGTTATGAGTCAAGAGTCTTTAGTTTTTTGCAGCAGTTGTATTTAAGTGTCAGTTGACAAAAGTGAATTTTATATGCTGTAGTTAAGATGTAGTGAATTGTGACATTCCACCACTTGCCAAGTCCTACGATTCCACCTCTGCAGTGTGGCTGCACTCACCTATATCAGCTGACCAAATTCATCCACTCGGTGTTTCCCTTTCAGGCTTAGATGTTCTCCATCTTAGCTTGTGTCTGGCTGGAATCAGTTCCCTCCCGTCTCCATCCCATCAGTCTAATTCTTCTTTTAGACCAGGCTTAACTTTGCCTTCTTGAGCCTTAACATTGAAAATTACCTCCTTGGCCAGGTATGGTGGCTCACGCCTGTAATCCCAGCACTTTGGGAGGCCAAGGTAGGTGGATCACCTGAGGTCAGGAGTTTGAGACCAGCCTGGCTAACATGGTGAAACCCTGTCTCTGCTAAAAATACAAAAAAACCCAACCAACCAAACAAACAAAAAAAAAACAGCCGTGCGTGGTGGTAGGTGTCTGTAATCCCAGCTACTCGGGAGGCTGAGACAAGAGAATTGCTTGAACCCAGGAGGCGGAGGTTGCAGTGAGCCAAGATTGCACCACTGCTCTCCAGCCTGGGCGACAGAGTGAGACTCTTCTCCAAAAAAAAAAAAAAAAAAAAAGTTATCTCCTTCTTCAAAAACTCATATGAGCACTTTATCTATAAAGATCTTATGACTGTTCATGTGCATTTTATCTTTCCTTCTGATCAGTTACTTTTCAGGTAGAATGCTTTCTTGTTCAGCTTGGTATCCCAGCCTCTCCTCTCCCTATTCCTGCTTCCCCTCATTGTTTCTTGACTTCCAATACTGAGTATACGATACTATTTTAAAACTTAATGGGAGGACCAGGCGCAGTGGCCCACACCTGTAATCCCAGCACTTTGGGAGACCAAGGTAGGTGGATCACCTGAAGTCAGGAGTTCAAGACCAGCCTGGTCAACATAGCGAAACCCCATCTTTACTAAAAATACAAAAATTAGCTGGGTGTGGTGGCGGGCGCCTGTAATCCCAGCTACTCGAGAGGCTGAGGCAGGAGAATTGCTTGAATTCGGGAGGTGTAGGTTGTAGTGAGCTGAGATTGTGCCCTTGCACTGCAGCCTGGGCAACAAGAGTGAAACTCCATCTCAAAAAAAACGAAACAAAACAACAAAAACAACAACAAAAAACAATACTTAATGGGAGGCAGGGCACAGTGGTACAATGCCTGTAATCCCAGCACTTTGAGAGGCCAAGGGAAGCAGATCCCTTGAGCTTAGGAATTCAAGACCAGCCTGGGCAACATGGCAAAGATCTGTCAGTACAGAAAATAGGTGGTGTTGCACACCTGTAGTCCCAGCTACTTGGGAGGCTTATGTGGGAGGATTGCTGGAGCCCCGGAGGCAGAGGGTGCAGTGAGCTAAGATTGCAGAGAGAGACCCTGTTTCAGAAAAAACAACACCAAAAAACCCCAAAAAACTTAATGGGAAAAATGCTTGTATCTATTTGTGTTACGCTGAGTATACAGTCTTTAAAACTACCCCCAGGTCTTTTCCTTGAGGGACAAAAGTAGGGTGCAGAACTGCCTACAAGGTGGAGCATCCTTAAAATCTCCAAAAAACTGCTGCCCTTGGGTACTCAGCTGATAGAGTGAACAGGAGGAGTGAATGAATCGGTGAAAGCACCCTGTGATTTAAATGTCACAAGCCTTTGATTTTCGTTGGGAACCTTGTCTGATGTGTGTCACTCCTCGCTCCGTTGTGCTTGCCCTTTGGAAAGATGGAATGGTGAGGACAGAGAGGAGACAGCTGATAAAAAGACACTTAAGAGGGCACCGGAGAGCCACGTGGCTTGTCCCTGGAAGGCGGTAGAAAGCAATCTGCAGTCATGATGCCTTTCTTCACTCATCAGTAGCTATAATGCTGAAAATGGGGTAAACGCCTTCCCCCTACAACTGCTTAACAAAAGGTAGTTCTCCTAGAAAACAGAATCTGTTGTATATGTTGCCAGTGATTTTCACAAGTGTAGATGCCTAAGAAATAGGCAAATATGCTGAGTGCGGTGGCTCACACTTACAATCCCAGCACTTTGGAAAGCCTAGGCAGGTGGATTGCTTGAGTCCAGGCATTCGAAACCAGCCTGGGCAACATTGTGAAACCCCATCTCTACAAAAAATAAACAAAAATTAGCAAGGCGTTGTGGTGTGTGCCTGTAGCTCCAGCTACTTGGGAGGCTGAGGTGGGAAGATTGCGTGATCCTGGCACGAGTCTGCCGTGAGCCCTGATCATGCCACTGTACTTCAGCCTGGGTGACAGAGTGAGAGCCTGTCTCAAAAAAAAAGGAAGAAAGAAGTAGGCAAATACAAGAGATGGAAAAAGGAATTGAAAGAATTGCCATGGGATTGTGCATTAGTTAGACAATTTGCTTTTTAAAATTGCATGTGGTTTTGAAGGACAGGTTGAATTTGGATATTTAAAATGCTTAGGTAAAGCTAAGACTGGCAGGGTCAAACTGTGCCCATGAAATCTTTGTTCTGGAACTCAAGTGAAAAATTGGCAGATTTGCACTTTTTGAGCTTTTTAGAGTACATTTTCCATGTAGCTCCAGGTGGCTGGGTGAAATATGCTAAGCTCTACAGAAGGGTAAAAGAAAAAGCCTCCCACATGAGTGGCAGGAGTAGGTTAACCTGTAGTATCTGGAAAGATATGTAGATCACCAGTTAGAACATTTGGAAGGAGGAATTGCCAGTGGCTTTTAGACAAGGAATGGAGGAGTCGAGACAGACAAGGTAAATTGGGGCCCTCCTGCCAATCGGAAGTTTTTGAGTGATATTTTTAATATTTATTATTCCATTCTCCTTGGTTGGAAAGTCATGAAGGAGAGGGACACTGTCATGCTCATGGTTCGGGTTGGTATTTCTGGCATGGGGTAGAACTGGCAACTTTGCTGAATTGAACAACTGTTCCCCACTAGACCAAAAGTGCCCAGAGGACTGAAAACCTTCCAATTCAACTTGGTGGCAGCAAGGCAGCCGCCAGTGAATGAGTGATTGATGAGAGCCAGCGGATTAAAGGAGACAACTAATTGTAAACTGGAAATATTTTTCAAAGATAAAAGTAGCCTCCTCAGATAAAACCACTAGGGCTTCCTTTTGAGTTTTCTTTTCACAGAACAGGATATTAGTGGTTTGGTGGGTCTCCTGCAGGAGGGAGTAGCTGTGGACGGAAGCTGGTAGGCTGGGAAGGTTTCTACCTGTTTCTCACTCCTTTCCTACTAAGGCCCCTTCAAGTGAGAGGCTGGGTAATTAATTACCTGAGATCACACAACCAGTCCTGACCTGTCCCCACAAGGGGTGGAGCTATTCTTTACAGGTCAAAATGGAAACAAAATTCACCAGAGTGCTATCCGTTCAAAAGCTCCCAACTCCGAACAGAGAGCCATTGCAATGGTGTCCACCTGGGCACCATTTTGGAAACTGATATTTATGATCATGTTTAGGTTCATATGCCAGGTGCCCGCCTGGCATGGAGGCAGCAGCCTGTTCGAGTTCTGCCACCTGAGGACACCCAGACCTGTGACCCCAAGTGAGGGCTTTTCTGACCTTTGGGGAGGAGTTAGGCTGCTTTTGCTGATGTAAAAGATCACTGCCAGATTCATGTCCAGGATAAGGTTTTCCTTGTTAGGTGATACGGACTTTCAGAATGTAGAATTTCCTGACCAAGGTTGTGTCTGTTCTGGTTTAAAGAGGAAAATTTGCTGCCTGTGTTTTTCCTTAAGCCAACGCACCACCCACCTGCGCTAGAGGAATCTGGTATTGCCTTCCTCCAAAGGCCAGGACAGTCTCAAAGGAGACGTGCTAATGGCTTAATTGTTTTGTTTATTCTGCTCCTCACAAATTCCAGTAGCTACATTTACATTGAGATAACTTTTTTCTAATGTCTTGTCATTTCCCTTGGTTTTGAATGGCTCTTAATGTTTGCCCTTAGTGTTGTTTTGAAAGGTTGATGGAGCCCGTTAGTGATGGGTGTGGCTTTCTCCAAATGGGGGTTTTTCTTAGTGTGTGGTAGAGAAAGTGAGAGTAATTTTAAAAATAAAATATGCACACTTTTTGTCTGTACACACAAACTGTAGATTATTTTGGAGACTGATATTTATGATTACATTTATGTTCACATGCTTTAGGTTTTGGGGGTTAAAAGATAAACGTGTGCAAGGGAATGGTGATATTTAACAGGACAAAAATTTCACGTTTACAGAGCTGTGGTTTGCTTTTCAAAATGTAGAGGTTTGTTTCTTCACCTTTGCTTTTTTTTTCTTTTTTTTTTTTGAGACAGAGTTTCGCTCTTGTTGCTCAGGCTGGGGTGCAATGGCGTGATCTCAGCTTACTGCAGCCTCCACCTCCTGGGTTCAAGTGATTCTCCTGCCTCAACCTCCCAAGTAGCTGGGATTACAGGCACGCGCCACCACACCGGCCTATTTTTTTTTGTATTTTTAGTAGAGGCGGGTTTTCTCCATGTTAGCCAGCTGGTCTTGAACTCCTGACCTCAGGTAATCTGCCCACCTTGGTCTCCCAAAGTGCTGGGATTACTGGTGTGAGCCACTGCACCTGGCCTGTTTCTTCACCTTTGACCAAGAATCAAGTATAAGACTATTCTGGTTCATGTTGTAAATGCTTTTTTTTTTTAGACAAGGTCTCTATCTGTCACCCAGGCTGGAGTACAGTGGTGCCATCACAGCTCACCGCAGCCTTAATTAAACTCCTGGGGTCAAGCGATCCTCTTACCTCAGCCTCCCAAGTAGCTGGGACTACAGACGTGCATCACTGCACCTGGCTTAAATGCATTTTTATAAATTTAGTATAAACAAGACATTTTAGATTGAATAACTTTGTAATGTACTAGGACAGTAATTTTTAATGCAGGTGGGATCCAACTTTTGAGAAAGGGAAATGTGAAGGTTGAAGAAAGTGAAATCAACTGCTGTTGGCTAAATCTAGGTGTGCTGACCTCCTTAGAAAAGAAATGCTTCCTTTGCCTGCAAACCGGAGTTTGGGAAATTTAGAGCTAGGAAATCATGTGGTCGATCTTAACGTTATAAATCACTCAGACAAATACAGGATAATGCTGTTTTCGGAAGTGCTTGTGATTGTACAGGATTACATGTTGATAAAGAGTTTTCAATGGCTCCTCTAGTTTCTGAGGGAGTTCTGTGCTTTGCTTTCTTGGTAATTCCTTCTGCAGACTTTAGAGCCTTTGAGTGGGGCTGGGTATGCTTCCGTGAATTTAACAGTTTAACATGCTGTTGAATAGAAGAGAATCTGCTATTGGATCTAGCAATTACTAAGAAACCACTTCTGTATCATCCAGCATTTGTACTTACTTTGAAGTACGTATTAGTATTTTCCTTGGTTTACAGACAGGAAAATGAGTTAGGTACCCTGTTCAAGGTCACCCGTCTGAAAAGTGGCAGAGAGGGGATTTAAACTCCTGGTCATCTGAATCTAAGGTCTGCTTAGAAGAGGCGCTGTTTGCTTCTAGACACATGCATATTTAAGTTGTGGGTCCATGGACTAACGGCATGGGCATCCCTGGGATATTATTAGAAATACAGAACTTCAGGCCCCACCCACACCTGATTCCAGATCTGTGTTTTAACAAGGTCTCTAGGTGATCACAAAGCACTACTGCACAGGAACACTTCCCCAGAGGAAGTGTGATGGCCGCCCTCCAGGATATCATCTTCCAAGTTTAGGGACGTGCCGGATATCCCAAGCCTTCAGATATGCGACTCAGTCATCTCTAATTATCCTGCTCAACCAAAAATTAAAGAGCGATTCTTCCAAGTGGAATCAAGGGAAACTTTTCTCCTAGACAATTCTGGGGGGAGTCCAGCTGTCTTTAAGGAGATGCACAGAATAGGTTGTTGCCTACAGCACGCTTGGAAAACCTATCAACCCCGGGGTGCCTCTTCCACGGCTGCTGTCCATGCCATACTTTCTCTCATTACTGATCCCTCTGAACTAGTCTATCAAACCTTCTCCTAAAGAGGCTGAGAACAGATTTTGTCAGGCCAGAGAAGAAGAAAGAGATCCAGAATGGGGACTATCAATAGCATGAAAGTAGAGAAGGGCATGAAAAAGAGCCCAGCCTTCAGAACACTCCAGTCCTGGTGCTTTAGAACTGCACTTTACCTTTTCCTCCTACCTGGTTTTCCTTTTAGAATTCCCCCAGGCATCTATGCTGGAGACAGTAGTGTCTTTGTCTGTTGTTCCCCTCCCTGCCTTGCTCCTGCCAGTTCCACCGCCCTGTGAGTATATCTTCACAGGGCCCCCCCTTCCTTTTCACAGTGGCCACCCCAGTTTGGATGTGCATTGTCTTACACTGGGAACATTACAAGAGTTTCTTAAGTGGTCTTCACTCTTATCCCCCTGTAATTCACAGAAATAGCATCAGCACATCATCTTCTAGTAACACAGCTTTGCACCTGTCACTCTTCCTCAAAAACTCTCAGTTCCTACTGCGAACAGTCTAAAGACCAAAATGCATTACGGTCTAAATTACACCAATTACTGGTTGCGTTTATCCAACTTGATTTTCCAGTAGTTCTTCTGAAATAAACTCCGTGAGGGCAGCCTACATGCCTTGTTCCTACTATTAGCTCCTAGCACAGTGCTTGTACACAGTAGATTCTCACTAAATATTGATTGAATGAACGAATGAACTTATTCTCAGGTTTATGTTTTATAGTCTGCCTAGAATACACTCCTTGGTCAGACCATTTCCTGTGACTAGATTTCCCTTCCCTTTTTTGCTGTTTATCTGAATCCTTAAAAAACCAAGTAAGGCCAGGCGCGGTGGCTCACGCCTGTAATCCCAGCACTTTGGGAGGCTGAGATGGGCGGATCACGAGGTCAGGAGATCGAGACCATCCTGGCTAACATGGTGAAACCCCGTGTCTACTAAAAATACACAAAAAAATTAGCTGGGTGGGTGGTGGACGCCTGTAGTCCCACCTACTCAGGAGGCTGAGGCAGGAGAATGGCATGAACCCGGGAGGCGGAGCTTGCAGTGAGCCCAGATCACACCACTGCACTCCAGCCTGGGCGACAGAGCGAGGCTCCGTCTCAAAAAAGACAAAAAACAAAAAACCAACCAAACAAAACAACAACAACAACAAATAAAGACTCGTTTCCTGGAAGCCTTTGATTTAACTCATAGAGATCATTCCCTTCTCCAAATTGTAGCCCTTGTCATAGAGTTATTTATTTGGGACTAAACTATGTCATCTTGCATTGTTATCCGTTTTCATACAGTCTCTTACAGCCCAAGTAGACTGTAAGCCTCTTGAGATCAGAGGTAATTTACATTTCTTTGTATTTTTCAGAATTCACCATCTTTCCTTTTGGCCTTCCCACATTCCTGTACACCCTCGACATTCCCTGGTTATCTGACAGTTCATATTGGGGAATTATGGTTAGTTGTGGATCTGGCCTCCTCTCCCCACTTTCCTCTCAGTAATGCGTGTAGTCTCTGAGGGCAGACACTACATTCTTCTGTGTCTTTTCTGGTTTATTGAATGATAGAGGCTGTACTTTGTCCTTTTCAATTTTATCTACATTCTTTTCCTTCTGCTCAATTCTTGGAACTCCCGTTTCTGAATGTCTACGAGTACAATGATGGTGAATAGAAAGTAATGAAACTGAGTCAATGTATCCTGTAGCTGGAGTGTGAAGGTGAGTCAGCAGACAGCAGCAGTGGATCTCTTCCACCCTGAGGAAAGGCTGGCCTGGTGATCAGGGAAGGAGGTCCTCCTCCCTACATTGTTTCCTGGAACTGAGTAGAACAAATTACTTAACTGTACTTCAGTTTCATTTGTTAAAAAATGAAGTAAGAATAGCTTCCATTCTCTTTTCATTCAAGTGGTGATGCATTGACAATTAATAAGAAAATTATAAAATGCCTTAGATACCACCGTTGGGACTATGTAATGCACCACAACCTGGTCGCGACTGAGGCTGTGTTCTAGCCACCCCTCTTTTCTGACTCTACCACATTGCCCTAAAGTTAGAGGCAACAATAGAATTACCGCATTAGTGTTTTTCTAACAAACCTGTTCAAGTCGTGGCTCACTGAATTTTAGGGAAATGATATCATTTCTCTCCAGTCTTTTAATAGATTGTCTTTGAAAGAGTTGCATGTTGCCCGTTAAGGAAATGCTTCAGTTGAACATAATTAAGGTTAGAAATGGTTTAAGAAAACAGACACATCTCTGCTTGACCTGCCCAGCCTCAAACTTTCGTATCTCTTAGTTTGGGGAGGGATGGATGGCAGATGTAGAGTGCTTCAATTTTTGTTTTGCAGAAAGTTATATCATCATCATATAGAACAGACATCAGAGAACGAAATTAATTAGTAATGCATTCACCGAATTTGGGCAGGATAGTTTGCTTATTTGAAAAAATTCTTGGCAAGGATGAGGATGATTTCTCATCATCCTCCTCCCTAACTGGCTGGGTAATTTAAAGGTTTTTGAGTTGAAATTTTCTGAATAGAGTCGGTTCAGTTTACCCTTTTTTATATGGTAGATTTGGTAGATTGGTAATAGTGCATTACTGGGAGTGAAGGAAAGACACCTTTTTCTGCCTTAATCCTGAGCTGGAGGAAGCACAGCCTTGTCTAGAAGCGAAAGATATAATTATATCCATTTCATATGCAGTATGACAAAATCATTAGAAAATTATAATTGCAAGTAGAAAAATATAGGAGGCATACGCATATATGTCTAAGATGTTCATATGAGAAGTTATGGGAGGAAAATGAAATAATTACTAATTAATAATTACTGTTAATAAGGTTTCAAGTGATCCCCTTTTTTCCCCTTGCCTGGGTGTGCTTCCATCTTATCCAAGTCTTAGATCGGTTTCTAGATCTAGGCTCAACAAAATTCCCTCCCCTGGACCCCCAAGCCTTCCCAGATAGACACCTTCCTCTTCCATATGTCCATGACACCTAGTTTGAAATGTTCTTACCTCATGCATCATGGTCTGCCTTGTGTAGACCCTTTAAGCTTTTGTGTCTCATTAAGATACTGAACTCGGTGGCACGGTGGCTCATGCCTGTAATCCCAGCACTTTGGGAGGCCTAGGCGGGCGGATCACCTGAGGTCAGGAGTTTGAAACCAGCCTGACCAACTTGGTGAAACCCCATCTCTACTAAAAGTACAAGATTAGCCGGGCGTGGTGGCGCATGCCTATAATCCCAGCTACTGGAGAGGCTGAGGCAGGAGAACCACTTGAACCTGGGAGCCTAAGGTTGCAGTGAGCCGTCATCGTGCCATTGCACTCCAGCTTGGGCAACAGAGTGAGACTCCATCTCAAAAAAAAAAAAAAAAAAAAAAAAAAAAGATATTGAACTCCAGGGAACAGAAGTTGTTTCTGACATATAGCCAATGGTCTTAATCCAGATAAAATTCACCTGTAGTACTTTTTAAAAATGACAGCTCTTGGGCACCATCCTAGACCAAAAGGATTCAGACACAACTGTATTACTTTTCAGAGCTTTCTGGGTGGTTCCAAAAAGCAGCCTAGGTTGAGAGCCACTGTTGGTGGATGTTTAAGCATTGTTGGCTCTGCCATAATTGGAGGCAACACCAAATGCAAACTGATCGGGATGTATTTTTGCCATGCTGTAACACACCATGTAACATAGGAAGTTTTGTGGTTTTGGCTTTTTTGGTTAGGGAGGGTATTATTTAATACAGCTGACTTGAATAAATAGGAAACTAGTTCCCAGGGGACTTTACAAAAGGTAAGCCTTTGTGTGACTAGCGCCTGAGGGGTTTCGTCGATGGCAAGGCTATGGTAGTTTTACCACCTGAATTCTCTTACCTCATCCCCACTTTGGCGTTGACCCTAGACCAGAGGCCTCCAAAACATGGCGAGGCATCAAAACCACCTGAGGAGGTGATTCAGCTGGTTTGGGATGAGGCTTCAAAATCTGTTTTTCACCAGGGTTCCAGGTGATTCCAGTGGAAAAACTGATAGTAAGGGGACCCGCTGCTTTACAGCTGTGTGGAATTGAAAATGACGTGGGTCTTGGATCATAAGCAACAGGGTGTTTTTCTTGCTTTTCCTAGATTATCTTCCTTAACCCCAAATTATGTAATTACATACATATTTTCTCTAGAACTTTTTTGTATTTTTAAATTTTAGCTCCTTATGTCACCCAAAATTTACTTTTCTGGTGTGAAGGAGGGGTATAATTTTTTCCAAATGGTTAATGGTCTTAAAAATAATTTATTCCGTGGTGCATTCTTTGTCTTATGTTGTGAAGTGCCACCTTTATCTTATGTTAAATTCATATCTATCATTTGGTTCTAGCCTCTTCTGTTTCCTTGATCCTTTTCTTTATTCCCAAACCAGTTGCTAGTACCACATTTTATAATTACTCTAGTTTTAGAATATGTTTTTATATATATATATATATTTTTTTGGCAAGACTTTACTAATTAAATTCCTTTTTAAATGAGTTCTTGGCAATTTATACTCATTTACTCTTCCAGATAAAATTTGGGATCAATGTGTCAAAGTTCCAAAACAAAATCTCTTTGGAACTTTGGTTGGAGTAGCATTAACCCTCTAGAGCATCAATCCCCAACCTTTTTGGCACCAGGGACCGGTTTCGTGGAAGACAGTTTTTCTGCAGCCTGGGGTGTGGAGTGGGGTTGGTTTTGGGAGAAAACTGTTCCACCTCGGATAATCTGCATCAGATTCTCATAAGGAGCGCGCGGCCTAGATCCTGCGCATGCACAGTTCACAATGGACTTTGCGCTTCGATGGGAATCTAGTGCTGCTTTGATCTGACAGGAGGCGGAGCTCGGGCGGAAATGCTTGCTTACCGGCCGCTCACCTGCTGCTGTGCAGCCCGGTTCCTGACAGGCCACAGCCGGCACAGGTCCATGGCCCCGGGGTTGGGAACCGCTGCTCTAGAGCACTTTGAGAAGTCTTTGTAACTGATGCCTTACATCCACAGACAACGGTGTCCATCCCCATCAGCCCTTCTTTCAGGGGCCTCCATTCATCTTTATGCTTTTCTTTATACAATTATTTCCCTTTTTTTTTTTTTTTTTTGGAGACAAGGTCTCGCTCTGTCACCCAGGCTGGAATGCAGTGGCATGATCAGGGCTCACTGCAACCTCCACCTCCTGGGATCAAACGATCCTCCCATCTCAGCCTCCTGAGTAGCTGGAACTACAGCTGTGTGCCTTCATGCCCAGCTAATTTTATTTATTTACTTTGTAGAGATAAGGTTTTGCCGTGTTGCCCAGGCTGGTCTTGAACTCCTGGGCTCTAGTGATCCTCCAAAAGCGCTGGGATTACAGGCGTGAGACACCATGCCCAGCCGTCTTCCCCATTTCTTAAGTTTATTATGGGCATTTTATAACCCTTGTTCCTGATTTGAATGGGATATTTCCTATAACATTGTCTTTTGAAAATATTAATAATTTTATCCGTAGTTCTTATAATTTAATGGATATCACGTCATAACCCATGGAATTACAAGAATATCACTCACCTGAATATGGAGGGATTGTAGCATTCTGAGGCATTCCATTTTTTACTCTTGCTTCAAAAACAGACAAAACAGGTTCTCCTCAAGTGTCCCAGTGCACTCTTCTTCATGAACAGAGTGGCCTGGGCTGTGGGGTCGTCATTCGGAGGCTCTTTGGCAGAGTTGCAGAAGGAGCTGAGTGTGGGCTGAATGTGGTCCATGGTGGGACACAGCCTGCAGTTTGTGCTTCTGAATAGCTCCCTGGTCGGGAGCTGGATGTTCAGTGATGCACCTCGTTATCCTAAGGTCAAGAAAGCACAAGTGGAAGAAGGGGAAAGACGTCTTAATTCTGCCTAGCTGAATGAGGGATTCAGAAGTGGGAACCAGGCCTTTGCTTATAATCTCAGAAGGAAAAAAGGATGATTCCAGGAATCAAATAATTCTAAGAACCAGTTATATAAAAAGCATTTTGCAAACTACAAAGTGATATTCACATGCATTCGGAAGTACTACCTCCATGTGTGTTAGCTGCATTTGAAAGTCTTTTAGAAAGAAAGCAATGCAATTGCTGGATAAAACCTCATCCCTCTACCCCAGAATTGTTGTCACAGCTTTAAGGAAGTTTTATGTGAAAGCAGAGGAAAGTAACAGTAACTCTTTAATCCAGACATGTGTCTAAACCGTGGATAACTCACAGAAGGCCTTAGAGACTCTGAGAATTGGTGAATATCCTATATATCCTTAGCATCTACAGGCTAAATACCCCTCCATTCCCTGAGTGAGGGCATGCGAGCTGTTAACAATGTCCCATCCCTGGTACCTCACTCTTTGCATTTCCCTGTCTTTCCTCAATCATCTTGTATCACAGGAGGTATAAAAGTAGTTAGGCAGTTCTATTTTTTGACAGCAGATTAAAAACCAAAGTTAAAGGTAAATGCTTAACCCATTGGGTTCTAATAAGCTAGTAAAGCCTGGGCAATATAGTAAGACCCCTATTTCTAAAAAAATTTTTTTTAATTAGCTGAGTGTGGTGGCACATGTGCCTGTAGTCCCAGGAGGCAGAGGCAGGAGAATCCCTTGAGCACAGGATTTTGAGGCTCCCCAAGAGAAAGCTGAGGCTCCAAGAGGGTAATCTGTGGTAAGAGTTAAACCTCAGTCCTGGTACCTTTGCGTTTTTGTGCTATATTTCTTGTGCAATATTCTGCACTTTGCTTAGGTTTTTTTTTTTTTTCTCCTAATTTAAATACTTCAACTGCTTTTCTGATCTGTTAGCCTTTCTGTGTACTGTTACCTGATTGCTTTTGGAAAAGAGCTTCCAGTGGGCTAAATATGTTTAATCTGCTGTGGCTTCTGAAGTCCCTCATCTTTAGGGAGAAGTGGCTCCTCTGTCTACCCAATTGGTCAAGCCTCTTTCTTTTCTTAATGTTTTTTTTTTCTTCATAAAAAGCTAGGCATTTAAAATTTTTTCTGTTCGTCTTTCTGAATAAAGTACTTCAAGTTATTTTGAAAGCTATGGTCATATCCTATCAATATGCAAACAGATGAGTGGATGTTTTAAAAATGACATGCTAGTTTGAGATCTTGGTCTTCTAGTACCTATTGATTCTAGTGCCTATTAACTGGCTAATGGCTGCTTGTATTTGTTGAATCTAAATATTATGTTCATTGATTGGTGGTTCCCTGGCAGCACTCCCCGTGGGCCTGTGGGTTGGAGAACATGGGAAGAGATACCTGCTTGGGGAAAGGTGGGAGGTAAGAGTGGGAAGGACTTTGGTGGTTTTGGTGCCAGCTTAGCCACAGCAGAATACAGTACTCAGTAGATTTCTAAGGTTTCTGACTCCACACCCTTGTTTCCTGATAGCATCTATGGACTCACCTGGGCCCAAGGCTGTCCTGAAGGAAAGGACACAAGCCTAGCTGGCCTCACCACTTGATGATTGTAGAGCCCTAGGGTCTTGAGGGAGCATAGCGCAGATAGTTACACAGGCCTTGGGCAAGACCCAGTGTTGTGCTGGCTTCAGGTCAGACCTGCAGTCCCAGTGGTGGTGGCCATAGGGGTGCTTGTGTCACCCTTCCCCTAGCTCCACACATCTCAGCACAGAGAGGAGGACTGTTTGGGAAAAAGTAAGGGAAAAGAACAAGAGTCTCTGCCTGATAATCCAGAGAGTTCTTTTGGATCTTACACAAGACCACCAAGTCTTGTCCGCAAGAACTACAGTGTTACTGGGCTTGGGATACCCCATAATGCAGATATGGCTGTGGTGTCCAAAACTTAGATCATAACAACCAATTCCCTTTGGATACCTGGAAAACCTTCCAAAGAAGGGATGGGTACAAACAACTCCAGATTGTGAAGCCTACAATAAATTCTTAACTCTTCAATGTCTAGATACCCGTGAATATCCACAAGCATCAAAACCATCTGGGAAAACATGGCCTTACCAAATGAAATAAATTGACCAGGGGTCAGTCCCAGAGAGACAGAGATATGGGACCTTTCAGAAAGAGAGCTCAAAATAGCTGTTTTGAGGAAACTCAAATTCAAGGTAACACAGAGGAGGAACTCAGAATCTTATCAGATAAATTTAACAAAGAAATTGAAATAAGTTAAGAGTATCAGGCAGAAATTCTCGAGCTGCTGAATGCAGTTGACATACTGAAGAATGCGTCAGAGTCTCTTAGTAGCAGAACTGATCAAGCAGAAGAAAGCATTAGTGAGCTTGAAAGACAGGCTATTTGAAAATACACAGTCAGAGGAGACAAAAGAAAAAAGAATTAAAAAGTATGAAGCCCACCTACAAGATCTAGAAAATAGCTTCAGAAGGGCAAATCCAAGAGTTATTGGCCTTAAAGGAGGTACAGAGAGAGAGAGAGAGAGAGAGAGAGAGAGAGAGAGAGAGATAGTGATAGTAGTGGAAAGTTTATTCAAAGGGATAATAAGAGAACTTCCGAAACAAAAGATATCAAAATTGAAGTATGAGAAGGTTATAGAACACCAACCAGATTTAACTAAAAGGAAATTACCTCAAGGTGTGTAATAACAAAACTCCCCAAAGGTCAAGGATAAAGAAAGGATCCTAAAAGCAGCAACAGAAAATAAATAACACATGATGGAGCTCCAACATGTCTGGCAGCAGACTTTTCAGTGGAAACCTTACAGGCCAAGAGAGAATGGCATAAGGTGCTGAAGGATTAAAACAACAACAACAACAACAACAACAACAACGCTTACTCTAGAATGGTATGTCTGGCAAAAATATCCTTCAAACATGAAGGAAAAATAAAGACCTTCCCAGACAAACAAAAGCTGAGGGATTTATCAACCCCAGGCCTGTCCTACCAGAATTGCTAAAGGGAGTTATTCAATCTGAGAGAAAAGGATGTTAACAAGCAATGAGAAATCATCTGAAGGTACAAAACTCACTGGTAATAGTATACAGGAAAACACAGAATATTATAACAGTATAATTTTAGTGTGTAAACTATTCATATCTTAAATAGAAAGATGAAAGGATGAATCCATCAAAAATAATAAGTTTTCACGGCATAGAGAGTACAATAAGACAAATAGAAACAACAAAAAGTTAAAAAGTGGGGAGACAAAATTATAGAGTTTTTTTTAGTTTTCATTTTGCTTTTTATGCAGTCAATGTTAAGTTGTGATCAGTTTAAAATAATGGGTTATAAGATGTTATTTGCAAGCCTCATGGTAACCTCAAATCTAAAAACATACAGCAGGTACACAGAAATTAAAAGGAAGAAATTAAAATGTGCCACCTGAGAAAATCACCTTAAAGGAAGATAGGAAAGAAGGACAGAAGGAAAAGAAGACCCCAAAACAACCAGAAAACAAATAACAAAATGGCAGGAGTAAGGCCTCACTTATCAGTAATAACATTGAATGTAAATAGACTAAACTCTCCAATCAGAAAACATAGAATAGCTGAATGGATAAGAAGCAAGACTGAAGGATGTATTGCCTACAAGCAACACACTTCACCAAATCAAATCAAAATGGCTTAATGCCTTAAATCTAAGACTTCAAACTATGAAACTACTAAAAAAAAACATTGGGAAGACTCCAGGACATTGGTCTAGGCAAAGATTTTTTGGACAAATGGGATCACATCAAGTTAAAAACTTTCCACACAGCAAAAGAAAAAATCAACAAAATGAAGAGACAGCCCACAAAATGGGAGAAAATATTTGCAAATTTTCCAGCTTACAGGGGTTTAATAACCAGAATATAGTAAGAGCTCAAATAACTCTATAGGAAAAAAATCTAATGATCTGATTTTAAAATGGGCAAAAAATCTCAATAGACATTTCTCAAAAGAAGACATACAAATGGCAAACAGGTGTATGAAAAGGTGCTCAACACCACTGACAATCGGAGACATGCCAATAAAAACTACAATGAGGTATCATCTCACCCAAGTAAAAATGGCTTTTATCCAAAAGACAGGCAATAATGAATGCCGGCAAGGATGTGAAGAAAAGGGGAAAAGGGAACTCTCATACACTGTTGGTGGAAATATAAATCAGTACAGCCATTGTGAAGAACAGAAGGGAGGTTCCTCAAAAAACTAAAAATAGAGCTAGCTACCTTATGATCCAGCAATTCCATTAGTAGGTGTAAACCTAAAAGAAAGGAAATAAGCATATGGAAGAGATATCTGTATTCCCATGTTTATACTAGCACTTTTCACAATAGCAAATATTTGGAATCAACCTAAGTGTCCATCAACTGATGACTGAAATCATCTGTTGATACACAACAGAGTACTAATCAACCATAAAAAGGAATGAAACCCTGTCATTTGTCATCTGCAAGAACATGAATGGAACTGGAGGTCATTATGTTAAGTGAAATACGCCAGGCACAGAAAGATAAATTTCATATTTTCTTATTTGTGGGAGCTAAAAATTAAAACAATTGAACTCATGGAGATAGGGAATAGAATGATGGTTACCAGAGGCTGGAAGGGGGATTGAGAAGACAGGGGTTATGGTTAATGGGCACAAAGAAATAGTTAGAAATAATAGTTAGAAAGAATGAATAAGACCTAGCATTTGCATGCTCATGGCAGCACATGTACTAAAATTGGAACGACACAGAGGAAGATTAGCATGGCTCCTGCACAAGGATGGCATGCAAATTCATGAAGTGTATTTTAAATTTTATTGAAAAAAATATCTCGTATTTCTTAGCATCACAGAGTGACTATAATCAATAATAATTCGTGCATTTAAAAATAACTAAAAGAGTATTATTGGATTGTTTGAAACACAAAGGATAAATCCTTGAGGGTGTGGATACCCCATTTTTGATCATGTGATTATTACACATTGCATGCCTGTATCAGAATATCCATATACACCTAGTTATATACACACCAAAATTAAAAATTAAAATGAATTTTATATTATTTGAAGATTTTTCTTAAATCCTTCCTGATTTTTTCCAGAATAAAAACCAAATATTATAAAGTTAGTTTTAATTTTGACATTAAATGTCCAAGCAAATTAGAAATAAAAAATAGTGAGGAGGAATTAGAAACGGCAGTTATTTGCAAAGGCAATTGTAAACATGTCATTTGATGCTACTATTATTCGACACTACACATGGTAAAAACACAGTGAGTGACATCATAGAAAACCAACTCAAGCATTACTTTTTCCTGACAATTTTCCTCCTCCTTCCAATATTCCATAGAAATTAGACTGTCTAGAGAAAGTAAAACAAGAACACAGCACATCACGGAAATAGAACATCAAGAAAAACAAGTTTTATGTGAAAAGTTTGCCTTATTTAATTTAAATATCAGGCTGGGTTTAAAAAATTACTATTTTTTTGAGACAAGGTGTTGCTTGTCATCCTGGCTGGAGTTCAGTGGCATGATCATGGCTCACTGCAGCCTCAATCTCTTGGGTTCAAGCAATCCTCATGCTTCTCGAGTAGTTAGGATTACAGGTTGCACATCACCATGCCCAGCCAGTTTTAAAAATATTTTGTAGAGGTCAGGTGCAGTGGCTCATGCCTGTAATCCCAGCACTTTGGGAGGCTGAGACAGGCAGATCACCTGAGGTCAGGAGTTCGAGACCAGCCTGGCCAACATGGCAAAACTCTGTCTCTACTAAAAATACAACAACAAAAAAATTAGCTGGGTGTGGTAGTGGACACCTGTAATCCCAGCTACTAGGGAGGCTGAGACAGGAGAATCGCTTGAACCTGGAAGGCAGAAGTTGCAGTAAGCTGGGATTGTGCCACTGCACTCCAACCTGGGTGACATAGCAAGACTCTGTCATTATATATATTTCGTAGAGAAGGTATCTTGCTATATTTCCTAGGCTGGTCTTCAACTCCTGGGCTCATAGCAGTCCTCAGGCCTTGGCCGCCAAAGTCCTGGGATTACAGGCTGGAGCCACCATACATGGACTGAATTTTTAAAATTCTTAGTAGGGAGACCTTTTAATTGGAAGTTGACTATAGGAACGAAAAGGAAAGTGGGTGACTGAACAACCCTATTAGGAGAGAAAAATAGATGAATCAACGTGAAGAATGTCTGGGATGGGAGCCTCACATGCCCAGAGCTGCCCTTTTGTGTCTCTTGGGAGGGGCAGTGTTCTGGATGAAGGCTGTCAACAGGAGGCTGGACTACTCTGAATATCGAGGGAGTGACCTTGAGAAATACCAATTCTACAGTATGGAGTCAGTTAGGTCAAAGGTTTTGTACCTCCAATAACCAAGTTATCTTACGTTTCTGTCTGCCTTTGGAAACCAGAAGGTCAGTCAAATATTTGGTTAGAAAACCAGAAACAGGAAAACATCTTACTACGCATAAAATCTGTATCCAAGCACTATGTATCATTCCACACCATCCATTAGAACCAGCGGAGAGGAAGGCCCTGAAAGGTTTCTGTCTATTGAGGGTTGATAAAATGGAAGAGTTTAGTACCCATTCTTGCCACTTCAAAATGAATAAAATGTGTCATCGACATTTTCTTTCTTTTTTTTTAATCTTTTTTTTTTTAATCTTTTTTTTTTTCTTCTTCTTTTTTTTTTGAGACAGAGTCTTGCTCTGTCACCCAGGCTGGAATGCAGTGGCATGATCTCGACTCACTGCAACCTCTGTCTCCCAGGTTCAAGCGATTCTTCTGGCTCAGCCTCCCAAGTAGCAGGGATTATAGGCATGTGCCACCACGCCCGGCTAATTTTTGTATTTTTAATAGAGACGGGGTCTTGCCATGTTGGCCAGGCTGGTCTTGAACTCCTGGCCTCAGGTGATCCACCTGCATCGGCCTCCAAAAATGCTGGGCTTATAGGCACAAGCCACAGCGCCCAGCCTGATATTTTATTTATAGGGTGCACTCTTTATTGTTTAAATGTCTATTTTTAGATGTTGATAGACCTTTGTAGGTAGTTTCACCCCTGTCTTTGGTTCTCTTGCACTGTTTGCCGCATAGCATTCTAAATTTTGACGCAAATGGGTTTTCAAGGACCTTGCTCCTCCTGCCTGTGGGAAGTGGTTACAGGTTAGCAGGGGTTGAAACTCCCCTACTGTTTTTCCCAGCTTAGCAGGCTGGGTGGTCACCAGCCCCAACACTCGTGAGAGCCCATAGAGACAGTCCTGGCTCAGCACTGAGGACATCTAGCAGGCAGGGCTGGCTGAGTGTTGTGTGGAGCAAGCTTAAGAGGGGATGTTCTAAAACCAGAGAAGAAACATTTTTCTCTGACAGTTCAGCAGATAATATCCCTTCATGGATTTATGATAAACACAGCCCTCTCATTGACCAAGGTTGAAAAACTCAGAAAGTTTGCTCGGCAGAGATCTGGGAGTCAGGAACGTACTATGTGCTGAGGAAGACATTTCAGCTCCTCTTTCAAGCAAAAAAATAAAAATAAATTAAAAAAAGAAGAAAGAAGTCAATACTGATCTAGTTTATATAGCTATTATAAAAAAATATATTAATGAAAATAGAAATCCAGTTGTAAGTAAAGACAGCTACCAAATTCCTAAGCAATCTATTCATTTTTGGTTTTTTTTTTTTAGACTTGAACACTTCTACTTGCTTTGCCTCACAATGCAATTGTCAATATAGGGCCACTTTAGTTATACTTAGTACCTGACTCTGCAAAGACCACAGAGCTTACTTCCTTTAGAACGATTTTGTTTGATTGGTTTACACTCTTAACTGACATTTCTCAGTTGAGTAGGAGGCAAAAAAGGAGCTTCATTTAACCATATTAGCCACATCA
This sequence comes from Macaca mulatta, assembly GCF_049350105.2. Classification (NCBI taxonomy): domain Eukaryota; kingdom Metazoa; phylum Chordata; class Mammalia; order Primates; family Cercopithecidae; genus Macaca; species Macaca mulatta. The sequence continues at coordinate 36,658,345 of NC_133412.1, read as the reverse complement.
TGGACGGGGAAATGTATGGAGTATGTTTAAGTGATTTGCCTTGTTGAGTAAAGATATATCTAAGCTTTGATTTTACTTTGTCCTGTAAGAACTCTGTGAGCAAGATTTTTTTTCTTTTTTGAGATGGAGTCTCACTGTGTTGCCCAGGCTGGAGTGCAGTGGCGTGATCTCAGCTCACTGCAACCTCCACCTCCCGGGTTCAAGCGATTCTCCTGCCTCAGCCTCCCGAGTAGCTGAGATTACAGCCGCAAACTGCCATGCCTGGCTAATTTTTTGTACTTTTAGTAGGGCCGGGATTTCTCCATGTTGGCCAGGCTGGTCTCAAACTCTTGACCTCAAGTGATTTGCCCGCCTTGGTCTCCCAAAGTGTTGGGATTACAGGCGTGAGCCACTGTGCCCAGCCGAGCAAAATATTTTTGACTATAGTAGTTTGAATGTTCTTTTACGTTTCATAATATAGGCTAAAGCTCTATTTTCTGCCAAATGCGAAATTGTAGAACAGAATAAACCCATGTGCTTTATATTATACGAATTATATGTGATGAATGTTCATGTTTAGAAAAATCACAATCAAGCTCAGCAGTTATAGATATGCATAACACAGCTCCTTTCCTGAGCGGAGCAGGTTTCATCATAATTGCCTTTATATGTTTTGTTTTCATACCTGTAGTAAACTTAGGAAACTTAAAAATTATTCAGTAGAAATTTAGAGTGTGGAGCCCTGGTTTGAGTCCTGGCTCTTGTCATCTTAGATCAGTTCCCTCCATTTTTACATCTGTAAAATGGAAATATTCATAATAATGAAACACCTCAATAAGAATCAAATGAAATAAATGGAAGTGCTTTATAAAAGATAAACAGTTCAATAACTGTACAATTCAATAACTGCAAGGAGGTATTTTATAAGCATAGATTTGTTTTAAAACTAGGTGTTCTCAACCCAAATGCCCATCAGTGATAGACTGGATAAAGAAAATGTGGTACATATACACCATGGAATACTATGCAGCTATAAAAAAGGATGAGTTCATGTCCTTTGCAGGGACATGGATGAAGCTGGAAACCATCATTCTCAGCAAACTAACATAGGAACAGAAAACCAAACACCACATGTTCTCACTCATAAGTGGGAGCTGAACAATGAGAACACATGGACACAGGGAGGGGAACATCACACACCAGGGCCTGTTGGGAGGTTGGGGGGCTAGGGGAGGGGTAGCGTTAGGAGAGATACCTAAGGTAGATGACAGGTTAATGGGTGCAGCAAACCACCATAGCACGTGTATACCTATGTAACAAACCTGCACGTTCTGCAGATGTATCCCAGAACTTAGAAGTATAGTTAAAACAAACAAAAAAAACTGGGGGTATACCGTGTGAATCACTGGAGGTATCAGAGAATTCTCAGATGGTCCGACACATGTCCAAAATTCAAGTACTATTAAAAACACATAATTTTAAAAATAAAAGATACTTATGAAGGTCTGACTGCTAGATTCAAAGGGACATAAATAAACCTTATTTACCTTATGTATTTATGTCCCTTTGAATCTTGAGACAGGGTTTCACTCTCATCACCCAGGCTGGAGTGCAGTAGCTTGATCTCGGCTCACTGCAACCTCCATCTCCTGGGCTCAAGCAATTCTCCTGCCTCAGCCTCTGAGTAGCTAGGACTACAGGAGCACGCCATCGCACCCAGCTAATTTTTGTGTTTTTTTTTAGACATGGCGTTTTGTCATGTTGTCCAGGCTGGTCTCAAACTCCTAGCCTCGAGTGATCTGCCCGCCTCAGCCTCCCAAAATGCTGGGATTACAGGCCTGAGCTACTGCACCCAGCCTAGTTTTTTTAAATCCCAGAAAAATTTTCAAGATTTTTTTTTTTTTTTGCTTTTGTGTTAATATTTTGGGAATAGTGGGAGAGTGGGTAGCACACTTTAGTTACTGCAGGACTTGTTTTTTTGTGTGACCAGAGAGAGCCCACGGCACACAGCCGGGTTCTCATTGGAAAGCCATCAAAACAAGTGCAGACAGCACTGCTTACGGCCCGTGACACTCCTTCCTCTGCTTGAATCAGGACCACACATGGCTTCAGATGATACAGGTTCTTTCCTGACATCTCAAGGGTAGTCATTTGAATGCATCCGTGTCTCTCCCACCACCTCCCAAAATGCCGGCCTAAGTTAATTGGTAAATAAATGCTCAGGCTGCTTAGCAGAGGCCTGTCTCTGGGGCATGAGGTCTAATATAGTTTAAATGTAAGTCCATCGTGGCCTCCAAGTAGCTAGGAAAACAGGTGGGGGACTTCAAAGAGATCTGAGAGCAAGCCTGGCCAGGTCTCTTCTGCTTTTCCAGCCCTGGCTTATGTGTGGGACAGTGGTGAAAAGCAGCCCTTGAGGTAGAACCAAGTGGGTTTTTTATTATTATTCATATTCGGCACAGATTTACTGATGCAAAAAACACGCTCTCCTGATGTGGCCACTGAATCATCTCTTGCTTCTTTCAAAATCCCTAAAATCTTGCATTCTGTGGTATTTGGCAGATTACATCTCTTACTGTAGCAGCCTGTGCTTGCCAGCTGAAGTGTCTGAGAGTAGTCTGGAGTCATTTTCACACTCTTTGATGCTGGTCCACCTTTTACTACATACCAAGGATAGTACATATATCCACCAAGTGGTGCCAAATCTTGTTCTTTATTCTTCTTAAATTTTACCATCAAAATTGCACTTTAATAATAAAAACATAAAGCCATGAGCTATGCAAGTAATGAATAAAGATTATTCTGAGTAGGCTTAGGTGCCGCAAGAATGCCCTTGTTTTTCTCTTTCATGGCTTGACCCGTTGTGATGTGAATGTTCTCTTTGAGACAATCTTTGTGTTAAATCTTTACACTAATAAATGTGTTAGAACTTCCTCAGGGATATTCTTAGCAAGGCGGAGTTGGTGGATGTGTTTTTTTTGCAAAGAAGCTTCCTTTGTCTGCTTGGCAGTTCCCTGTGAGGTTTCTGACCTGTACATGAGACATACAAGTGGACAGAGCAGAATGAGGGAGACATGTATGCCAGTCTCATAAGTAAATCATTCTTGTAGTCAATGTGGAAGAGTTGGTAAATTTCTGTCAGATTTCCTTCTGTTTTTGACTCTGCCAGGCTGAACCCAAAGACCCGACATTGTGACTGGAAAGGGCTACAAAAGAAAGCCCTTGCTGAGTGATCTCTGTATAATTGTCTTTCAGAGACTTCATAAGCTGTGGAGAATATTTGGATGAAGTTGGCAGTTTTATTGATACCATCTGATTCTACTTTGGTCCTATAGCAGTTTCTGCCACTTTGTCCCCAGTGGGGGAAATATGCTGTTACCATAATGGAAAAGGTGGACATTTGGTAGCATTTTTCTGTGTTTATGTCAGGAGTCGTCTAAAATGGTCATATTTTTGTTTTTTTAAGAAAAACTTACAGGTACAAAGTAGGTGTATGTATTTATGGGGTACATGCAATATTTTGATACAGTCCTACAATGCGTAATAATGACATCAGGATAAATGGGGTATCCATCACCTTAAGCCTTTATCATTTCTTTGTGTTATAAACATTCCAATTATACTTTTAGTTATTTTTACTTATTTATTTATTTTGAGACAGGGTCTCATTTGGTTGCCCAGGCTGGAGTGCAGTGATGCAATCATGGTTCACTGCGGCCGCAACCTCTTGGGCTCAGGTGACCCTCCTACTTCAGCTTCCTGAGTAGCTGGAACTACAGGCATGTGCCACCATGCCAGGCTAATTTTTAAATTTTTTGTACAGATGGAGTGTCACTGTGTTGCCTAGGCTGATGTCAAGCGATCCTTCCACTTTGGTATCCCAAAGCATTTACGGGTGTGAGTCATTGTGCCCCACTGACAAGAGGTTTTTCATATTTCTTTTATATCCACTGCCAGAAAACTGAGTGCAGTTGGTCTTTTCAGTCAGGAAGTCACTTACCTTTCATGTGCTTCCCTATTACCTGGGCATATTTCCAGGGGGTTTCAGAGGAAGAAGTAGCTCTTTCCTATGAGAATATATGCTGGTTCTGAAATGTTTACTTAGATGCATAGTGGAAGCTCAAAAAGTATTTACTGAACTCACTCTTGTGGTTTAGCTTTCAATTATAAGCATAGGAATAAAGAGAGAAAAAAGCAAGAAAAACTAGAGGCTGCACACAAGGCAGGAAGAGCATGGATCTAGAAAGAAGTGGGAAGTCCGTTTGCTCAGAGGAAGGATACCCACTCACCAATGGGAAATAGGTCCAGTGTTGTGTGGTAGGGTTGTGGGTGGTAGTAGAAATTTCACAGTGGGTGTGGAAGGTTGGTGAGTAGATGGACTATATTCAAAAGTAGATACCTTGCTCTCACCTATAATCCCAGCACTTTGGGAGGTCGAGATGGGAGGATCGCTTGAGCCCAGAAGTTTGAGATTAGCCTGGCCAACATGGCAAAACCCCATCTCTACAAAAAATACAAAAATTACCCCGGTGCGGTGGTGTACCTGTAATCCCAGCTACTCCAGAGGGGGCTGTGGCGGAGGATACTTGAGCCTGGGAGTTCAAGGCTGCAGCAAGCCAAGATTGCACCACTGCGCTCCAGCCTGGGTAACAGAGCGAGGCCCTGTCTCCAAAAAAGAAAGAAAGTAGATAGTGATGAAGCTGGGTAGTTAAAACAGAAATTTGAAAAGCAGGATGTGGAATTGTGATATAGGATTTCAGAGTTTAAAAGAAATGTGACATTTCTTAGTGGATTGTCCTTCGGTTGTGTTTGCTAAGCAGCTGTCAGCTAGTGAGATGACTGTGTATGGCCAATCCAGATAAATAAGATGATGAAGTCTTTATGAAAAGGAAAGAAAAATTTGGAATGCATACCTCTGTCCAGCTCAATTCCTCACTCCTTTTTAAGATGGAGAGCTATTAGGTTTGTCTACACAATAGGAAACACCTGATTGAATAACAGCATGGAGTCAATCTTGACAGTGAAATTGGCTGCATCCAGTAGAATCCCAGGGCCGGTCGTGGTGGCTCGTGCCTGTAATCCCAACACTTTGAGAGACCGAGGTGGGAGGATCACTTGAGCTTTGGTCTCAGGACTTTGAGACCAGCCTGGGCAGCATAGTGAGACCTCGTCTCTAAAAAATTTAAAAAAAAAAAAAAAGAACACCAGCAAAATCAATTCCTGGACTCTCTTGTGTTCAGTAGTAGCATAAAGGCCTGACCTAAGTGATGGGGAAAGTTGATTTATGTGGCTGTAGCATCAGACGGATCAATGACAATCCTGCTTGTGGATTTATAGCACAGGGGACACTACGTCTAGAAACACCTGTCTGTGGACTGCTGCTGCTGTCAGGTTAGTAATCTGTGTATTTTAATGTGAATGGACGTGACCTCCCTAGTGTCGGCCACATAATGGAAATCCTGGATCAGTATGCTTACTTCTTCCCATCTAATTGCAAGTTGTAATTTGTAAATAATGGGTTTACTTTTTAATTTTGAGAAGGTAAATGTGTTGCTGTACAAAAGTCCAGGATTCCTTCCCATTAAATCGGCAGCATTCTTGGACATGGTAAATCGTATCACACACTTGTCTCACAAAAGAAGTAGCAGCAGTTAGAAGACTTTGAATTCTCCCTTACCCGTGACTTTGAGCAACCTCTCAGACAACAAGAGTTCCTCTTCTGCAAAATGGAAATAATGTCTACAGTATATATTTGTACACACAGAGTTGTTTTAGGACACAAAATGGCAAAGGAAGGAAAGGCTAAGTTACTGCAAAATCGTAGGATACTTTTGCTTTTTAATTTAATTTATACGCATGCCAATTTTTATCTAGAACCTAGATTTCAGGCTAAAGAAGAGAGCATTTGGGCTTCATTCCACTTGAATTAGTTTCACTTTATCCTTGCTTTAAAATTAGTCTTTATTTCCTTTCATCTCTTTTGAATATCCCCCTTGCCCTGCAATAATAAAAGAGAGCTGCATGCAGTGAAATCAAACCGTGAAATTATAGAATTGTAGAGCCAGAACTAGCTACATATAAACAGAAAAGAAAATCTGATTGAAATATTAATAATTTTCATCAAGGTGAAAATGACTGGCAGGTGTTACTTTAACAGAGTTATTTATCCTTTTTAAAGGTGTGCTACTGAGCTGTTAACCTAATGAAATTTAGATAGTGGAAGGAATATAAGTTGTTGAATATTTGGGATTCATTTCTTTCCATCTCAGTATTTTCGGAGTGGCAGAGCGATGTGTCTGCATACTTTTGTAATAAGAAACAATTTGGGGCTGGTGTTGATAATAAGTTGATTGCAATCTCTGGGAGGGGCGAGTGTATCTCTTCTTTTTCTTGCCATTTGCATATATTGTTCCACCTCTCCCATCTCATCTGAAATATGGGGCAGTTTCTTGGTTCTTAGTTGTTTCTTTTCTGACATGTTGCCGACCTCTGATTTCTCGTATCAGTGCTCTTCCCTTAGTTCAAAGATACGTCTCCCCAGTTGTAGATGGGGGTTTGAAAAGGAAGGTGCTTGTGATTTAAAAGGCCTGCCACGTAGTGCTTCCATAATACAGTGAGTACACCTGTGGACTGAGCAAGGCCGCTGTCACATCTTTCAAGGTTTGCCTCATCGGTCCTACATCAGGTCAGCAAACTTCTGTAAAAGGCCAGATAGTAAATATTTTAGGCTTTGTGGACCATACAGTCTCTGTCAACAGCTACTCACCTCTGCCATTGTAGCATGAAATCACGTGGCTGTCTTCTAATGAAACTTGATTTACAGAAACAATCAGGCGGGCGTGGTGGCTCACGCCTGTGATCTCAGCACTGTGGGAGGATGACACAGGAGGATTGCTTGAGCCCAGGAGTTCGAGACTAGCGTGGGCAACATAGGGAGACTCCATTTCCACAGATTTTTAAAAAGTTAGCTGGGCATGATGGTGCATGCCTGGGGTCCCAGCTACCTGTGGGGACTGAGGCAGGAGGATCGTCTGAGGTTAGGAGGTCAAGGCTGCAGTGAGCCACGATTGTATGTCACCTAGGCTCCAGCCTAGGTGACGGAGCAAGAGTCGGTCTCAAAAAACCAGCACAAATCAATAAAAATAAAAAATAATCATTGAGCCAGATTTGGCTTACAGGCTGTAGTTTACTGACTCCTGTTCTACATTATTTTCATAAAGATGGGACAGGTGCACTTACAATATTAAATGGAATGGAGGGTGCTATTGCAAATACCCTCAAGTTGAATCAAGGATAGGTTTTTAAAGCAGTTTGCTTAGGAATTTGCCTACGAAAGACTATTATTATAATTTTCAGTACCTCCCTGTACTGTGTACCTATAGATTGAATTAGGCAAAATCCTGACAATAGACCTTGGGAATATTTGGGGATATTTACTTTTTTCAAGTAATTGAGTTCTACCTACTTCATCTGCTACTTTTTACCTTGCATTGCCAATTTAAGTTAACATTACTGACCTAATGTCAACTGTGTTCCACTCTTAAGGCCGGAAACTGGATTAGAGGTGAGCAAGGAAGGATGAGGAGAGGGAAGTTTACCTTAAATGATCCTTGTAGTCAACATTAGGTACCTTGAGAATCCCTTGCTGCTTGATTTTAAGATCTTCAATTACAGCACTTTGATTCTTAACCTTAAAAAAAATTCTCCTTCAGCCATTTCAAGCCATGTGGAATATCTATTACTGCTTAGGAATTTGCTGTGGTTTTTCATTGACCGTGGCCCCAGACTCTGGAATATGTATTAATTTATCTGGGCAGAGAATACAGAAATCCACATGCAGAATAAAGTGAACTTTATGCTGAAGCAGAATATTGAAGCTGGGAATGATTAATTCTTAAAAAACAAACCACCAGCCTTAATAAATATTGAATTCTAAGAAGGTATTTTGCAGTTTGCTTCTTAAAGTACTGAGATAATCTGACTGAGTTCCCATTTAAAAGTGAGAAGTTTTTTCCCTCCATGAACAATATTTGTTTACAGTCATTGGTAAATTATTAATCTGCATTCCAGTGTTTCATGTTTGAAATACCAGTCCGCCCTGTCCATGGGGATTTGATCTCACGCTGTAATCAGCAAAGGGTTCTGGGAAGTGAGAATGGCTGTGGTTTGCTCTTTTAAAGACCTTAAGAGAGAATCAAAAAGTGGTGGTTATGCAGGAAGTTGGCCTGTCCGGTGTTTGACGGCTGGCAGTTTTCCTATGGAGTCATATGAGACCATGAACTTGGAAGGCACACTAGATTGTGGGAACGTTTGGGTGGGCTTCCCACCGCCCTGTGATTTTCAGAGGTCCTAGAATGTTCTTGAAAGTATTCCTGCAGCTCTTTTGAGTGGATGTCAAATTTCTTTTGGTTTGGGGCTACCCCAAATGTTTACATTCTGAGTCTTTGGTCCATTTTCCTCCCAACAATGCACATTTAGGATTGCTATTGGGTATCTAATGAACTGGATTGATCATAAGATTCTCAGGACCTCTGGTCCCAGCTCGACACCACTTTTTAGCTATGGCACGTTAGGTAAGTCCTTTAACCTCTCTGATTCTCACACTGAATGTAGGTTAGAACAGTATCTACGTCAAATTGTTGCTTGAGGATTAAGAGGAATAATTCATGGGACTTGGCATGAGTCTCTCCACTAGATTGTAAGTTCTATGGAGGAGCTGTCTTCCCAGTGCCTCCAGCAGTGTCTGGCATATAGTGAGGAGCTCAACACATATTTGTTAAATTAACAGTAAGTACTCAGTCAATGTTAATTATTACTGTTGTCATGATTAATATTTTCATACTTATTATTACTTACACTACCCATTTTGAGTCCTTCTCCTTACTTTCTGTTGACAACAGTCATCTTTGTGAAGCAGCTCTGATGGTGTCATTGATAGGATGCTGGGTTCAAATTCTAACCCTGTCCTGATTACCTATGGGCAAAGTTACTTAACCTCTCTGAACTAGTTTCCTCATCTGTAAATTGCGATGATAATACCCTCCCACAGAGTCTAAGAGGGTAACACACCCCTGCCCTTAGTTTTCTCAAACGTATGGATAGAAATAGCCCTGGGACCTACTCCCTTATCAATGTCTTAGATTTTTCACATGCCCTAAGTGCTTAACTCTACAGACCTTGCATGCTCCACACCAGAGTCTTCTGCAGATTGCCCAATATGTGGAGGCTGGTGATGTCCCCTCCCCACAGAACAGCCATGTGTAGCAGGTTGAACAAAACATCTGTATTCTGATGAGGGTCATCTCTGCACAGCTAGAGTTGTGTATGTCCTTAAAGTTTCCATAACTTGTCATCATAAAATACTAAGTATAGTCATACTCATTTATGTCTCATGAAATGAAAAGATACCAACGACACAACTGGGGTTTCATAGAGGTTGTAAAAATGAACTTTCTGGCCCCTCTCATGCTTGGTATTGGGAGAGGGGCCACAAAATTCATTATCTGGTCAATTTTCCACCCCAACGAAGGTGTGTTCCTTTTCAGAGCTTTCAGTAGTCTTGACGGTTTGAGCCTGACAATGGATCAAGTTCTCTTTCCTCCTACAGAATCTCTCTTCCAGTCTACACTCTGGGAGGTAGATGGGACTAAGCAGGCCACTTCCCCAGTGCGAGAAAATGCACTGCTCCACTCCCACATTCTACCTTTGGTTTGAGCAAAGACCACATTTTGCAAGCCCTTTTGCTGCCCAGTTAATCTTCCAGGGTGAACTTTCTCTCACCCTCTGCTGACACCTCTGCCACCCAGCCCCATCGCCTTTGAGAGGGGGAACCCCCCATGGAGCTTTGTGTTTTCCTCCGCGTTCTCCTTTCAGCAGGGTAAGCCCCCATACTCCTGCCCAGGCTGCTGGGCCCACCATCTCCTCTTCTAACACAGCTTCCGAAGTGCTGGGGATGGAGAGGGTGTCAATGTGGCAAACATTCCTTTGCCCACTGATGAGAAGTCTCAGCCTTGCCCAAGACATGTCTGGAAATGGTAGTCCACCCTGGCCTTTCCTTAACTTCACTCCTTCTCTCAGCCTCTGCACATAAAAGTTGTCAGTACATCTTGTTATTTCTGCTTATAAGAATACATAGAATCTTACAGCTTTACCCCACTGTATAGCTGCCTTCCTAATTCAGTGAGCTGGAGAGGTGATTCTCGCTCAGGATGCTGTAGGATATTCCTAACTGGTCTCTCTGCCATCACACTAGACCCTCCTGCACTGTCCACTTAACAATGACGTTTAAAAAGTAAATAAATGGCTGAGCATGGTGACTCATACCTGCAATCCTAATACTTTGAAGGCAGAGGAAGGAGAATTGCTTAAGGCCAGGAGTTTGAGACAAGCCTGGGAAACATAGGGAGACCCCATGTCTATAAAATAAATAAATAAATAAAAATAGCCAGATGTGGTGGTGCGCGCTTGTGGTCCCAGCTACTCAGGAGGCTGAAGTGAGAGGATTGCTTGAGCCTGGGAGGTCGAGGCTGGCACTGCACTCCAGCCTGAGCAATAGAATGAGACCCCATCTCGAAAAATGAAAAATGTTACAAAGTGGCTGTTAAAAAGCAGGTATATGGAGATATAAGCAGGCATCAAAGCTAGCAGTGCCCAGCGGTGGACCATGGCTGCACTGGTGGGCCCATGGGAATAGACACAAAGTCTTGGGTCCACACAAGGCGGAGGATTACACGGGACACTCCTGCATGGAGGTGTGCCCTCGGTGGAAGAGTCAAGTGGGAAAATGCCTTCCCCATAAAGGGAGATGGTATCATTACCTCTTCAGTTCTTTTTCCCTACTGCGACCCCACCCGAAAAGCCCCACCTAGGTTCCAGTTCCTAGGGTGCAGGTGCCTGATTGCCTGAAGCCTGGTGCTCAGGATTGTCCTACATTCTCCCCGCTGTTCCCTGAGTGGTTCCCTGACTTGCTGTTTTATAAAACCTTTTTACATACAGTAGAGTGGGGGGCAGGTTTTGGCCACTCAGCCCATAAGAGGTAGACTCTGAACAGGTTGCTTTCGAGTTTTTTTTCCAGTGTCCTTTTTACCCTATTGACAAAGGGAAGAATTTATGTAGGAATACATCATCTTTAATTAAAGCATAGCTATAAATTATACAAGTATCAATACATATTTTAACACAAAAGCAAGGTTCATAGACAAAAACGGAATGGTAAAATCATGAAAATGTAAATCTGTTGGTTAGGAGACATTTAGGCTCAAAATAATAATTTATGACATGACATTGAAAAACATCTTGTGATTTTAAACTGAAAAATGGGTTCAGGCTGACCACCCAAATAATTCTTTTTTTTTTTTTTTTTTTTTTTTTTTTTTTTTTTTTTGAGAGGGAGTCTTGCTCTGTCACCAGGCTGGAGTTCAGTGGTGCAGTCTCGGCTCACTGTAGCCTCCCCCTCTCGGGTTCAAGCAATTCTCCTGCCTCAGCCTCCTGAGTAGCTGGGATTACAGGCATGCGCCACCATGCCTGGCTAAGTTTTTTGTATTTTAGTACAGATGGGGTTTCACCATGTTGGCCAGGATGGTCTCGATCTCCTGAGGTCATCATCTGCCTGCCTCAGCCTCCCAAAGTGCTGGGATTACGGGCATGAGCCACCACACGTGTCCCACCCAATTCTATGCACTTTTCCAGAGAAGGGTGAACTATTTGTGTCTTCAGGGAAATACGTAACTGTTTTGGGTTTTTTTTTTCTATTTTCTTTTTCCTTTAAGCATCTGATAATACAAATGTACTCAAATAGAAGAGGAACCGAACCTTTGAGTTTGATGAGAGTTTTGGTGTTTAAAGAATTCAGGATCATGAAGAATATGGGGTGACTTCCCTCTTCCTATTCCCATTACTTTAAATGTTGTAGTTGTTGCTTTTTGTGCTTTGGGAAGATTCTTGATGCCTCCATATGCTGATTCAATGGACAGCCCTGGTTATAGGCCATGGGGGTCAGAGCTGGAAGGGGCTATGGGAGTCAATCCATGTCCCGCATTTGACAGGTCAGACACTGGAGAACAGATATTTAGAGTTCAAGGACTTGCGTGGGCTGACACCGGGCACTACAGATGCCGTGGAAATAGATACCTGCTCCTATACTCACCAAGCCCAGCCTGGGCCAGTGGATGGAGGAAATAATGGTTTAATCTTAACGAATTTAATTTTTAAAAGTTGAAATGCTAAATTAATTTTTTAAAATAATGTTATTCCTTTATGGAAAAAAGCTAACAAAATGATTGGATATGTATACATTTTAGTGTTTGTTTAAAAGATGTGTTATTGGATTGCACTATCAAACTTCATAAAACCTGGAGTTGAAATATATAAATAATCTCAACCTGTGGTGCAGATAGGTGCTAGTCAGCTGATGTCACAGCCTACTGACTGGGACTCACTGTGCAGGAATTTAAGGCCTTCAGGCAAGCTGTGATCACTTCCACAAAATCCCTGGTTATGTCATTTGGAGATCTTTTATCCCCTAACTAAAAAGGAAAATTGGCCAGTCACGGTGGCTCACACCTGTAATCCCAGCACTTTGGGAGGCCGAGGTGGTGGATCACAAGTTCAAGAGATCGAGACCATCCTGGCCAACATGGTGAAACCCTGTCTCTACTAAAAATACAATTAGCTGGGTGTGGTGACGGGTGCCGGTAGTCCCAGCTACTCAGAAGGGCTAAGGCAAGAGAATCACTTGAACCCAGGAGGTGGAGGTTGCAGTGAGCCAAGATCGTGCCACTGCACTCCAGCCTGGCGATAGAACGAGATTCTGTCTCAAAATAAAAAAAAAGGAAAATAGAATTTATTTAAATCGTTAAACCCTACTGAAGGGAAGATAGTTCTTCAGTCAAAAGGGTTTTTTTGTTTTGTTTTGTTTTGTTTTCTAAAAAGCCTTAGAATGCTAAAAGTAAAAACAAATCCAACTATTACTTGAAGTTTTGTAAATGGGAAATGTACTTGTAGTTGAGACTATCTGTATTTTTCTTTATGTCTTAATTACTCCCTGACAGAAGCAAGGCCTTTAGGAGTCTTTTAATGTCTGTAGGACATAAGGCTCAGCCTCCCAAGTAGCTGGGACTAAAGGTGCCCGCCACCTCGCCTGGCTTTTTTTTTTTTTGTATTTTTAGTGGAGACAGATTTCACCATATTAACCAGGATGGTCTCAATCTCCTGACCTCATGATCCACCCGCTTCGGCCTCCCAGAGTGCTAGGATTACAGGCATGAGCCACCGCGCTCGGCCCATATCACCCTTAATTTTAATTCTGAATGTTAATTCCCTTCTTGAAATTGTTTATATTTCATGTTCAGAAATTACCATATTTCATCAAAACCTTTGGTTTGGTTTGGTTTTAGAAACATGTTTCTTTTCTGTCAATCTTATTTCCATTTTTGGTTGCCATTGAGTTTTCAAAAAGCATCTTTTTTTTTTTTTTTGAGAGGGAGTCTTGCTCTGTTACTCAGCCAGGCTGGAGTGCAGTGGCGATCTCGGCACACTGCAAGCTCTGCCTCCTGGGTTCACACCATTCTCCTACCTCAGCCTCCTGAGTAGCTGGGACTATAGGTGCCCGCCACCACGCCAGGCTAATTTTTTTTTGTATTTTTAGTAGAGACGGAGTTTCACCTTGTTAGCCAGGATGGTCTCGATCTCCTGACCTCGTGATCTGCCTGCTTCAGCCTCTCAAAGTGCTGGGATTATAGGCATGAGCCACCGCACCCGGCCAGAAAGCACCATTTTTATATACCTTTAAAAAAGAAAAATATTGCTAACTAAATTAAGACATGTCTTCTATTGTAAGACATATTCTGGTTTAAGATATGTTAAATGGAAGACAAACAAACTCAAAACCCATGTACCTTTTTCTTTTTCCCAATGTGCTTTTTAGAATCAATACAGTCTGGGTCAGGACTCTATTAGATTTCACTTTCCCTCTGACAGAGCCACTTATGCTTTTAAAATAGCCAGGTAAGCAGGACAGTTTCCTTTCAGCCCATCGCTGGCTCTCGTGGCTTCCTTCTTACACATGCTAGGTAAGCACTTTGAACTTGAAAAACACTTGACTAAACACTCGTATGATCTGGATTGTTTAACCACAAAAAGTTTGGTCTTTTATAGTGAAAAATGCTGTGGGTTTCTTTTTTACTTTTAATTTCACTTTTCAAAATTAAAATATAGCTTTTAAGGTCAAAATTTTCAGAGCAATTTGTAAGTATAGATACAGTTTCATGGTGACAGTTTCTTATGTTGTAAAGGTGACACAAAACACATCATCTTTTATTTTAGATTCAAGGGGTGCATGTGAGGATTTGTTACTTGGGTATATTGTGTGATGCTAAGGTTTGGGGTATGATTGATCGTGTCATCCAGGTACTGAGCGTAATACCCAATAGTTAGTTTTTCTTTTTTTTCTTTTTTTTCTTTTTTTAATTTTTGAGACAGTCTCACTCTGTTGCCCAGGCTGGAGTGCAGTGCTGTGAACTTGGCTCACTGCAACCTCCACCTCCTAGGTCCAAACGATTATCCTGCCTCAGCCTCCTAAGTAGCTGGGATTACAGGTGCCCGCCACCACACCCAGCTAATTTTTTTGTATTTTTGTAAAGACAGGGTTTTGCCATGTTGGCCAGGTTGGTCTGCAATTCCTGACCTCAGGTGATCCGCCTGCCTAGGCCTCCCCAAAGTGCTGGGATTATAGGCACCTGCCACCGCACCCTGCCAGTTTTTCTTTTCTTTTTTTGAGCCATGGTCTCACTCTGTCACCCAGGCTGGAGTGTGGTGGTGTGATCTCAGCTCACCATAACCTCAACCTCCCGGGTTCAAGTGATTCTCCCAGCTCAGGCTCCCACATAGCCTCCTGGCAAATTTTTGTATTTTTTGTAGAGATGGGGTATAATTAGTTTTTCAATTCTTACCTACCCCACTCCCTCCTGCCTCTAGTAGTCCCCATGTTTATTGGTACCATCTTTATGTCCATGAGTACCCAGTGTTTAGCTCCCACTTATAAGTGAGAATATAGGGTATTTGAATTTTTGTTCATACATTACTTTGCTTATGATAAAGGCCCCCAGTTTCATCCATGTTGCTTCAAAGGACATGATTTTGCTCTTCTTTATGGCTGCATAGTACTCCATGGTGTATATGTACCACATTTCCTTTATCCGGTTCACTGTTGATGGGCACCTAGGCTGATTCCATGTCTTTGCTATTGTGGATAGTGCTGTGGTAAACATGCAAGTACATGTGTTGTTTTGGTAGAACAATTTACTTTCTTTTGGATATATACCCAGTAATGGGATTGCTGAGTTGAATGGTAGTTCTAGTTTAGGTTCTTTGAGAAATCTCCCAGCTGCTTTCCACAGTGGCTGAACTAACTTACATTCCCACTTAAAGTGTGTAATTGTTCTCTTTTCTCCTCTGCCTTACCACCATCTGTTGTTTTTTGACTTTCTAATAACCATTCTGACTGGTGTGAGATTGTATCTCATTGTGGTTTTTATTTGCATTTCTGTCATAATTAGTGATGTTGAGCATTTTTTCATTTTTTTTTAACAGTTTGCATGTCTTAGTTTGAGAAGTATCTGTTCATGATTTTGCCCACTTTTTAATGGGATTATTTGTGTTTTGTTTGTTCAGTTATTAAAGTTCCTTAAAGATTCTGGATATTAGACTTCTGTCAGATGCATAGTTTGTGAATATTTTCTCCTATTCTGTAGGGTGTCTTTTTACTCTGTTAATAGTTTCTTTTGCTGTACAGAAGCTTTTTAGTTTAATCAGGTTCCACTTGTCAATTTTTGTTTTTGTTGCAATTGCTTTTGAGGACTTAATCATAGATTCTTTCCCAAGATTGATATCCAGAGTGGTGTTTCCGAGGTTGTTTTCTATTATTATTATAGTTTGAGGTCTTACATTTAAATCTTTAATCCATCTTGAGTTAATTTTTGTATATGGTGAAAGGTAGGGTCGAGTTTTATTTTTCTGTATATGGCTAGCCAGGTGCCCTAGCACCATTTATTGAATAGCAAGTTCTTTCCACATTGCTTATTTTTGTCGACTTTGTCAAAGATCAGATGGTTATAGATGTGCAGCTTTATTTCTGGGTTCTTTATTGAACAGAACAGAGAACAAAATATTGATCGATGTGTCTATTTTTGTACTAGTACCATGCTGTTTTGGTTATTGTACCCTTATACTATAGTTTAAAGTCAGCTAATGTGATGTCTCTAGGTTTATTCTTTTTTGCTTAGGATTGCTTTTGTATTCGGGCCCTTTTTTGGTTTCATAGGAATTTTGGAATAGCTTTTTTTTAGTTATGTGAAAAATGGCGTTGATTGTTTGATAGAAATAGCATAGAATCTGTGGATTGCTTTGGGCAGCATGGCCATTTTAATGATGTCGATTTTTCCAATGGATGAGCATGGAATGTTTTTTCCATTTGTTTGTGTCATCTATGATTTCTTTCAACAGTGTTTTGTAGTTCTTGTAGTTATCTTTCACCTCCTTGGTTAGATGTATTGCTAGGTATTTTAGTTTTTTTGCTGTTGTAAATGGGATTGCATTCTTGATTTGACTCACAACTTGAATGTCATTGGTGTATAGAAATGCTACTGATTTTTGTATGCTGATACTGTATCCTGAACTTTACTGAAGTCACTTTTCAGTTTGAGGTGGAGGAGTGTCTTGGGTGTTTGTTCGTTTGTTTATTTTAGACGGAGTTTCACTCTTGTTGCCCAGGCTGAAGTGCAATGGCGCGATCTCGGCTCACGCATCCTCTGCCTCCGTGTTCAAGTGATTCTCCTGCCTCAACTTCCCGAGTAGCTGGGATTACAGGCATACGCCACCAGGCCCGGCTAATTTTGTATTTTTAGTAGAGATGGGGTTTATCCATGTTGGTCAGGCTGGTCTTGAACTCCCGACCTCAGGTGATCCACCTGCCTCGGCCTCCCAAAGTGCTGGGATCACAGGCATGAGCCACCGTGCCTGGCCGTATCTAGGGTTTTCTAGGTGTAGAATTATGTCATCAGCAAACAAAAAAAAGGTAGTTTAACTTCTTTTTCTATCTTGGTGCCTTTTCTTTCTTTCTCTTGCCCGATAGCTTTCTCTTGCCCGATAGGCTAAAACTTCCAAGCCTGCTTATTTTTGAGCAGTTAAACTTACTAGAAATGTCAGGGCGATTGCATTATTTTATTTTATTTTTAAAAAATAATTTCATATCATGCATTTATTTTCTTTTAAAGGTAGAAGACAGAAAGGTTATCACAGAAACTTTGTTTGAGCTAAATTTTCTTTTTCTCTTTTTTTGAGATGGAGACTCGCCCTGTCACCCAGGCTAGAGTGCAGTGGTGTGATCTTGGCTCACTGCAACCTCTGGCTTCTGGGTTCAAGCAGTTCTCCTGCCTTAGCCTCCCAAGTAGCTGGGATTACAGGCACCCGTCACTGCACCGGGCTAATTTTTTTGTATTTTTAGTAAAGACAGGGTTTCACCATGTTGGCCAGGCTGGTTTCAAACTCCTGACCTCAAGTGATCCACCTGCCTCGGCCTCTCGAAGTGCTAGGATTACAGGCGTGAGCCACCTGACCCAGCCACTAAAATGTGTTTTTAAATAACACTTACCCATTCATATGGGTTCTGCTTCTCTAGCATGACCCAGTCATTAACTCTTCTTAACCCACTATCATGTCTTCTCTGAGGCTTAAAATGCCCAGTTTCTATAAGACAGGAAGTCAGATAGACCTGGGTTCAAGTCCAGCTTTGCAGTTTACTCTTCGTGTAATCTTGAGTGACTTTCTCATTTTCCTCATCTTTAGAATGGGGATAATAATAACATCTGTCTCAAAGAGTTTTGTGAGGATTAAATTAATTGGTGCACATAAAGTCTTTAGTACAATGCCTGGCAAACAGTAAGTACTCAATAAATGTTAGTATTTTTAGTCAACATTCTGGTAGGCTTCTACTACTCCCTACCCCCAAACTCCAGTAAAACAAAAACATCTTCCTCTTTTGTAACTTCCAAATATCTATGACTGGCAATGCAAATCTTCTAGACTCATAATTTTGAAATCTTTTTTTGTTTTTTGGTTTTAATCTGTTGTATGATTTTCGTGTCCGATCAGTTATCAAATCTACCATCCTTTAGTCCTCTAGTTCTCATGACCACTCACTTTGACCATTATAAAAACCATTACCTAGTTTGTTGCATCTAGCATGTCCAGGACAGTGTGGTGGGAAAAGCAGGGGCTCTCATGGTAGTCTCCGTTGGGCTCAATTCTGTTGCATACAGGAGTGTATGGTCAAGATATTGAAACATTTTGAGACTTAGTTCCAGCACTAGGAAGATGGGACCTTCATGTCTGCCTCTTCTAGAGCGATTGTTGGAGAATGAGGTAGGATTATAAGATAATGGCTGGAGAGGCCTGTGTACACCAGAGGCTTTCATTAAATGCCATTTATCTTCCATTTCCCCGCTGGTTCATCCTACATGTGGTGACTACATGTGCTCATGAAATCGCAATTGTAATTACACAGTGTCTTTCTTCAGTGACTCCCAATTTCCTCCTTAGTCAGATCTAAACTCTTCTGCCCTACTTAACTGGAGAACCAGGCTGAATGCATTTGAATTCTGGCTCTATGACTTACTAGCTACCTTGAAACAAATTTCATAACCTGCTACCTCAGTTTCCACATCTGAAGAATGGGCGTGACAATAATCGTGCCTGCCTTATGAGGTTATGTGGCTCAATTGTAAATATTGAATTAGCCCACATGAAGGACTTAGAAAAGTTCCTGTTTCATGCCCTTGCTCTGTCACACCAGCATTCTCTCCATCTCTTCTTCCATCGCTCATCTTTAGCACCCCTAGGCCCTGACAAACCAGATAATTTGTTCTCCTAAATCTGTCCCCCAATTCTGCCCCCCCTTCTTACACAGGGTTTACTGCTCCAAAGAACAGAAATTCTACTTGTACCCAGAGTTCCAAATTAATATGGGGCAGTCCTGAAACTGAAACTATCAGCACTGCTGCTCTGATAACAGTTTGTATAGTTGTCCTAGGTTTGGCATGCTGTCTTCCGGGGCTGGGAGCTGCTCCGAGTGGTCATCTTGCATATGCTGCCACAAGAGCCTTCTTTATGGAGGTCTCTTGTTGCTGCTCTCTTCCCTTTCTCTGTTGCGTTGCCCTTAGTGATTGTGAGTTTAGAGTTTACCCTAAGCATCCTGCATGTTATCATGACTCATGCCAGATTAAATTCTACTTAGTTACCAGCCTTCAGCACCTTTTTCCAGGTGTCTTTAGGGAGGAGGGAGAAAAGGGTATGTCTTACCATGCCCAGCTCTTATCAGACTGTTAGCATTGCTTGTTTACTTCTCCGTTTACCTTATTGGACTGTAAGGTCTGTGAGGGCAGGTAATGTGTGTGCCTTGTTCATCTCTATCTGCCAACTCATAGCAAAGTATTTGGACCATTAATCAGCACTCAATATTTATCGAATAGATGGATGGATGATAGACAGATGGAAAAAGATTGGAATGTACATGCCCCTTTTGGCATATACAAACATCCGATGCACTTTTTTCTCTGCCTAGGGAGGAAGCTATTCCCGGCAAGAAGACAGCTTAATACTCTAGAATATTCCTGGGCTACTGAGGTTACTTATTTAGCTCTGCTGCTAAGGCCATGGGAAGTTAGTTATTTGCATTTAGGAGTGGTATCTTACTAATGCCAGCTTTCACAGGTACTTGGATGGATTCCAGATTTATTTCCCTACTCTAGTTGCATTATTTGCTTTGTATGATATCTTCCTTAGAAAGCACAGTGCTTTCATATAAATAATTTGAAAGACTTGCTAACAGATCCCGTAGACCTCACGTAAATCCTCTGTGAAGTTCGCTATGGAAAGCAAGAGGATTGATGTCTAATCCTTACATGACAAGATAAATTTTATAATTGAAAGACCAGTTTATATGGGCAAGAAGTGATCAGACTTCCAAAAAATAAAAAAGAAATAAAGAAATAAAGTCGGAAAGACAAATGTAAAAAAGCGTATGCGGTCATTTGGTCTTAATATCAGAATTCTTTCTGGCTTTTATTCATTTCCCTTCGTTTTCTTTTTCTTCTCTCTCTAATACTGCTATAATAGTGACTGCTGGGAAGAAAGAGTGCTGCCCACAAATTTTTTTGGCAGACTTGGGTATGAGTTAATTAGCATTTTGGCCTCCAGTCTGGAGTGCAGACCCTATTCTCTTTGTAATGGGTGCCGGCAAGGAAGCTTTTCAAAGCAGAGGGAAAAACGGCATCCACTCTGCTGTCAAGGACTTTTATGAGGGTCAAGTGGTGTTGGCAAGAATTCAGGCCAGAATGATTTGGCTTCAGCAAAGAAAGCCACAGCCCTTGTGACAGGTTAGGTTAGCCATAAACCTGGATACACTAAATTCTTAAGATGGTGAGAGATTGTTGCACTCTGGCCCAAGAATTTCTTGTATGCCTTTTTTGGTTTTCGCAAGTGGAGGTTTGATGGTTTGACAGCTGCCCTTCCCTTACTTGCTCTGTCTCCTGCTGCTCAGGCTTCTCAGAATCACCATGAGCCAAACCACTCTGGTACTTGTTGGCCCACGGATGCCTTAATGTGAAAGTATTTCTCAGTGTCTACACAATGTTACAAAAACGTGTCTGAGTAAGCTGATGGGTCGCAGCTTATTTGTCACTGAGAAAGTCTGAGTTAGTGCCCAGATTCCACCTTTGCAAGTTTTTTTGCTAAGCCTCAGAGAAATATAAACACGAATCTTAATCTAAGTGTGCTTATTTTAATATTTTTATTAGCAGCAACAGCAGCAGCATTGGGGCATTATTTCCAAAGGCAAATAATTCAAGGAAGAGGTTAATGTGATCATTTTAACTAATCATTGCACATATAAGAGCTCATTCAATCTTCCTCACTGTCTGATGAAGTGGTGTGAGTATCATGTCTGTTTTACAAATGAGGAAACTGAGGCACAGAGAGGTTAAGTAACTTACCCAGTGTTTTTTCTTGGCAGATCAGAACTAGACCTTTTTAATTTTTAGTTCTAGGATACATGTGCAAGATGTACAGGTTTGTTACATAGGTAAATGTGTGCCATAGTGGTTTGCCTCACCTATTAACCCATCACCTAGGTATTAAGCCCAGCCTGCGTTACCTATTTTTCCTAATACTCTCCCCCGCCCACCCTAAGAACTAGACCTTTCCTAAGACCCCTTCCAATTCTGAGATTAAAATGTTTTATGTGGATGGGGATGGCAATCAGGTCAAAAGATGTAGCTGAAGAAGTGAGTGGGAGAGAAAGAGGTAGGAGTTGTGTACTAGTTAAGGCTTTTGGGGGCACATGTTATGGAAGCCATTGCTTAGGCAACACAGAGAACTTATTTTAAAACATCATGGTCTGTTGCCTCACAACATCCAAGGAAGGGGAGAAGCCAGATAGCCTCAAGGAGCTCAAGTAAAGGAGACTTTGGGTCTCCTCTCCCCATCGGAAGCTGTAAGCTGGTGGCCCCCAGGCTCCATGAGGCCTAGAGATGTGTTTATTTGGCCCATATATTTATTAAAAATGGAGCTGGTGCTTAAAAATCAAAAGATTACTCATGGAAATCCAGATTTCCAGCTTCTCTAGAAAAATCAGACCCGGCAACCTTGAGGCCTCATTTCCGCTGCCACCCTGCCTGTGGTAATGCTTGACTGGAGCTGTATGGAAGCCACCTCCTCCTCAGCCCCTCCACCTCCAGCAGTCAGCTAAGCCAGGGTTTTTCAACAGTGACACTACTGACATTTTAGGCCAGAGAGTTCGTTGTTGTGGGGGTTTGTCCTGTGCATAGGAGGATGTTTAGCAACATCGCTGGTATCCACCCACTAGATGCCAGTAGTACCCCCTCCTCAGTCTGACAACCAAGAATGAATCTATAGTCTGCCAAATGTCCCCCGGGGAGCAAAGCTGCCCCGGAGTTCAAATCACTGGGTAGTGTAATGAGCCTAAACCACTGACCACTCATTCCCTAAATCTTTCCATTATACCATTGCTGGGAGTGAGATCACTTGGTCTGGCTTGGGTCAGAGGCCTTCTCCTGTGACCAGGTGGCAGGGTGGCATTAACCATCATGGCTGCAGAGAGGGTCAAGGCAGGCAACCCAATAGGTATCCATCACAGGGTGTGGGAAGGAGGGATGCAGAAGATACTGTGTGAAAACAAGAGAGTCCAGGAATAACTCTTAATAGTATAACAATCTTCACTTCCCAGAAGTTCTTTGAATCTGTCTTCTCAGTGTATTCTCTCCAGCATTGTGTGAAATAGTTAAGGCACATAGTTGCCATTCTTATTCAGGGGATGAGGAAACTAGGGTGCAGAGAATGGTTTTAAATGGCTGCCTAAGTGCACATAGTGAGGTAGAGAAGGGACTAGAACCCAGGCTTCCTGGAGCCCACCTCTGCCCCTCTGGCTATCCCTAAAACGGCAGTCCTCTGAAACATACTCTGCTCTGTCTAGTCCAGGGAGATTGAGGAAGAAAGGCAACACTGGCCATCATCAGACTCAGCCCAGGCCTGAAAACATGAATGATGCAGTCACTTGTGTTTGCAGAGCAGGTTTAGCTGGCAGGAGGCCACCCTGTCTAACTCCTGTTCCAGTCAGTCTGGGCGTAACCCAGCCATTATGGTCCCACTCAGGTTTCGAATGCACAGGAGCAATTAAGTCATTCTCATAATTTCATGTGGTACAGAAAGTCCCAAGCCAAAAATACCATCCTTGGTTCCTACTTTTAGACTCCCAGGGAACTTCCCCCTCCCTCTCTCCCTATAATTCACTTTGATTCCTTCTATTTTTCTCTTCGTGAATGCATTGGCCAGACACAGAGTCCTAGTTTACTTAACAAGGGGCTGCAGAGCCAACACAAATCAAAATAAATCCAGGCTTCATTTGGCAGGAGTGGTGGAAGTTGGGAATTGCTGGAGGTTCTCAGATACAAGAGCTTGAAATACAAGAGCATATGCCTCTCATCTCCAGGTTGTGAGATAGGAGATAGGAGATAGGAGAACACACCACAAAATGATCACTGAAAGATGATGGAGTGCTGGGGGCGGGGCGGGAGGAGTAGGTGCATCTGTACTCTCGTTATTATTTCAGGGTCCTAGATAACCACAAGTAAGTCACTTTCTTTATCATTAGTACAGAAGATTTCTTGTCCTATAGAACCATGACATCAGACCTGTGTTGCTTCCTTAAATGATGAGTTTTTCAAAATATCCTTCCGATGCATATTAACAGTTGCTTCCTGGCAGTCAGGTGGCGGATTTGGTCTGTGTGTGTGTTGAGGGGTACATATGTCTACACACTGACTCTGCCTTCATGTGGACCCCCATTTGGGTTATATCAAGAGCTAAATGAAATCTAGTTGGAGATGATTTCAATGTATCCTCTGTAGGAATAGATAATTAAAACTTATTTCTAAGTCTTCTCACTAAAGCAGTGGTTCTCAAAAGCCTTAACCAGCACCAGAATCTACCAGAGGACTTGTTAAAGTGCAGATTGCTGGCCCCACCCCCATGCCCAGAGCATCTCATTCAGCAGGTGGGGGTGGGGCCCAAGACTTTGCATTTCTTTTTTTTTTTTTTTTTGAGATGGAGTCTTGCTCTGTCACCAGGCTGGAATGCAATGGCCTGATCTCCGCCTCCCGGGTTCAAGCAACTCTCCTGCCTCAGCCTCCCGATTAGCTGGGACTACAGGTGCGTGCCACCACGCCCTGCTAATTATTTATTTATTTTTATTTTTATTTTTTTATTTTTTTAGTAGAGATGGGGTTTCACTGTGTTAGCCAGATGGTCTCGATCTCCTGACCTCATGATCTGCCCACCTCGGCCTCCCAAAGTGTTGGGATTACAGGCGTGAGCCACCGTGCCCAGCCAAGACTTTGCATTTCTAACAAGTTTCCTGGTGTTGCTGATGCTGCTGGTTTGGGGGCCCCGTTTGGTGAACTAGCATAATCAAGGATGGTGTTCTCGCCTAATCCCAACACTCTGGGAGGCTGAGGCAGGAGGATCGCTTGAGCCCAGGAGTTTGAAGCTGCAGTGAGCTATGATCATGCCATTGTAACAGCCACAGCGACAGAGCAAGATTCTGTCTCTTAAAAAACAAAGAGTGGTGCTCTAAACACAAGGTTTTCACAGCAGTAGTGACAGCTGCTCCTTTATGCTTCTGTTTCTTCGTGTGTGTTGTCTCTGGGAAGTCCCCCTCCTCCCAGTGGCTGAGTCCTCTGCTTCCTCCAGGCTCGGCCCCAGTTCCTGTTCCTCCATGGAACCTTTCCTGACCAGTGCACACTGATCTTTCCTCTTCTCTGAACTCTTTCAGTTGTAAAAGTGAAACCCTAAAATTTCTTCTGTTGCCTTGTATTATGCTCAGATTGATGCATGGGAGTTCTTTTCCCAACTAGACTGAACCGATTTGATTCATGAACGTGACCATCCCTTAGATGCTCTTCTGTGCGTTCTTGAACTTAGCACAGAGCCAAGCACAGGACTCAATTATTTATTTTGTGATGAAAGTTAAAAATGAATTAAGAGAGAAAATACATTGCTGAGTGTCGTAGTCCATTTGGTTTGCTATAGTTGAATACCACAGACTGGGTAATTTATAATGAAAAGGAATTTTATTTCTCCTGGTCCTGGAGGCTGGGAAGTTCATGGTCGAGAGACTACATCTAGTGAGGGCATTCTTGCTGCTTCAACACAGCAGAAGGCATTACATGGCAAGAGAGTGCACGAAAGTGTGTGAGAGATAGCAAGAGAGGGCCATACTCACTTTTAAAACAAACCACTCCCATGATAACAGCTTCCTTTTATTCATGAGGGCAGAGTCCTCATGACCTAGTCACCTCGTAAAGGTTCCTCCTTTTTCTACCTTTCATCACTGTTGCATTGGGGATTGAGTTTTCAGCACACGAACTTTGGAAGACACGTTTAAACCATAACATTGCCTGTAACACCAACTGAGATTGCCTGATATATATACAGTGCTGGAGATACCCACCAAATTATGATTTATGCTTCTTATATGGTAAAGTCCTGTGATTTCTGTGCCCAAAGCTGCAGGTCCTTCTGCCTGCTTCAGAATTGCCCAAACTTTTGGTCTTCTTAAGCAGGGGTCCCCAACCCCTGGGCAATACGGTCCTGTTAGGAACTGGGATGCACAGCAGGAAGTAAGCATGGATGAGTGAGTGTTACTGCCTGAGCTTTGCCTCCTGTCAGATCAGATTCTCGTAGGAGCACGAACCTGTTATGAACTGCACATGTGAGGGACCTAGGTGACGTGCTCCTTATTATAATCTATTGCCTGATGTGAGATGGAACAGTTTCAACCTGAAACCATCCCACTCCTATGACCGTCATGGAAAAACTGTCTTCCACAAAACCTGTCCCTGGTGCCAAAAAGGTTGGGGACTGCTGTTCTAGAGTAAGGACCTTGTGGTTTTGCTTATTATGATGGACACTCAGGGCCACTCTGGATGGTTGCCATGACCATGCCTGTTGTCTACTGTGCGTGAGAATCAGTCGCTGGACTCCAGGGCAGAGTGATGGCTGGAGGTCAGCATGCAGGCAGGGAGATGGAGGGGGAAGATGAGCGTGAGTACATGAGTACATGGGACAGGTAGGTTGGGGCCAGACTTGAGAGG
The DNA here is from genome assembly GCF_049350105.2 of Macaca mulatta. NCBI lineage: Eukaryota > Metazoa > Chordata > Mammalia > Primates > Cercopithecidae > Macaca > Macaca mulatta. The sequence goes on along the minus strand of NC_133412.1, from coordinate 36,632,648 downwards.
GCTTACATGGCACACTGAGGGCTTGCTTGGAATTTGTCCTACAGAAAGTGGAGGTTTTTAACAAAATCACATTTGTTCTTTAGAACCATAATTCGGAGACCACTAGCTTCTTACAGAGGATATATATGAAACTACCAAAGGCAACTTTGTGAAGTAGAAGAATTTGGGCATGAAGGCTTCTTTCATCTGGATGGTCAGCCCTTCCCACCTTTCTTTAGATACTGTAATTCATTTCCTAGGGCTGCCTTAACAAATAGCTATGAAATGGTGGCTTAAAACAACAGAAATGTGTTCTGTCACAATTCCGAACGCTAGGATTCAAAATCAGCGTGGGCATCAGGACCACGCTCCTTCCGAAGGTTGGGGAGATTCTCTTCCATGCTTTTGCTCAGCTTCTAGTGTTGCTGGCCAGCCTTGGCATTCCTTGGCTTGTGGCTGTGTCACCCCAATCTCTGCCTCCATCATCACATGACCTTCTCCCTGTGTCTGTTTCCGTGTCTCTTCTCTTCTTTAAGGACATGAGTTATCTCGGATTAAGGCCCACCTTGCTGACTTCATCTTAACTTGATTCTATCTGCAAAGACCATTTCCAAATAAGGTCACATTCACAGATACTGTGGCCTAGGACTTCAGCATATCTTTTTTGGAGGGAACACGGTGCCACCCACAACAGACACACACTTCGCTGCACCTTATTTTAGGACTCAGTGGGGGCAGTGGACTTGCTGCCACACTCAAGCTGGTCAACTTGGCGGTGTCATGTGTTCTTGGTGAGGGCCAGGAAGCTGCCTGCACCTTGAGTAAGTAATACTAGCAGCTCACTTAAGTAATTGTGAAGGGAATTATGCACAGGACCAAAGCAGCAGGCTGTGGGGAACTGCCCAAAAAGATGAGTTAGGGCGCTATTGCAGGTGAGAAATAAGGAGACCTTAAGTAAGGCAGTGGCCGTGAGAACAGAGAGGAGGGGGAGTAGTTGAGGGGCGGGTCTGAAGTAGAACCACTAAGATCTGATGTAGTGGGAGGAAGGATCAAGGGTGATACTTAGTCTATTTACAAATGTGATGGTGGGGTGTATAATCCCTATCAGTATATACGAAGGCCTTCCAGACAAGCTTCTCTTTGTCTCTGTCTACTTAAGTGATGCTGTCTGTGCTGCCAAGAAGCGTAAAACGGTGAAAATGATATGGAAGAAACTGACGGGCAACCTTAGAAATGCATGTGAATAAATATATTTTAAAGGGAGAAAGGCTCTTCTGGGAAGATTTCTCTAAATGGAGTGTAGATGTCTCAGGGAATGGCAGCTACTGACCTGCTGAGTGGACATCTCACAAGGCAATTCTAGGGCCGTCGTCCAGCCTGAGAATACACAGCTGGCTGACCTCCAGGGAGACTCAAACATTCTTCCTGAACCTGTGTTGCAGGTCCTGGCATCACCGTCATGATGTTCTGTCACTCTTCAGTAGCATTTAGTAAACAGTTTTGCATCTGTTTAGTTTACACAAGAATCTTGGAACAATGGAAAATCCTTTGACAAGTCAGAAAATTCAAGTCCTGTTTTTTTCGGTTGTTTTTGTTTTAGTTGCTTTTTGGGGGGTTGTAGTATTGTGAGGAGACACTTAACTTATGGAAGCCTCATTTTCTCTTCAGTAAATGGAGAACCAACATCATTCTTACAGTATCGCTGTGAGGATGGACATCAGTGAATACATGTAAGGTGCCGGGCTCAGAGCTAGTGCATAATACGCAGTCATCCCTTTTCCCCCTTCCCATCAATCTTCCTTCTCTTCTGTCTTTCAGGTTTTTTTCTTTTAATTTATTTTTAGAGACAAGGTCTCACTCTGTCACCCAGGCTGGAGTGCAATGGTGTGATCATGGCTCTCTGCAGCCTCCCAACTCCCAGGCTCAAGCGATCTTCCCACCTCAGCCTCTCGAGTAGCTGATACCACAGGCATGTGTCACCACGCCCAGTTAATCGAACAGGTTTTCTGACTCTCTGAGGCCCAGAGCTCCTTCTGCCATTCTCCCTCTCTGGGGATAAAATATAAATAATAAATAAATAAATAATAAATCCCTCTAGAGGATTTTTTTTTTTTTTCTGAGATGGAGTTTTGCTCGTGTCACCCAAGTTGGAGTGCAATAGCACAATTTCCACTCACTATGACCTCCGCTTTCCTGGGTTCAAGCAATTCTCCTGCCTCAGCCTCCCGAGTAGCTGGGATTATGGGCACCTGCCACCATGCCCAGCTAATTTTTTTTTTTTTTTTTTTTTTTTTTTTTGAGACAGTGTCTTGCTCTGTCACCTGGGCTGGAGTGCAGTGGTGTGATCTTGACTCACTGCAACCTCCACCTCCCGGGTTCAAGTGTTTCTCCTGCCTCAGCCTCATGTGTAGCTGGGATTACAGGCATGAGCCACCATACCCGGCTAATTTTTGTATTTTTTGTAGAGATGGAGTTTTGCTATGTTGGCCAGGCTGGTCTCGAACTCCTGACCTCAGGTGATCCACCTGCCTTGGCCTCCCAAAGTGCTGGGATTACAGGTGTGAGCCACTGTGCCCGGCCTTTTTTTTTTTTTTTTTTTTTTTTTGAGACAGAGTCTCACTCTGTCACCCAGGCTGGAGTGCAGTGGCATGATCTTGGCTTACTGCGACCTCTGCCTCCTGGGTTCAAGTGATTCTCATGCCTCAGCCTCCGAGTAGCTGGAACTACGGATGCACGTCACCACATCTGGCTAATTTTTGTATTTTTTTTTTTTTTGGGTAGAGACAGGGGTTCACCATGTTGGCAGGCCGGCCTTGAACTCATGACCTCAAGTGATCCGCTCACCTTGGCCTCCCCACGTGCTGGGATTACAGGTGTGAGCCACCGCACCAGGCCCAAGGATTTGTTTTAAACTAATTGGAGCCAGGCGCGGTGGCTCATGCCTGTAATCCCAACACTTTGGGAGGCTGAGGCAGGTGGATCTCCTGAGGTCAGGAGTTCGAGACCAGCCTGACCAACATGGAGAAACCCCATCTCTACTAAAAATACAAAATTAGCTGGGCGTGGTGATGCATGCCTGTAATCCCAGCTACTCAGGAGCCTGAGGCAGGAGAATCGCTTGAACCCAGGAAGCGGAGGTTGCAGTGAGCCAAGATTGCGCCATTACACTCCAACCTGGGCAACAAGAGCGAAACTCTGTCTCAAAAAACAAACAAACAAACAACAAACTAAACTCATTGGAATCAATTACAAATAATATACTCACCCAAATAGTTAGGTTAGGGGTCTTAGGGTCTATGAAGCAAACCCTGAGAGTGAAGGTGGGAAGGAAATGTCAGCATTATAAGCAGGATTAACGTAGATTAAATTTGACAGAATCTGGTTCTTGCTCTGTCCCTTTCCCATGGTGGCCAGCCCTAGCCGCCCAGCTGCTGTTGTCTATAAGCCAAAGCTCCTGCGTGTTCTCCTTCCAATAGAAAACGACTATGCGGAACTTCATCCTCCCTGGGCCCGAGGTGTTGGTGCAGCTGCTGAGGGATCTGGTGTGCTAGCCTATGTTCATGTGCCACTGCAGATGCCAGGAGAGTTCCAATGCCCAGGCCATACCAGCAGCTCCCTGGGTGATGTCCGCTTGGACTTAGTTTCACTCTGAAGCTGGGAAGCAATAGCCTACATTTTCAGCTAAATAAAAGCTGGAAATGGTGATCTCGTTAGGCCTGCCTCCTGTACTTCGTGCTTTGGTGCTCTGCTTCATTTTCCTGCCAGGAAGACTTTCCTAGTGCCCCTTTCCATCTGCTTGCATCCCATTCTCAAGTCTCTGAGCAGCGGTTCCCCTCTGAAGTCCATTCCACAGACGTGTTTGTTCAAGGCTGCCAAGATACAGGAATGAGAACGCTTGCTGCAATGCTGCTCATAATAGGGAGACCAGGAAAATAACCCCAAGGGTCATTCACACACCAGGTTTTTGAGATGAATGACATCATGAGCAACTCATGAGCATGAACACCAAGAGTGCCTCACCATCTCGGCTCCTTGTTGATGACATGTCAATCCCTAACATCCAGCCTGACTCCAAGGACTGAGATGATGAGCGTGAAAGTACTTTGTAAATTGCAAATGGTTTTGCAAACCTAAGGGATATGATGAATCAACAGTGAACAAAGTCCTTTGAGACCTTTCACAAATAAAGGCGTTTTATATATCTAAACCCTTGGCACTCACAAATTTAGCATTTGAGGTTTTGCCAACCTGTGGAGCAACCATATGGCAATTTGCCATTTAGCGGAGGCATGTATTTTCCTCCATCCGCAACCTGAGTATCTCACACGAGGATAAGGAGTGAATGAATGAAGGAGAAAGGTTAAAATATGATTACATTGTAGAGTCTTTAAATACTCATTAAAAACAGGTATTTGTTCAGTATCTTTTGTGCTCTCATCAGTGTGCCCTAGGCTATTGAGAAAGAAAGAGTAAGACGAAAAGGTGAAAACTAGAAATATACTATGTAATGGAAAAGACCATTAATATACTCGTGAAACAATTAGTGAGCACAGCAATATACAATAAGGTAATCTTTAATGATATAAACTACAACAGAATTTTCCCTTATTTTGGATTCTGAGAAGTGAGTACTAACACAATGCAAAGGGATTTAATTACAAATGATTTGTGTAAGCCTGGTGCCATAGAAAAACTTCTGGGGTTGAATTTAATTTTATCACATTTAAATAGAAAAATGCCCACCTGAGAATGTGCAGCTGTGATTACGAGGGAGTTTTATTGGTTGTTACTGTGGCGTGTGTTTATTTCTCTCCCATTTAACATTCTGGATGGAGGGAGTTCAACGCTGCTGTGTAGCTCTGCAGTTGTCTGGTTTTCCTGCTCTGCCATCCTTAGGGTATGCCCTTGGTCTGTGCTCGTCATTATGGGCCCCCGATGAAGCTCTGATTAAGACCTCCTAATTTTGAGTGTCCTAGAACTTGAATACACCCCTTCCACTTATGTCACCCAGCCACATCTAAACTGCATGGTAGGCTGGGAATGAATTCTTTATTCTAGGTGACTGTGTGCCCAATAAAAAGCCAGAGATTTTATAATTCAAGGAAAGGAAGCACAGCTCACAATTGCTGCCATAGGTCAACCTCTGTCTGTCCATGAGCCAATTGTTGAGATGGGAGGAAATCTGAATAGAGAAAGAGACAAGTCAGGCAAGAAAGTTGTGACTCAGGGTTTATCTCATCTACTGGGGGAGTTCAAGGGACAGTTTAATACTGGCTGTATTTTTGGTTTCTCTAAGTAGAAGTTTCATTTAAGTTATTGTGGAATAGGCTGGGTGTGGTGGCTCATGGCTGTAATCCCAGCACTTTGGGAGGCCGAGGTGGGTGTCCGACCACTTGAGCTCAGGAGTTCGAGACCAGCCAGGGCAACATGGCAAAACTCCATCTCTAGTAAAAATACAAAAAATTAGCCAGGCATGGTGGCACGTGCTTGTATTCTCAACTACTTAGGAGGCTGGGGTGGGAGGATTGCTTGATCCCGGGAGGCAGAAGTTGCAGTGAGCCGAGATCACGCCACTGCACTCCAACCTGGGCGACGGAGTGAAACCCATGTCAATAAATGAATAAATAAATAAATAAATAGTGGAATGATCTTCTTTGACATTCTGCTAGATATGACGGCTGCTTAGAGACAGTTGTTTGAGAAAGAATAAAGCAAGCCCTGACCTCCAGGAACTGGTGACTGGACACTGGACGCCACTCGTTCACAGTGTTGCTCGACGGTGGTCAGGTGCTCACAGCTTGACCATGTTGTCCTCCTGTTGGCCATAAGCCGTCTCACAGAGCACCAACCTTGGACAAGGTCCTGGTGAAACCATGGTAAATAGAGACAAAGCAAAGCCACTTGATATTTTTTTCTGAGCACAGACAAAAAAGTTTCCTGTAGAACCCATAATTTTGATCATGACAGGATAAAGACAAATTCCATTTCCTAGGATTTGATTTGAGCCAAGGTCAATGAATAGCTTATTTTATAGCTTAATTGACGACAGTAAATAGTTTTGCAGTCTTAGGTCCTGCTTATCTGTCCTAGGGAGGATAATTTGAACCAGGAGCCTGATCCCCAGGCATTTCTGCCCTAACTAGATCACAGGCTAAGGATGCAACAGAGAATAGTTTCAGCAGAGCCCCCTTGAAAAAAAAGTTATGCTGAATCCGTGACGCAACATCCATTTGAAAGGAGCAAAGAGAAGGCAAAGACGCCATGATTTATTTTGTGTCATACCTAAATAATTAGAATAAATCCCCTTTTTCTAGCAGCACCTATAAAAATTTCATTGGGCTTTGGAGGTCTAAAGGGAAATTCTAGCATCAAGACGTATTTCAGTTCCTGTTAATCCAGGGTTACCATCTCAGTTTTGTGAAAAGATGGAAAGAGACCAACTGAAACAGTAGCGTAGGAACCCAGCTCTGCGTTTTGCTTTCATATGTGACCTTGGCCACGTACCTGACCTTCACCTTTCTCGAAAAGAAAACAAAAATAGGCTGGGCATAGTGGCTCACGCCTGTAATCGCAACACTTTGGGAGGCCAAGGCAGATGACTCACCTGAGGTCAAGAGTTTGAGACCAACTTGACCAACATGGTGAAACATGTAGCTAGGCATGGTGGTGTGTGCCTAGAATCCCAGCTACTAGGGAGCCTGAGGCAGGAGAATCGCTTGAACCCAGGAGGCAGAGGTTGCAGTGAGTCGAAATCGCGCCATTGCACTCCAGCCTGGGTGACAAGAGCGAAACTCCATCTCAAAAAAAAAAAAAAAAGAAAAGGAAAAGAAAATGAAAATAGAGTCGCCTGCCTTTTACTCCTCCAGGCATCACTTTAATGTGTATGGAAACTCTTAACTGTGAAAGGCTGTATATCCAGGAAAGGGGCCATTATATTCCTGGTGCTGTTGTTAATTTTATCAGGAGAGAGTCCTACACTGCCGACTCAGTCGAACAAGTAGCTTTTGAGCAATGGTTTTGTGTCCAGTCACTGTGCCTGGTATTTTGTGCCGCTGCCTTTCCCTGCCACATTTGTGAGCTAGGTAGAGGGGCACATTCAAGGTGATCACACTGCAGTGCCACTACTCGCAGATACCATCTCACTGTGGGATTATACTGCTTACTCCGAGGAGAGATCTGGGCGGCATCGTTGCCTCTTGCTTTTGCATTTTATGTATCTATTTATTTATCTTTTTTTCTTTCTTCCTTTTTATTATTTATTTATTTATTTATGTATTTATTTTTAGATAGAGTCTCACTGTATTGCCCAGGCTGGAGTGCAGTGGTGTGGTCTCAGCTCACTGAAACTTCTGCCTCCCGGGTTCAAGCAATTCTCCTGCCTCAGCCTACCAAGTAGCTAGGAAAGGGTCTCACTGTGTTGCCCAGGCTGAAGGACTGTGGCACGATCCCATCTCACTGCAGCCTCGACCTCCTGGCTCAAGTGATTCTCCCACCTCAGCCTCACAAGTAGCTAGAACTACAGGCACATGCCGCCACCACACCTGGCCAATTTTTGTATTTTTGGTAGAGATGGGATTTTGCCACGTTGCCCAGGCTGGCTTTTGCATTTTAGGTGATGGATTTTATCAAGCTGACGTCTGATTCTACCAATCAAATTTGCACTTGATGAGGATCTCAAGTTGAAGACTTTATTTGTAGCATGGAACTCACCTGCCAAGCTGGCATCTCAAAATACCAGCCAGGCATTACATTTTCTTATATGTGGGAACCAGCTAATACGTAGGTGGCTTGGAGTGATTCTGAGGGTTATTCTCACCAGACAACAACTGAAAGTTTCCTTTCTCCACTCTAGAGATGCCTTGGCCTAAGACATTGATTCATAGGTGCCCTGGTCAAAATGTCCTTCTCCCCTGGGCAGAACTGGAGACAGCTTTACCAGTCCTTACCTTCCAATGCCATTTTTAGTTTCTAAAGTGGCAAGTGTCTTTTATTTATTTTCAATACTTTTTACATATTTATATAATTTAGACAGTGTTTCAGAGTTTATAATGTATTACTTTACACCTCATTTTTCAGTTGTAAATGGAATAAAATTGATCAAGCCCCAAGGAGTGTCAGGCACTGTGTTAGATGGACTCTGGAGATTCAGAGAAAAAGAGACAGATTTCTTTGCTCAGGTGGCATGCAGCGCCTAGTCAAAAAATCAGTTGTGTTATGTCTAGTTAAAGTCAAGACGGCATGTGAAATCCAGTAATACAGATGAGTCCTAGGCACAGCATGTTTCTTCCTGGCCTCATGAGTTAGGTTGTGGCACCCTTGTCATGAATGAGGAAAGTGAGACTAAGCGGCCTTAAATGACTGCAGTGGTCACCCAGCTAAAGTGGTCTGACTTCTAAATACTGGCCTTGTCTACCCAGCACACTGCCCCACCTCTCACCTTGCGAGCATTCTTTTGCAGTGGGTTGCCATTTCAAGACGGCATGTTAATGTCTGTGATCATATAGAAGTTCTATTTTGGGGTGCCTTTTTTCTCAAGACATTTAGGACAGTGTCTTCGTTATTTGGACATGACCCTAAATCTTACTTGAGTCACAAACTGATCCCTTCATTGGCACGCTGGTTTCTGTTAGCCTCAAGGTGTACTCTTTCTAACTTTTCCTGCCCCCCGCCTCCACAGCTGATGCTCATCGTACCTGTGACTTTCCTGAGAATTGGCCAGACCCCATGTTCTTATTACCTCCAACAGAGGCTTTACTTCTGCCAGGCAGGGGACAAGCCTACCTTTATTTAGGTGTTCTGTTTGCATGCATTTGAAACTAGGTTTGAGGGCAGGGGAAGGTAAGTTATTTGAAGTGTGTAGCAATTAGGATGAGGGTATATATTAGGAAAAATGAATCAGTAGTATCGCAGATGGTCGCTTGATGTTATCAAAATAACTCATTGATATGACATCTTCAGGTTAGCTTTCCCGTTCTCTCTCGGAAGTCAACCCTGTGAGGTTGGAAACAAGAGTTTAAGAGAATCCCCTGGGCCACCCAGCTGGTAGTAAGTCACAGAAGAGGAATTTGGAGTCCGCTCTTCAGGCTCCAGTGCTAAGCCTCTTCTCTCTGCCAGGTCATGGCAGAATATGGACTTGGCCACGATAAAGCTGCCTCAAGGACCTAGGAGAGTGATTGTTACTGACGGACATGATTCCTCCCAGCATCCAAGAAGATCTCTTCAATTAAACATTATAGCCTTCGGGTATTAGCCCAGGAGACACAGTTGAGGGTCTTAGGTGCTTTCACCTAAGGCAGGGCTGTTGAGTCTGTGAGAGGATGAGGGCATCGCAAAAGAAGGCTAGCTTTCAGGATTGCACAGCGAGGTACCTGCTCCCAGCAGACTGGGGTTAAATTTCCTGGGAATGAGGACATTTCTGAGGAAAAGAGAAGGGAAATTTTGGTGACTACAAGTTGCTATAGTTTAAATGGGGGAATTAATCTATTTTTAAATGCTCAGATGTAAAGATACATTCTTATTGTTGAATCCACATTTTCCTCAGAAGACGGTGGATACATTAATTAAGGAGATGTTTTTATTACATCTTGAGGATTCGGAGGCTGCCACTGATAAAATGTAAAAAGGAAAGCAAATGGGCCAGGTGCGGTGGCTCACACCTAGCACTTTAGGAGGTCGAGGCAGGCATATCACCTGAGGTCAGGATTTCAAGACCAGCCTGGCCAACATGGTGAAACACCATCTCTATTAAAAATACAAAAATTAGCTGGGTATGGTGGTGGACACCTGTAATCCCAGCTACTCCAGAGGCTGAGACAGGAGAATCTCTTGAACATGGGAGGCAGAGATCGCAATGAGCTGAGATGGTGCCACTGCACTCCAGCCTGGGCAACAGAGCAAGAGTCTGTTTCAAAAAAAAAAAAAAAAAGAAAAGAAAACAAATGATATACAATAAGCTCCCTCCTCCAAGAGTTTGTTATGATTGTGATTTTATCGTTTGGCTGTCTTCTTAGAGCTAGCCTGTGATCCCTTCAAAAAAGCCTGTCAGGATGTTTCATAATCATACCTCCAACCAAAGAGGGGCAGTTTGGGAATTTCTTTTTTAATGGGAACCCTGGAAGATTTATAGCTAGAAGGCAATCACAGGTTTCTAGATCAGTGTACCAGCGTTCAGCTTCCTTTTACATCATGTGGCCCACTTCCAGGTTTCAAAAAGTGTGACCACATCATGGGTAGACTCACTTCCTCTTGTGCTTAGGTCTGAGAATGAGCCGGCAGAGTGGGGAAGTAGCAGTGGGTGGGGAGGGTGGGTGTCTGAGGATGTTTGTGGGAGTGTCCAGTGATTGTAAGCCTCGGAAAGTATCTTTGCCAGTAAAGACTCAGAAAAGGGAATGGCTGTGTGTGCGTGTGTGTGTGTGCCTGTGTGCACCAGAAATGGCTCTGTGTGTGTGTGTGTGTGTGTGTGCGCGCGCCCGCGCTGGGCAGGCAGAGCCATGGGAACAGGAAAACCCAGCACCCCCTTCAGCCTTTTCCCAGGGACTGGCATTCATTGCCAGGCATGCTGGTTGGGAAGAACTGCCCTAGATTTTCATCTAGAAGAGATTCAAGAGGACCCAAAGCCCAGGCACTTGGGACTTCACCAGATGACAAATTATAAAGTAGCTGACTGGTTTGTGGTAAACAGTTGCTCAAATGCCCTTTTAGTTTCTCAGTGGTGACAAAGTATATCTCCTGGAGATCTTACATTACATTAAAGATGTAGGGATTCCCGTTAGGATATTTAAAACCTTTGCCAGACAGGAGATGGTATCACCTACCTCACACCAAATTTGTGCGTCTCACAGCTGGGTATTGAGATTTTTAAAAGAGCAACTTCTGAGTGGAAAATTGTTAGGGAAAATCTAATCAACTTAATTTAAATGGCACAAATGATGATTAGAGCTAATTATTGTCAGAACTTGGGCTGGTGTTTCTAAAATGAAACTACAGAGTTTCTTTAAATGGGGTCATCAGGTTAGGATTCCGTTTTCAAGAAAGATCAATGATTTGTGTGAACTCACAGTCTTCTCAGCTTACCTGGTAGCCAGGGGTAATATTTCACAATTAGGAGTGAATTGCATTTACGTTCTTTTTTCTTCATAGCTCACTGGGGATTTTTAAAGGATGAAAGAATCAAATCTTATGGCAACAAACCCCATTTCTTCACAATGGAACTATAAATGCAGACTTAAGTAATTAATTTGTAAACCTTTGTATCTTTTTGAAACATCGTCCTATCCCCAAGGCCTAGCATAAGTTTTATTGGCCAGGTTAAATGACTGAATCAGTGAATGATTGAATAAATGAAAAATACAGGATGCAGTTCAGGAAAAAAAAAAAGACCACAAGAGTGCGGCGGCTCTTTAAAAAATGCCATCCCAGAAATTACTGTTATTGTCAATTCCTGTTTGTGTTTAGGAATCCTGAGGAATTTTGGAGTGTGCTACCAATAATTTGTATCTCATTACTCAAGTCAAAGGAGAAATAAATGAGTCCTAAATGTAAACCTTTTACCGTAAAAATGGAAAACCTGTGTTTTTCCAGTGATGTGTCAGCAGTAGTTATTAATATTAAAATCACGAGCATTTTAATATTAATAACTACGTGCATACCTTTCAGAAATGGGCTCCAGGCTTGTAAAACATGTGGCCGTAGTACTGACAGAACAAGAATCTGTGGCCTCTGAATCAGCTCACTGGCCTTCATGTCTGTGCTGACTTGCTATAGAGACCAGGCTTTTTTTCTGAGGGTCTATCCCAGTCGCCGTAGTTGTGGAAGTGGTGGTTCTTGTATAACAAAGTGCCTGAGGTAGTATTTCCACACAAGAATTTTTAGCAAAAAGAAAATACTTAATGGCTATCCCAGGTGGCAGCAGATTCCCTTGTGGAAACAAGAATGGCTGAAATCAAAGGTTGGGCACAGAGAAGAACTTTCCTCTTTGTGGTTCGAGGACAGATGTTGGCAACCTCTTTGAACTGAATGGTTGGACTCCATCCTTTTCACTCATGTTGTCCTTTACCCCCAGTCCTCACCTGGCTTTTAACAGTCTGGTCTAAAAGAACTTCCATTTCTACCCTTTAAATAGGTTCTTATTTAATGCCACTGTAGCCAAAGAAGGGAGGGGGAACAGGATTGGAGTAGGGGTGAGGCTCACAGGTACCCTGAGAGAGGAAACCAGACGTGAACATCCCACACATAGCAGCTTTGCATACGGACAGACCTGATTTCCTTGTCTGCCTCTTCCCACAGTGCTGTCTGGGCCATTAAGAATCACCTTGACTCATAGTTCCGGTTTTCAGTTCAGCTTCTAGGAATGCATGATTTCACACCTTGTAGAGGTAGAATGCAGCATCACTGATCAGGGCGCAGCTATCTGGCAACCTCAGCCTCTCTGGAACTCAGTGGGCTGTGAGGAAGTCATGTATCTAAGAAGCCCAGACGCATACTCCATAGCCCTTCTCTGTCTGAAAAACTCGGTTTCGGAGTTTAATACATTCCCCCAGGGTACCAAATAACTAGATTTCTAAATGTAAATTTTTTCAGTCAGTTCTTAAGGTTTGATGAGGAACAGGGTATTTACATAGTCTCAAAGTATCTCACCACAAATAACTTTGCATTTATAATAGGAAAAATTACGCAGTGGGGAAATTGGACAAAACCAAATGATACAAATGAGTATCACCTACAAATATCATGTCCCTCTGGACATCATACCCTGAGAAGGACACAAAATTATTTGCCTAGAATTCTAGCCAAAAATGTAAAAGATGAATCTAATTATGACAAATATCAGACAAACTCAGACAGAGGAAAATTCTATAAAATAACTTGCCTGAACTGTTTAAAATGTTGCCATCATAAAAGACAAAGGAAAACTCATGCCTATAATTCCAGCACTTTCAAAGGCCATGGCAGGAGGATCACCTGAGCTTAGGAGTTCAAGACCTGGGCGGCAACATAGTGAGACCTCATCTCTACCAAAATTCAGAAAAATTAGCCAGGCATGGTAGTGCACCCCTGTAGTCCCAGCTACTCCAGGGCTGAGGTGGGAGGATCACTTGAGCCCAGGAAGTCAAGGCAGCAGTGAGCCCTAATTACACCACTGTATTCCAGCCCGGGCCACAAGAGCCAGACCGTGTCTCAAACAAATAATAAAAAATTAAAAAGCCAGACACGGTGGCTTACACCTGTAATCCCAGCACTTTGGGAGGCTGAGGCAGGTGGATCACTTGAGGTCAGGAGTTTGAGACTGGCCTGGCCACCAATGTAAAACCCCATCTCTACTTAAAAAAAAAGAATAATAATACAAAAATTAGCTGGGCTTGGTGGTGTGCACCTGTAATCCCAGCTACTCAGGAGGCTGAGGCAGGAAAATCACTTGAGTCAGGAGGCGGAGGTTGCAGTGTGCTGAAATTGTGCCACTGCATTCCAGCCTGGGTGACAGAGTGAGACCCTGTCTTAAAAAAAAAAAATCTGACAAATGTGGTACATGATCCTGCACCAGGGGAAAAAATAAGTCATAAAGGACATTATTGGGGTAATAAAATTAGAATATTGACTTGTATAAAAAGTGTTCTATCAATGTTAAGTTTCCTGGCCAGGTGCAGTGGCTCACGCCAGTAATCCCAACACTTTGGGAGGCTGAGGTGGGTGGATCACGAGGTCAGGAGATCGAGACCATCCTGGCTAACACAGTGAAACCCCGTCTCTACTAAAAAATACAAAAAATTAGCTGGGCGTGGTGGCAGATGCCTGTAGTGCCAGCTACTTGGGAGGCTGAGGCAGGAAATAGCGTGAACCCGGGAGGCAGAGCTTGTAGTGAGCCGAGATTGCACCACTGCACTTCAGCCCGGGCAACAGACTGAGACTCCATCTCAAAAATAAATAAATAAATAAATTCCTAAAGTTGTTATTTATGCTGTAGTTAATAAGAGAAAATGTCCTCACTGAAATATTCAGGAGTAAAAGGGCATAATGTATACAACTTATTTTCAAATGTTTAGGGAAAAAAACCATATACATATGTGCGTGTATGTGTGAGTGTGTGTGTGGGTGTATATATATATATATATGAAAGAGGAAGCAAGCATGGCAAAATGTTACAAACTGGTAAAGTTACTGAGAAACTAAACTTTGGGTAAAGAGTATGTGAATTCTTTGTTTATTTTTGTAACTGTTATGTTGAAATTATTTAAAAATAGATGGTTTAAACAGCCCTACCTTCATTATCCTGCACTCAAACACAAAACAAATAAAAAACCCAGTTGTCTCCTACTCTGGGATGGATCAGCAATCACTAAAAGGACTAGGAAGAGGCCTCCATACCCTCTGCCCCTCACCCTTGCTCCAAAATCAAGTCCCTCCAGTTGATGTGGACGGTACCTGCAGACAGACACCTACCAGCATATCCCGACTGTGTTTTAAGGGCAATTAGGCCCAGGGAACTGCTGGGCAAATGAGCTGTTCTCCCTAGGCCTTCATGCTGGCCTGTGTTTGTAAGAGCCCCAGCTCTGCCCTGCAGAGCCAAGAATTTTCTCAGCAACAGTAATGGTGGCCGCAAATTGAGGTCAGTAGGAAAACAGATCTGTTTTGGTTTGTAATGTTGCACACAATTTGATGAGTGAACCGAAAACAATGTACCCCGGTGAAGGGGACAGCCTGTGAACCCTGTGTTTGGTTCTGAATATCCTTGTGATGCCCAGCATAGGAAACAGGAAACATCAGTTAAAATGGGAAATTGCTGTGGGCTGGATTACTGTAATTCCTTGTCTTACTTAGAAGTTGGCATGGAGCAGTGTCCTTCATCCACAGCGTGATGTTGCTTGCTTTTCTATGCCTTGATAATTTTGCCCTTTCTTTAGGGTGGTGCATTACTAAGCTGAGAGGCTTTTAGGCTGGGATTGCTACCTTTTAGTATGCTTAGAAATTGTGTTTTTAAAGAGCTGTTTGTTTTTTCCCTGTCTCTAGGTTAAAAGCAGTCTAGCTCCACTGCTGGTTCTGGTTCCCTCCTCCTGCCCCCTCTTTAGGTCTAAGTAGGCGAGATTGAGCACACAGAGGGACTCACAGCTCAGCTTAATAATAACCCTGCAGTAAGTGACATAGCCATTGTTACGCTAGACAGATGCACAGAGGTAAGTTCTCCAAAGCAGATGAGCCCGACCGGAAATCTGCGCGTCAGTCCTTCCCCATCTCTACCACTCCTTTGGGGTCCTCTAAAACAGAAAGGGAATTTTGCCAGCCTTTCCACACTGTAACATGGAGATAATTATACCTGCTCTCCGCCCTCCTCGCAAAGTTGTCTTAGGACTCGCCTGGGATGATTAACGGCTAAGTCGTGAAACACTGGAAGCAAATGTGAGGTGGCGTTATTTTCTCTCACTGCATGGGGATCTGACTACAGTAGTTGGGTCCTTTCCCTCTGGAAAGAAGACAATTTTTCTGCATGACCTGGGCTGCACCCTCTGATGGAGATTCCATCTTGGCTGCCTGTTTCCTGTCTCTAGTGCCAAGTACTCAGCCTTGCCTTCCTGGCCCTCCTTCGGTCGGCTCTATTTTCCTACTTAACCGAGGCTACCATTCCCTCAACACAAATCCCCCTTTCTAGTCCAGTTGGTCTTTTTAGGGGGTTCTCACGTGGTGAAAAGCTCAGTGCAAACACAAGCGATGTTGTTGTCCTCATCCATGCCTTTGCTCTCCTTGTTTCCCTCTCAGGAATGCCTTTTTATTCCCTCCTTTCTCCCAATTCAATGCTTAAACTTTTTTCAGTCCTAACTCAAATCTGGTCTCCCTGAAGCCTCCTAGGATGACTCAACTTTTAGTGATTTTGTCTCATTCATTACTTCATTGAACAGGCATTTACAAAGCCATTTATGTGCATGGCTCTTTATTAGGACAAGGAGAGTTCAGAGATGAGGCATGCCCCATCCTCAAGTCACTTACAGTTGAGAAACGGAGGGAGAGGAGATATAAATAAGCCATCAGTGGGGATCAGAGGACAGACAAGATTACCGATAATCTGGGAACTTGCAGGCTTTAAAGAGATAGCATTTGCATTGGGTCTTCAAGGATGGTCTATAGACTGAACATGCAGGATATTTGGTCAAGGTGGTGAGAACCTCATGGGCCAAGATGCAGAGGTCAGATGTTCTATGCAAAGAGCCCCAGGTAGACTGGTGGCAGGAGCATGGGGCATTGAGGGGAATAACACTGGCAAGGAGAGTGGGCTATGAGCTCGGCTAAGGAATTTGAACCTCAATGACTGGCAGGGAGGAGCTCCCCTGAGGGCAAGAGAAAGACCCTGTCTGTTAGGCCGAGTCAAACCCCAGTCCTGAGTGGGCTGAGAACAACAGAGGCAAGGGAACCAAGAAGGCCTGTGTTCTCCCCCTGAGTTGCTGTGGCTGCCATTGCAAATTGGGAGTGAGAAGGCAAAGATACTGGCATTTCCAGGACATTTTGTGGTATGTGGCATGACGTGACCAAGCACAGCTATCCGTCACTATCCAAAGCTGTTTATTTCCAAATTCAATGGTGTTTGGGTAGGACATTTGGAAATAAGGAATGCTCCTTTGTCCAAATCTATTCGGGATAGGACGTAGTGAGATTCCAGATAAGAGGTGATTTATCAAAAATTTTATACAGATCTATTTAGTTACTGATTTTGGAGCTCAGAGAATGAGGGATATCTGCCTTCGAAGGAGCTGGCCCAGGAAAATCTCAGAGACCTCTAAGGGGCATGATCATGACATAGAACTCACACCAAACCATCTCAGAGTGTTACGGTTTGTCTAGTTGTTTAAGGTAAGTGGGAGTAGTATAAAATGTTTCAATAGTTAGCAACATGCACACCAACCAATCAGGGTGGACGCCAGCCAGACGCTCTTTCCAGTGGGAACTGAGTATCAGTTCTGTATATATGTCAGGATTTCTGTTGTTATTTTGT
This sequence comes from Macaca mulatta, assembly GCF_049350105.2. Taxonomy (NCBI): domain Eukaryota; kingdom Metazoa; phylum Chordata; class Mammalia; order Primates; family Cercopithecidae; genus Macaca; species Macaca mulatta. Next base: position 36,615,694 of record NC_133412.1, on the reverse strand, counting down.
TTTGTTTGAGACAGGGTCTTGCTCTTTCACCCAGGCTGGAATGCAGTGGTGCAATCACGTCTCACTGCAGCTTTGACTTCTTAGTCTCAAGCAGCTTTGACTCTTCGTCTCAAGCAGTTCTCCACCTCAGCCTCCCAAGTAGCAGGGACCACAGGCATGCACCCCCATGCCGGGCTAACTTTGGTATTTTTAGTAGAGACAGGGTTTCACCATGTTTCCCAGGCTGGTCTCAAACTCCTAGGCTCAAGTGATCTGCCCACTTCAACCTCCCAAAGTGCTGGAAGTACAGGTGTGAGCCACCACACCTGGCCATATATCTGGGTTTTTTGTTTTGTTTTGTTTTTGCTAAATCAGATGAAAAAACTTTTGAAGGCTTCATTTACCTTTTCTAAATTCACTGTGATGCCTAAAACAACACTGTGCATATGTTAGGGGCTTAATATTTTAGATTTAGCTGAATTTCATTAGCTTTATACATATTTTTTCATTTTACAAAAAATATTTATTTTATTTTGAGAGGGAGTCCTACTCTGTCGCCCAGGCTGGAGTGCAGTGGTGTGATCTCGGCTCACTGCCACCTCCGCTCCCAGGTTCAAGTGATTCTCCTGCCTTGGTCTCCCACATAGCTGAGATTACAGGTGCCCACCACCATGCCTGGCTAATTTTTGTATTTTTAGTAGAGATGGGGTTTCACCATGTTGGCCAGGCTGGTCTCAAAATCCAGACCTCAAGTTAATAATAATGCCAATGTTATGGATTGTTGGGACAATTAAATGAGTTAGGATATGTAAAGCGCTTAGAATGTTGCTTGGCAGATAGTGAACCCTCAATTAACTGGGAGGGGGTTTCATTCTAAGCCAGTGTGCCTTCCATCTGGTCGATTGGGGTGATTGTCCACTGCCCTTCTTTTCCTAGCAGAATAAAAAGGGTGCTTTGCTGAGTTCTGAACTGTTTTCTCCCACCACAGTTGAGACTTACTCCTTACCTGTGGTGTTCGGACCATTGGTACCCCGTGCCTCCCTGCTCAACTCCAGAAAAGTGCCTTTCTCAGCCCAGCAAACAGGACAGTTTAAACAGTTTATGAGCCGAGGCCTCCCCTTTGTCTACAAACTCCCATTTGCCTGCCACCTCCAATCCTATGGGATAGATCCCCCTGACACTTTATACAGCAAGTTCACCTCTCAAGCTCTGGCTTGTAGAAATTCAGTCCCTTCTTTGGTGATGTGGATGCCTGAAGTGGTAGATAGTGGGCTCTGTTCAGATAAGAAAAGACCCCCTAAATGGGTGGACCCGTGCTCATTTCACGGTCTTGTTTGTAGCTATAGTACTGTCGCAATTCAGTTGAGATTTTCATCACACTGGTCAGGAAATTCATAGTGAAGGTTACTACAGCAACCTTAACTCTGCTCTGGAAAGCATAGCCCTTACAATGGGGCCTTTCAGAGGCTGGCCCTGGAGCCGGGCAGTGATTCAGTCTATTCAAAACACAATGGAGCAAACCAGAATAGAAAGGAACTGCACATTGTTTTAGACCTCCCATTGCCACCTGTGGCATTTCGCATTGTTGTCCATCCTTGCGGACAACGTGAGTTTTAGTCTCTCTAGTAACGCACTTCAAATTTCAGAACTCATATACCTGTCAGTCGTAATACATTTCATGGGAGTTTAAATACTAATAATAATTCTGTAGTGGTGTACAAACTCACAGCCAGAACATGCTGCAGAAACACATGTAAGAAAAGGTGGATTAAGACTTTTCGTTTGGAGACAAGGGAATCACCCATTGGATATGTTTGAAAATATTCAAACCACTCTTCAAAACTGATGAATTTGCCTTGAAATCCTGTAAAACGATCATGGATTTTTTTCTTTAAAAAGAATGAAATCTTTAAATGACCAATAGAATAAAATCACCCCTTGCCTTTATCCACAGCCACTCAAAACAAATCCACTCACCAAGCAAAAATTACTTAACAATAGGAGCTGAATGGTTTACTTACATTTTTAAATCTAGAGAGTGTTGGGCAGATTTTTAAAAGCTGAATTTAGCAATTTCGCAAGTGAACTATAGTTATACCAAGCTGTGGTTTCCTTAGAATGGAAGTTTGAAGGAAACTTTTTCTTATTTTTTTTTCCTTTAGAGCATTTATGGTATTTGATTTATTCTTACTGCTTGCCCTGTGATCAAACAACTTTTCTTTGTTGTATATTTAGATCTCTAGGGTTGTTTTATTTCCTTCCCTTCCTTAATGTATCCCTCATGTTTAATTTAAATCATTTGCTTTTTATCTTCCTCGGCATCTCAAGCTATTTCTCTTTTTGTTAATCTTTGTTCTCTCTCTCTTTTTTTTTTTTTTTTTTTTTAGTGTTTTTAGTAGAGATGGGATTTCACCATGTTGGCCAGGCTAGTCTCTCAGGTGATCCACATGCTTTGACCTCCCAAAGTGTTGGGATTACAGGTGTGAGCCACCGCGCCCAGCCACCTTTGTTCTCTTTTTGCTGCACTGAATTAAGAAAAAAAATAAATAGATAATTGAAAGATTTTTTGTTTTGTTTTGTTTTTTGTTTTGTGCAAAACTAGCAACTACTTCTGTATCTTAAACACAGCAACCTCCAACAAACACCAACAAACAATCGGTGAAACCTTTCCCTTTTAACCCCAGTGAACTCGAATTGACAGGTAGTCACACCCAGGTATCTTTGGGTGTTGGTTATTTGAATAGGAGGTAATACTGTGTTTTTGGCCCAACTCCAAGGAAAGGAAGGGGTCACAGACCAACAAAGACTATCAGGAGTGCTGGTGCTGCTTTTCTTCATATTTTGGGTCTCTGGGCTCAGGTAGGAGACTTTTGTGTACTTGGGAGCAGAGTATCATACAAATCCTTTCAGCATTTTTGCAACCAGAAACCATGCAAATGTTTTTGCAAATATGCTTGTGGTCTTGCTGGCAGTTTGTGAGCACGGCGCTCTGTTTGAGGTGGTGATGTTGACTTCTATTTTCTATTCATTGTCCTGACCCAAATCGAGCATACTGTTTTGTACATAACTGTGTGAGCACACTCTTTTGTACGTAATGCGTATCAGTTGGTCTCCATTCCTTGCATAAAATGATTTTTACTATTACTGCTTTGAGATAATTTGTGTGTTTATCCCAGAGCCTTTGACTCTCATTCCTGTCAGTACAGCAAAGGAATCCGGCATTTACTACCAGCTCTGACTTTGCAGGGTTGAGAGTGGCATGCTGTTTGACTTTGGAAACCATGTTAAAAATTCCTCCAGTGGATCCCTAGCTGGGACTGTTTTGGCAATTGATGTCTATCTTGCCTACTTTTTCTGAGGATGTCTGTGAGGTTATTTTTAACATATTCAAGTTGTCTGATTGTGCTGAGGCACCTTTGTCACAAAAGAAAGTCACAGTCTATTTCCCCTGCGAAATTTTTGAATGAGAAGCCCTCTCTTACTGAACACCAGGCATGGGGAGTCTCACTTTGAAGCTAGCTACGAGGCATGCTTTCAAGGAGACAAGACAGAGGCCCAAAGATGTCGCAGGGTGGCTCCAAAGCTCTGATCTCAGCTTTGCTGAGGCATCTCCTTTGCCCATGATCTTTCTAAGAGTCTATCATTCAAGGTATCCAAAATGTCCCTCTGTTTAGAAAGGGTAGCTCTGTTCCGTAGCCAAAGCAACACTTCATCCAGTTTACCACTGTGGGACCTAAAGGCAGCTTCAAGGGTTGCATATGAATCCTGGCTCTCAGAGGACATCTCCGGTGAGATATTTTCACCGAGCGGGGAATCCATTTCTTCTGTCTTCTACCGTAGCCTTAATAGAAGCTCTCAGGTTTCTAAAGCCACCACATCAGTACAGATCTGGATTCCAGGACACCACACACTCTGTCACCAATTTTTTTATCTGTTAAATGGGGATCACAGTACCTCCCTGTTTCTAGAATTCTTTTGAAACCAAATGAAACAACGTGTGCAAAACACCTAACATAGCATTGGGCACATAGTTGGTGCTCAAGAAAAGCAATGCCCATTCCCTGTTCCACAAATTTTGTGGGGCACACTTCTTGATGTGAGTTGCCCTTTGGATGCCATATTATATTTCACAGATACAATGAGAAGTAAGTATTCTTGGAGAAGGAAATCCAAAAATTTCCTTGCATTTTCTAGGGAGTTGTGAGTTTTAAACTGGTGTGACCCAGCCATGTCCATAATCACATCAGACATGGTCAGCTTGTGTTTTGCTTTCAATTTTAGTGATTCTGGCAGGAGAGAGTTACTACTGGAAGGAACACCTTGAAATGCTACAGCCAGAGATCTCTAACTAGATGACAGCTTTCTAATTTCTGCTTGTATTGCCCCTCATCTTCTGGGGATTGCCTTTCTCCTCTCTGTCTGTCTTGTTTCTAGATCTTAAGCCAATGCCTTAACTCTCGCTTTCTGCCCATAAACAGAGGCCTGTGTCTTGGGTGGATGACAAGGGGTTCTGGGAAAGAGATCTCCAAAGTGGGGTCTATGCACTTCTGTGTGCAAGGTAACTCACTGGAAAGAACATACTAAAACCTAATTTGTGTTTATCTTTATATTGAAAACTAAGATAAATTAAGCTGCTCCCATATTTAATATTTGGATGAACCCCAGTCTCCTCATGCAGTTTGTTTGCCAGAGGGTCAAGGCTCACAAATGGTATTACTTATTATTTGAGAAATTCAAATTATGTAAATGCCTGGACTCAGCTGATTATTTTATGGTAAGCATCCAAAATAGTACCTTATTTTTCTTCCCAGAAACAAAAAACTTTTGGTACAGGTTTGCTCGGAGGGACTGGAAGCAGAGAGCTGCACAGTGCTGGACTGGGAGTCAGAAGCCCCAAGTTCTAGTCCTGGTTCCAGTCTAGGACGGCCCCGTGGACACATGCTTTCACCTCTCTGGCGCTCAGGTCCCTCATCTCTAAAGTAAGCGTCTTGGACTGCTTAATCGATAGGCCAGGCCCCTTCCAGCTACAATATTTTAGGGTTCTGAATGTAAATATAGAAGTATTCTACCCCTTCCTTATCCCTCCCCCTTTGTTGTTTGTTTAAACACCTTACTTTTTTGCCTACAAGGCATCAGTCTGTTGCTTACATGGTCTTTGTCACTGGCTTCCGTTTTGGTTAGCCTGCTGAACTCCCTGTGTGTCTTCTTCACAGCTCCCATCTGTCTTCCACTTTTCTGTGGCGGATCCCTGTACTCAGAGAATCCCGTATTCAAATGACTCACATTTATAGGGTCCAATTCTACATCACTTGAGCATCATGAAACTTTACAAGTTCTGTATTTTTTAGTTGAATCCTGTCTCTCCTGTTATCTTCTTCTTAGCCAGATGAGATGACAGTACCCAATCTCTTTCTTGAAATATCATATATCCAATCAGAGCTATATTAGTGGCTAGCAGTATCCCAGTGCACTTATTAATAACTAATGCAAAACTTTACTTAGCTGCTACTGTGAGCTAGAGTAATATGAAATCTCTATGCATTATCTCATTTAATGCCCTCAAAAGCACTGATGGGGCTGGGTATGGCAGCTCACACCTGTAATCCCAACACTTTGGGAGGCCAAGACAGGAAGATCACTTGAACCCAGGAGTTGGAGACCATCCTGGGCATCATAGTGAGACCCCCATCCCTACAAAAAATAAAGAAATTAGCCAGACGTGGTAGCACACACCTGTAGTCCCAGCGACGCAGTAGGCCAAGGCAAAAGGATCACTTGAGCCCAGGATGTCCAGGCTGCGGTGAGCTGTGATTGTACCACTGCACTCCAGCCTGGGTGACAGAGTGAGACCCTGCCTCAAAAAAGAAAAGAAAGATTAACAACAAAAAAAGTGATATAATTATTTGCCTAATGTTTGGTGAGTTGGTGAGTGACAGTGGTCGTACTACTTGGGTTTAAGTCAAGGAATAACTGTTTGCAAACTGAGAACTGTAAGGAGTGCCTCCGCCCACCATGCAGTCCAAAACCCATCAGGAACATGGCAGGCTCGCTGAGTGCCTTCACTCCGCACCATCGATTGCCATGTATTTGTATAACTATCATCTACTTTACAGGTTTTTATTTGACAATAATTGATAATCAAACATTCATTCGTTTTCTGATCCACTCCTTCTAGTTGAGGGTTGCAGGTGGCCACAGTCTATCCCGGCAGTTCAGGGAGCATGGCAAGAACTGGGCCTGGACAGGGTGCCATCCTATCTTAGGGTGCTCACACAATCCCCCACACTCACTCAGACTGAGACCGTGTCAACACCCCAATGTACTCAACGTGCATGTCTTTGGGATGTGGGAGGAAACCCTCACAGACATGGGGAAAACCTGCAGACTCCTCACTGACTGGACCAGGAATCCGTTTTTCTTCCTCATTATCATTATCACAAAATGGCATCATTCGAGGACCTGCTGTATTGGCTTGCTGTTGGACTTTTAATAAAGATCTAAGCGGGTCAAAGGAAGGCAGAGTCTACCTGTTTGTGGCCACCCTAGAAGCATACAACAGTGAGGGTCCTGGTAAGATCAGTGAAGCCGTGCTGATCTTCCAAGTTAGTTTTTATTGCAAATTAATTCCAGAGCTTGCTGATTGAACTTGGGGCTGGGGAGGTGACAGCAACTGCAGGTAGCCCTCAGAAAGTCTGTAGGGAAGGACGCATCCACGGAAGATAAGGCTCCCATCTCTGCGTGCTGCAGTGCTTGCCTTCTGCACACTGGGCTTGCGGTTTGGGTGTGGGTTCTGAGAGACAAGCCCGTAGTAGGCCCATTAGAAGACAGTGCCTCCCTTCGTGTCTGTTCTAGGGCTTTTAGTTGAATTATCAAGCTTGTTCTTAATTTTCCCCACCCCTTCTAAATTGTTCAAGCCCAATCCTGTTTTTATCCCACTCCTAAAGTTCAAGGTATGGGCAAGATAGCCCTGCATCCTCTGTCAGGTGATGGAAGGGAGTGAGAGGATGAACTTGTTTATGATCACACATTGAGCTGCCCTGAGCCTGCAGGACCCTTGGTGACACTGATCTGCCATGTAGATTAGTGGCTGCTCTTGTGGCTTCTCCCTGAGATGTGCCCACAGGACTCTGATCTCTGCCACCCATGAGCCAGCTGTGGTCTGAGATCTCTGTTTGTAAACATGTCTCATTGATACTAAAGGCCCCTAGACCAATGCCCTTGTGGCTACATTTTGCCCCAAGAGGGACATGGTGCCAGTGTGCCATAGATCAGAGCAGATCAGGCAAGCCAAGGGTCCAGAAGTGACCATGCCAGAAACAGGCATATTCCTCACTTCAGTCTTTGGTTCAGCGTTGGCTAGTGGTTGTTGCGTTCAGGGAATGCTCCTTGCCCCTGAGCTTGACTTTTTTTCCTGGACTCAGTATCCCTATAGCACACCCACAACAGAGACTGTACCCACATCAAGACACCCCTGATCGCATCCAGACCCTTCCCCACTTAGCACATCCAGACACAGTACCCCTCAGTGAGAGATGATACACCAACACCTTACCTGTGTCACCGCTACTTAAAATCCAACTCTTTCTACTCTCGTGGAGTTTCCACGTTGGCTTTTGAAAGACAGAGATAAGAAAATAATTTCGTCAACCTTATAAAACTTTAAAAAATTGAGTTCTTATTCAGATATGCCCCAAACATTTTTCAGAAAAATAAGGCAATCTGAGAAAACGGTAACATGTGAGTAGTTGGTTAACTATGTCAGCATACCTCCAGCATTTTGCATGACTTATAAATAATGCATATTTTGTAAGCAGTATAGGAGAGATTCTTCCAAGGATAGGATAGTCCTGACTTTTTGTCAGGTTGATATCAACTCTGCCACAGCCTGCTGATAACTCTTTGCATATTTTTCTTTTTCTCAGAATAGCAGTTAATTTAGGGTTTCTTTCTTCCATGGTACAGAGTGATAGTTCATATTATGTCACAAGAAATTGTTCAGTTACCTCCCTGTCTTTATTTATATGCACAGCTGCTGGTATTTCTATCTAGTCTCCCTGCCTCATTACCTTGGCTTCCTAATTCAATTAGAGAAATGTATTGAGAAGCTACTACTTCAGAGACTATCATTTTCAAACCACAAATTAGGACACAGAGTCTGGTAGGATTTTTGACTTACAAATCTGTTAGGCTGGTGCCACTAATAGCAAAAACCACAATTACTTTTGCACCGATCTGTATGATTAATAAAAATCTTATCAATGGACATGCAAGCACTAATTTGGTATGCATTTAATAGGCTGACTTAATTTTTTCTTTTATTTTCTTTTTCTTAAAGAAGTTTTTTTCACTTTTATTTTTAAAATTGATTTCAACTAATTAATTTATTTTTATTTTTTTTTATTTATTTATTTTTTAAAAGACAGTGTCTGGTCAGGCGTGGTGGCTCATGCCTGTATTCCCAGCACTTGGGGAGGCCAAGGTGGGTGGATCACTTGAGGTCAGGAGTTCTCTATTGAAAATACAAAAAAAAAAAAAAATTAGCTGGGCGTGGTGGTGGGTGCCTTCTGTAAGCCCAGCTGCTACTTGGGAGGCTGAGGCAGGAGAATTGCTTGAACCCGGGGGGCGGAGGTTGCAGTGAGCCAAGATTGCACCACTGCACTCCAACCTGGGCGACAGAGTGAGACTCTGTCTCAAAAAAAAAAAAAAAAAAAAAAAAAAAAAAAAGACAGTGTCTTGCTATGTTGCCCAGGCTGGTCTCAAACTCCTGGCTTTAAGTGATCTTTCTGTCTCAACGTCCACTGGGATTAAGGACATGAACCCCCATACCTTGCAAGATTGCTTTAACTGTAAATAATAAAATTCTGTGAAACTGGCCTTGCCCAAGGCACAGAGGCATGTGAGAGGTAGAGCTTGTACCCAAGTCTGTTGATTTTAAACAATTGCTAGATTAGGAAGAAAAGTTACAATACTGAATCGTATTACTGAATGTCTAAGAGCTTTGCACTTAAAAACAAGAGTGATGACAGGGGAGCTATCTTAAGGGACTGTTAAATGCTTGATGCATATGGCATGCTAGCAGAACCACAGCTGAAAAGACAAACATCAGTGTGACTCTTTTGTCATTTGTTTGATTAAAATATAAGCAGAGTAGAAGTGAAATGAGCATTTGTCATATTAAGGAATCTCAACCATTTGATTCATATTATTCTGTAGCTTGAAATGTCCTTACCTCACTAATGATGTGGTGAAGATTAGCCTGTTACTCTGTTTAAAAAGTTAATTATCCAGGTTGGGCATGGTGGCTCACACCTATAATCCTAGCACTTTGGGAGGCTGAGGCAGGAGGATTGCTCAAGCCCAAGAGTTTGAGACCAGCCTGGGCAGCATAGTGGGACCCTGTCTCTAAAAAAAAAAAAAAAAAAAAAAAAAAAAAAAATTGTTTTTTGGTAGAGAAACACAGCCAGGTATGGTGGTGCACACCTGCAGCCCTAGCTACTAGGGAAGCTAAGGAGGGAGGATTAATTGAGCCCTGGAGGTTGAGGCGGCAGTGAGCTATGTTTGCGCCACAGCACTCCAGCCTGGGTGACAAAGTGAGACCCTGTCTCAAAAAAAAAAAAAAAAAAAAAAGGAATCATCCAGCCTCAAATGTCTGTTACTCTTAACTGGACTACTTACAAGTTTAAGAGAGGGAGAATTGTTTTTAGGGGCAATATCTCTTCCCTTCGACCTCCTGAGTTGGGGGCAAATAGAAACGCTTTGGAAACTTATTTCTTCCTTGGAGCAGACTCTGGGCCCAGGACTCCCATTTACCCCACGATAGCTGCTGCCACAGCGCCGCCGTGTACCTGCAGCAAACATGTTCTGAGGTGAACCAATGTAGCCTGGCATTTATTCACCCAGCTAGTACAGATTGGACACTCCCATGCTCCAGGCACCACCCTGCTGGGGGGACATGGCAGGGGGCAGAGGTCATCCCAAGGCTGACCCCAGGGCGTGGAACTTTCTCTGTCTTGTGCGAGGATGTGCAGAGCCAGGCTGCCCTGTGGGCTTCTAGCTGCAGGGCTTTCTACCAGGTATTCTGTTTACCACATGGTACTTCTTTTTCTTCTGTTAAAAAAAAGAGGATAATACAAGTACTTGGTGGTGTCATTGGGCAGAAGAAAGAAGTTGATACATGACACATAGTAAACATGCAATAAAGCCGTTACTATGAACTTTAGAATTATTGCTGTTTCCAGCTGCTGTTACTTTATTATGAGAGGCAGTAGGTACAGTGTTTGAGGGCAGAGATTTGGAGCAGACCACCTGGGTTTGAAGCCCAGCTGTGGGAGCTGAGCAAGTTACTCAACCTCCCTGTGCTTCATTCAGTTTCCTGCCTTGTGAAGTTGTAAGGATTAGATAAGTGATATGTAAAATGTTTACAGCAGTGCTTGATATGTAATAAGAATTAGCTGTTATGTGAGAATAATAATAATGTATTTCATTCATTCAACGAATACTTGGGGGTTGCCCATGCCATGCATCGTGGCACTCTACTAGGTCTTGGAGCAGAATAGTGAATAAGACTTGGTCCAGGGGTCAGTTTAATCAGGGAGTCAGGCACTCAGGTAATGATGTTAGAGGAGACTTCTAAACAAGATGATGCCTGACCTGTGCGGGGTGAGTTTAGTAGGCATAGAGTTGGGGGTGAGGTAGGGAGGAGTTCGTAGAAGAATACCCTAAGCTGGGGGACAATGGGAATGTAGGTACTAAAGATCCCACCTCACACACACACTCTGGAAACACAGAAACAAAGCCCAGTATGATATGCACAGAAAATGGTGTGTTGGGAACCTCAAAGCTGGGAGAAAGCAGGGGTTAGAGATGGACAAGGACAGGCCAGAGAAGCCTCACTAAGATTTGCACTTCAAATGCATGCGCAGTTACCTTGAGGGGGTTCCAGACCAGGCTTGTGAAGGCAGCCACTGTCCTCTGACTGCCCGTCTCCCTGGGATGAGGGCAACCAGAGCCCTTTTCGTGCCCTGTAGGATGGATGCCCTGAGCATCTCAGAGAGCCTGGGCTGCCTCCCTCCACCTCCCCCTCCCTCTCCCTTCCCCCTCCCTTTCCCCTCCCTTTCCCCCCTCCTCCCCTTTCCCCCTTCCCTCCCTTCCCTTCCCCTCCCTTCCCCTCCCCTCCCCTCCCCTCCCTTTCTATCTTCTCTCTTCTCTCCTCTTCTCTTCTCTTTTCTTCTCTTCTCTTGTTTTCTTTTCTTTCTTGATGTAGTCACGGTGTGTCACCCAGGCAATAGTGCAGTGACACAATCACGGCTCACTGCAGCCTTGACCTCGTGGGCTTAAGTGATCCTCCCGCCTCCAGCTCTCGCGAGTAGCCTGGACCACAGGCATGTGCCACCACGCCCAGCTAATGTTTTAATTTTGTGTAGAGATGGGGTCTCGCTATGTTGGCCAGGCTGAGCCACCACACCCAGTCTTCAAAGGGGCTTTTGGTGAGGATCAGAGATAGGAGCCACCATTCTAGGGTTCCTGGAGTTTGTGAGGGAAAGAGGACAGAACCATTCTGGTAGTGCTTGCAGGAAGCACTTCCTGAGACAGAAAGAATACAAAGCAGGTGCCCAAGAGAATTTCCTGCTCAGCCTGAGGACAAGCCCAGACCCTGGGGACTACTGACATGTCCCACCTGTGGTTAGAAGGGTTTTCTGAGGTGGGAGGTGTAGATAGAGCAGGGGCCTTGGGAGCCCTGATGGAAAGTGTGGGGAATTTAGAACACGAACACAGGCCGGGTGTGGTGGCTCAGCCTGTAATCCCAGCACTTTGGGAGGCCGAGGCGGGTGGATTATGAGGTTAGGAGTTCGAGACCAGTCTGGCCAACATAGTGAAATCCCATCTTTACTAAAAGTACACAAAAAATTAGTTGAGCGTGGTGGTTTGTGCCTGTAATCCCAGCTACTCGGGAGGCTGAGGCAGGAGAATGGTGTGAACCCAGGAGGTGGAGGTTGCAGTGAGCTGAGATTGCGCTACCACACTCCAGCCTGGGTAGCAGAATGAGACTCCGTCTCAAAAACAAAAAAAAACCAAAAAAACAAAACAAAAGAAAAAAAAAAGAACACAAACACAGGGTAGGTTGTACTTGCGAGAACAAAACCTAGGCTCTCAATTTTCCACAGCAGAGTAAAATACGTTTGGGAAATAGAACAGAAGTTATTTAAACTCCCTATGGCTAGACTTGAAATTGACAAGAAAAGGCCCAATAGGGAATGCCAGTGTGTCCCCAGGTGTGGAACATAGCACCAAGATAGACCTTAACATCGGTATTACAACCCCACATTGGTATATTTTACAATATTTGTCTTTTCCTTTCCTTTTTTAAACAGGGTCTTGCTTCGTCACCAGGCTGGAGTGCAGTGGTGCAATCACAGCTTACTGCAGCCTTGAACTCCGAGGCTCAAGCAATCCTCCCACCTTTGCTTCCCAAAGCCTGGGGATTACAGGCATGAGCCACTGCGCCTGGCTTACAACATTTGTCTTCGTAGCTATTTTTACACATTGAAGAAACAAAACTAGCACACCAAACTAGCACCAGGTTTAATCAAAATTATTAAGGACAGTTTACAGAAAAATTTGAAGCATAGTACTGGTGGAACATGGATATAGGAAACTTGCTAAAATAGTTGAAAATGACTGAGGTTTGGGAAAGATTGCAATATGGTATGGTGTATGTCAGAAAAGTCATGGGGGCCGGGCGCAGTGGCTCACACCTGTAATCCTAACCCTCTGGGAGGCCGAGGCAGGCAGATCGCCTGAGGTCAGGAGTTTGAGACCAGCCTGGCCAACATACTGAAACTCCGTCTCTACTAAAAATACAAAAATAAACTGGGCGTGGTAGCGCATGCCTGTAGTCCCAGCTATTCGGGAGACTGAGGCAGGAGAATCACTTGAACCAGGGAGGTGGAGGTTGCAGTGAGCCAAGATCACGCCATTGCACTCCAGCCTGGGTGACAGAGCAAGACTCTTTCTCAAAAAAAAAAAAAAAAAAAAAGAAAAGTCATGGGGAAAGTCAGACATGGTAATCCTAGGGCAGACATACCTCATGGAGGGTGGGATACCTTCCTGCTTCAAATGGTGTTAATATTGAAAGAACCCGTAGGTTGAAAGAGGTACAAACTTGAACACGTCTTTACAAAGCGAAGAGGAAGTTACATAAAGACCTTGCTTTGCGACCTGTGGTCTGGCGATGGGTGGCTTCTCTTGGGCAGCGTGTCATCCAGGACACCCTTGTCCTCATCCTGTAGTGGGTTAGAGGTGGGGATGGGGGCGGCCTGGCAGCTACAAAAGTTTCCACAACAAAGCCTCTAAAACTGGGTAATCATCAACCTCACCAGTAAAGCCACTACACAGTTCCTGACATGAGATTAGTATTTGGTACAATGCTTCCAGAATAATCAAAATTTTTATAATATTTTTTCGTGTGTGATGATATTAAACAGTGGTATTTGAAGAGTAGCTGGCCCTTAGTAAATGTCATGCACCGTAATTCATCACACCTAACATGCTACTGGTTATAAAAGGAGCATCATCATTTTATTTACTGCATTGAAAAATAAAAAAAACACTGCCAGTTAAGCTATGACACATCATTGACTATAAGACATCCTTTTTTTTTTTTTTTTTTTTTGAGATGGAGTTTCACTCTTGTTGCCCAGGCTGAAGTGCAATGGCGTGATCTCAGCTCACTGCAACCCGTGCCTCCCAGGGTCAAGCAATTCTCCTGATTCAGCCTCCAGAGTAGCTGGGATTACAGGCATGTACCACCGTGCCTGGCTAATTTTGTATTTTTAGCGGGAACGGGGTTTCACCATGTTGGCCAGGCTGGTCTTGAACTCCTGACCTCCAGTGATCTGCCCTCCTTGTCCTCCCAAAGTGCTGGGATTACAGGCACAAGCTGCTGCGCCCAGCTGATTATAAGACATCCTAATTTCAGAATGTGAAAATGTGAAAAAAAATACATCTTAGAGTTGACGGAACGCATCAACTCTTCATTTACAACATCTTATCTTTGAACTGTTCATTGATATAGAAAAATGATCTTTTTGAGATTAACATTTCAGGCAGAGAAAGTAAAAGAAAGCCGTTGTGTCTCTTCCTTCTGGGGACCTATTGTTAAAAAAAAGAGTTTGCTATATCTGCGAGCTGGAATAAACAAAAAGAATTGGAGACTGAGTTGACATGAAATAATAAAAAATATGGAAAACAGTGTCAGACATTTATATATTTCGTTCTGCTTAGCGACATTCCTTCACATCCATTATCTTATTTGATCTAATTTTTTTTCACAATGAAAACAGCTCTATGTGTGTATATTTTATAGATACACACTCAGTAGAAAAATAAAACCATACAGAAATTACACTTAGAGACAAACAACCACAACATTTTAACAACTGTATTTTTGTACAGAGATAGTGCATATAAATACTATCATATGTTCAATCAAAACAAATTTGGGGCTCGTTACCATCCCTTGTTATTTTTAACAAACTTTTTTTTTCCTCCTCCTTCTAACCCACTCAACCAATGTTGCTAGCTTGGTGTTCACCTTCCATGCATTGGATCATGTCATCATGTAAAACCAACTCTACCCCTAAAAGGATTGGGGGTGGTTTGATGGTTCGTCTTATTTGATCTTTCCAATGGCCCGGGGGCAGTGTAGTGTTATGAACCCCTTTTTGCTGGGGAGGGGACAGGCTCTGAGAGGTGGAGTGATTTGTGTGACACTCTATGGCTAAGTGGCACAGGGTCTTGGCTGGGAGGGCTAGTCTTTGAGAGTTGTCCTTGGCTTTTTTGAGATCAAGTTGGTCACAAATACAACCTTGCAGCCTGAGACAGTCCCAGTTGATGCCTCTTCCTCCAGCTTTATTATTAACAACTGTCTCTTCTGCATCAAAAGTGTCCCAGGTTGAATGGTGCGTTATATGTTTGCTCTAGTGGTGGAACCCTTCTCCAGTGGGGGCCAACTCTTCTGGGAAAGTTGATTCCAGACACCACCAAGAGATCACCGGACCCGCGGTAAATCTGGAGCCAGTGTCTACCCTTGGACTTAACGATGATATTGGAAGTGAGCTGTGGTATAGCAGAAAGAGCAAAGAAAAGGAAGTCAGAAATCCCTGTGTCAAGTCTCAGGGATTAAAGGAGACCACGTATGTGTAAATGCTACACAAATAATGAATTTGTGGTATGGTCACATATATTTAAGTGGATGAAACTTTATGAATAAGCATATACTTCATATTCATTGAGTATTCCCTGCCCCAAGCCTCACATGCCAACCCCCCAGTGCACTTTTCCACCCACTCCAAGCAAAGGCAACATGGTGCATTATGACCCCAGGTGTCAGTTTCTCCATTTGTGAAATAGTGCAGAAATTATAATACTTGTGTCTTGCAAGTGTTGTGAGAATTAAATGAGATAATTATGTAAAAAGCATTGGCACATATTTCTGGTTTCAGTAAATGTTAGTTCCAATTACCTAGGGGTGTAAGGGAATGAGAGTGGTTTGTTGGCTACTGACTACGCTGTCCCCTGTGCACTGTTCCAGAAACACTTTTTCTTTGTATTGTACTCTGTGCACTGAAGTCCAGCACACACATACTTGCTTCAGAGATACATCTTCCCATCACCAAAATATTAGGAGGTTTAAATTTCATAAAGTTGAAATAAAGTGCAAGCCCATTGCTGGTTTGCAGACCAGTTTGCAAGCCCACTGCTTTGTATGTAGCAGACAAATATTTTTGGCTGAGTTTTCATAATTTGCAATGGAAATAAATGTTTTTGTCCAGTAAAATGGCAGAAATGTAAAAGGTGGAATTCCAGAATGTCTTAAAATTAAAAGATCAAAGTGTTAGCAGGTAGTTCCTTTCCTGTTATTACTCACGGAGACAGAAAAATCTCATTAAAAAAACAAGCTCAGTTCGACTGCAGGCCAGAGTGTTACCCATTGTCCATTGTTCACCATAAGAATATGGTTTATCTGCTTCTCAGGGTGATCCACTTATAACACTGGGGGCATTCTAGTCCCAGGTTTTCTGAAGTCAGGTCTGCTGTCCTATTGTGCTCATGGGCCACCTAAATGGCCCAGACATGATACTATCTTATTGTCCGGACAGCATCTTCCAATCACCTTTCCAACCTGGAGTTAGCACAGAATCCAGTCTTAGGACAGTCCTAGCTTTTGACTTTGAGAGTTTGGTCAGTGTCCAACAGCACCCCAGAAAATGCTCAATTATATTGATGTTTCTATTTCTTTTAAGATTTTACTGACACATGCATATGGTTAAAAATTGTGAACTGTACAGAAAGGTCTAAAATGGAAAATAAAAGTTACACTTCTCTTAGAACTCCAGGTTTTCTCCCCAAAAGTACCAACAAAACAATTATAGCACACATGCCTTTTTAAAAAAAATTACACAAATTCAATAATTCCATTTCTGTTCCACATATTGACTACTCTTTCAATGAAACAGTGTCTTGAAGCTCTTTCCATATCAGTACATGCAAGTTCCTTTAATGACTGCAAAGTACTCCTTTGCAGAGTGTGCTGTATTCTGATCAGTCCCTTAATGATGCTTCTGTTTCCCTATTACAAACTTTGCTACAGTGAACAACCTTGCCTATGTATCTTTTGCAGGTATATCTTGAGGTAATTCCTAAAATATACAGTTGCCAGCTCAAAAAGGATGAGGCTTTGATTTTTTTGTTTGTTTTGTTTTGTTTTTTTGTTTTTGAGACGGAATCTCGCTCTTTTGCCAGGCTGGAGTGCAGTGGCACGATCTCAGCTCACTGCAACCTCCGCCTCCTGGGTTCAGGCGATTCTCCTGCCTCAGCCTCCTGAGTAGCCAGGACTACAGGCACATGCCACCATGCCCAGCTAAATTTTGTGTTTTTAGTAGAAACGGGGTTTCACTATGTTGGCCAGGATGGTCTCGATCTCTTGAGCTTGTGATCTGCCCACCTCGGCCTCCCAAAGTGCTGGGATTACAGGCATGTGCCACAGCACCTGGCCGAGACTTTGATTTGTATTTAGTCAATTACGTTTATATATTGGTCTGTGTCTCTAAAATTTCAATACTGATTTCCAAATTGCTACCTAAAAATACTGTGCGGTATACTCTTTGTAGAAGTTTGGAAGAGTACTGATGGTCACCTCCTCCCCCCTGCCCTGTACGGGGGCCTTGTTGTACTTACACAACACACTTAATTCTCTCTCTTTTCTGGGCATTTGAAGGCATTTGAAGATGGTGGTTACCCAGTATATGGGTAACTCCTCCTTTCTCCCAGATGAATCAAAGAACAGTGCTCCCTGGGACACTAGTAAAGTGTTTGCAAAACCGCTGCTCTGTCGGCCGGGCCTACCCTGGGGCTGTCTCCTGGGCAATGAAGGTGGACTTTCAGGAGAGAATAATCCTCCCTGTGTATGCTGACTCACCTTTGCTCTTCCTGGTCCCCACCCTGGTAAACACACCCCAGTTAGTGAGGTTCCACCTTTAAAAAAATCAGTCAGGGAATCACGCAGCTGAGGTTCCCAGCCTCAAGGCTGAGTTCTTCCTCTGTGTGAGGGACTCTGGTGTTTGGGTGCCACCTCTTAAATGTTAGCAACAAACCAGGCTATTATGTGGATAGGGGCGTACCCTACTTTCCAGAACTTGCACATGAATCAACTGCTTTTTAATAAACTACATCATCCTTAGAAACTGAATGTGGATCTAAGAGTGTCTGTTCTCAATCTCTATCTAATGGAAATTTCTCCCTCATCATTTGTAGGAAGTCTCAGGGGTAAGAGTAACTTTTCATTATTGTGACTACATTCATGTTGTAGCTGGCATGCCCGCCACTGCCCTCCTCCCTTTGCACAGTGTGCCGCGCTCCCCAGGGGCTGCTGGAAAATGCAATACCTTGTTGAGTGTCCACCTGTTTAAAATGGTACCATTTTTAGCGTGGGAAGCAAAAGAGAATTCGTCAAAAATGAAGCTCGCCTGAGAGTCGTGAGGTGGTAGCCTTTGCCCTCTGAAGAGAATGGCTGTCCTCACACTGATGAGGAACCATCTCTGCTGCCCCCTCCCAGCACACATGGCAGCCAAACCTGCCCCTGCCTGTCAGCAGGGGTAGAGGAAGAAATGAGGGGCAAAACAGGTGTGAAGGGTTAGTTGCTCCAGAGCCCTAATGCATATTCTCACAATTCCAGGGTAGTAGTTTGTGTCTTAGAACAACTTTCAGCCTCTGCTCCCTAGATCGCAGGATTGTGTATGGTAACGGTGCCCCACCACCCTGCCCACTTACTCCCAGGATTCAGCGGCTGTGTGCAGAGGCCGTGTGCCTCTGGACAAGTCACACTAGTACTAAACTCTGTTGTCCCCAACCCAGTAACAGAAAAGGGTTTTTGTTTCACCGTGGGGAACTTTTCAGCTCCCCAGGCTGTGCTGAGAGCCTGCACATCCATGTTTGGTTTCCAGCTTTCCTGACAACCTTAGCACCCTCTGTTAGAGCTTCCCAGCTCAGCCCTAGCCCAGCTTTCGTTGATCCACCTTGTCCTTGACGCTCTGGGCAGGTCAGGTTCTCCCAAAGGCTCTGAGTTGCTCCCACCTCCAGGTTCTTTCCTCCCTCCCTTTGCCTCATCTGGGTGGGTTTTTGGGGGAGTGGGGAGAAGAAACACATAGTGAGGAGTGGTCACTAAAGACGGAAGTTATCATTAGAAAACCTTGGGCAGTTTACAGTTTTTTCAGCAGTAAAATAGAGATAGTAATACATAGTATGGGGGGAGGGTTGTGAAGGTTGAATGAGTTCACATATGTGACTATAATTGCCTGGCAGAGGGAGGGAGAGACAGGGAAGGGAGACAGTAGTTAGGGAGGGAGGGCAGAAGAGAGACAGAGAGAAAGAGAGAGAGAGAGAGACTGATATGTGACCTACTGGGTATAAAAAAAGTATCAAATCAAAAATAGCTTTGGTGTTTAGTCTTTAATGCTAAGAAGAGATGGTCATGAATAAAAATTATATGTTATTTTTTGGTTTGTTTGTTTGTTTTTTGAGACAGAGTCTCACTGTATCACCCAGTCTGGAGTGCAGTGGCGTGATCTCAGACCACTGTAAGCTCTGTCTGCTGGGGTCACACCATTCTCCTGGCTCAGCCTCCTGAGTAGCTGGGATTACAGGCACACACCACCATGCCCGGCTAATTTTTCTTTTTTTTTTTTTTTTTTTTTTTTTTTTAGTAGAGACGGGTTTTCACTATGTTGGTCAGGCTGGTCTCGAACTCCTGACCTTGTGATCTGCCTATCTCGGCCTCCCAAAGTGCTGGGATTACAGGCGTGAGCCATCATGCCCAGCCTAAAAATGGTGTGTCTTTTTAATGATACATTTTGTTTTGGAGACAGTCTGTCATTCTGTTGACATGTTAAACTTAATGGCTAGAAATATCCAGTAAGTCATTCATTTAGGAGACTGAACAAACCACGTTTGGATGCATCCATAGTCATTGAATCTTCGGTTCACATCTTGCCTTTGTTACTTATTAGTTGGGAGATCTCAGTTTCCTCCTATGTGGCATGGGAATATTAACTCCTCTCTCCTAGGATTGCTTGCAGTAGTAAGTAGATCACCCTCCACAAATCAAATAACTAATTGCTTTGCATATTGTAACCACTGTCACCTCGTTGGAGATCGCAGACTGGAAAATTAGTCCTCTTCGAGCACTAGAGACTGGGGCTAGGAATCTTCAGTGTCGAGTGATATTTGGAACTATAAGACTCAATGAACTCCACTGTGAGTGCTGTTCTACTAGGAAATAACTACCGTGAGAAAGAGGAGGAAACAGCCTGTGAGTGGGGGCAGTCAGGAATGTGTGTCTGTGCAGTGAGACACAGAAAGACTGATGGCTTTGATGGGTTATGCTAGGAAGGCAGTTTCTTTGGATCAGCACAAACATATACACCATGACACAGAGCTTCTCTGTTTCTTGTCCTTTATAGAAGTCTAATAACCACTTATTAACAGCCCTTGTGTTTTGTTCAACGGTGCTTACATTTTTAGACGTCTATGAGGGCTAAAAACCAACCAACCAACCTACAGGTTGGTTACTCTGGGACCTTAGTTTTCTGTGCAGAGTTACCGTGGGTGCCCAGAAACCTGGAAAAGGTGGGGAGGTGAGGAGAGGAGGAATCACTGGGAATTATCTGGCTGGACAGAGACCATGGGCATTCAGTGGAAATCTAGTGAGTCACGCTGTGGCCAGTGCTTTTTTCTCTTTCTGCTTTGCCACAAGAGGAAGAAGGAGTGGTGAGGTCTGAGGTAATTTTGTAGAATTGATGCTGCATGTAGTTCTGAGAATGCCAGATATAGAGAGTTTCCCTCTGCAAGACAGCATGGGTGGCAAGCCTTCCAGAATCCCTTCCCATGTATCCTTTTCCGGTGGTAGCCCCTTCTTGGCTGATTTTAGAAGATGACTTTTCCTAGAGCCTCTTAGAACTTGCTGTTAGCAAAGGATCTGTGTTTCCCATAGAAAAGAAAGTAAACCATTTAATGAATTTTTAAAATAAAATTTGAAATGGCTTCTATCTTGTGTCTTTTCATCTTCTCCTCTCAAAAAGCCTCCTTTTCCCTTTTTTCATCCTAGTTTTGATGTCTGAGCAGTTGGCCCGTCTAGATACCCTTATTCAGAATTTTTCTCTCCTTCATTCAAAGTCCCCCAAGTAGTGAGCAGGGAGGGAGCAGGGGTGAGTCTCACCCAGTTCAGTGCCCACTGCACTTACCCATTGGCGACACTCCCAGTAGAATGCAAGCATTTGAAGGTAAGGGAGGATCTTCCAATATTGTCATGTAATATTTGCCATTACCTCATATTTATTAACTTTTTTGCTGATAAGTGTAGATTATAATAAATGTCCTTCCTCCTCTGGTCTCCTCCGGCAAATTCTAAATATCTTAGACCTACTTCAAATGGCTCCTTTTCCGGAAAGTCATTTCTTCTGCCTCTCCCAGGACGAAGTGGCCTACCCTCCACTCCTGGAACACCCATTTTGTGTGTGTATGTGTTGACTGTTATTGATGTGTGAATCACTTTGTTCCATCATTATCTAGGTGTCCTTCAAGGAACTTTGAACTGCCCAAGTGCTCAGCTCCCCAAGTGCTCATGAATCAACTTTGTTCCATCATTATCTAGGTGTCTTCATGGGACTTTAAGCTACCCAAGTGTGCCATAAGAACTTGGCATATAGCTGAACACATGGGGAACCCCACTACAGAAATGTCAAATGAAAGGAAGCCCTGCAGTCCACAGAGTGTTCAGAGGCCACCCCTGGTGTGAAGCTGAAAAATGCTAGACGTAGATGAGGGCCACAGCTTCGTCTACCCAAGGGGGCCACGCAGGGATGAGGCCTTCCTCTCCTGGGCGTGTTCCGTGATCTCATTTCGTCTGTCCTGTCCACATCCTTGTTATTAGAGCAGTCATCAGTCATAAAAATGTAGCCATCTTTTGAATATGGAAAGACAGTATTACATGTATGACAGTGATAGGTTTATGAAGGGAAAGTAATTTAGATGACTTGAGAAATTATGACTGTGTGACACAGCCTTTGTGTGATACACATTCTGTCCAGTTCTGGGTTCTATCATATAATGTGCAAAACGAGACTAGAAAGTTTCTGTGTCGTTGCTTATTTTCACTGACAAATTCAACACAACAGTATGGTTGAAGGAGTCATCAGAGACTATCGATCATGCGTTATGCTGTATTCCTGACACTGTTTAGCACTTCATGCGTGTTGTTTTGTTTGATCCTTACAGCAACATTGTGAAGTGGGTCTGTCTCCCATTTTACAAATGAGAAAAGAAGTCACTTTGTGTCACTTCAGGGACACAGTGAGGAGCTTTTCCCCACTTAGTCTGTAGATAGCAAAGCTGGAACTCGAATCCTCATCTTATTGATTGCAGAATCTTTCTCTGCACTGCTCATTCTGCTACATTTTATTTGAAGAATATTTGGGACACAGTGAGCGCTTAGGGAGCTTTTCCCCACTTTCCTTAGTCTGTAGGTAGCAAAGCTGGAACTTGAATCCTCATTGATTGCAGGATCTTTCTCTGCACTACTCATTCTGCTACATTTTATTTGAAAAAATATTTGGGAAATTAACAGCATTTTCTCTTTGTTACTACAGGGGAAAACAAACTATCCTAGTAATTGTGTGTTTTATGTTCCCAGGGAAGCAAAGGTGCCTACCGATACCATTGGCAAAGCCACAATGTCAAGCACAGTGGTGTGGACGACATGGTGCTACTCTCCAAGATCACAGAGAATTCCATCGTGGAGAATCTGAAGAAGAGATACATGGACGACTACATTTTTGTATCCTTTACTGGCTCCTTTGGACATTTCTAAGTGATATTACCATGTCCACAGTTAAATTGTGGCTTTATGCTAGGTGCAGCAGCTCACGTGGGTAATCCCAGCAATTTGGGAGGCTGAGGCAGGAGGATTGCTTGAGCCCAGGAGTTCCAGACCATCCTGGGCAACACAGGGAGACCCCTTCTCTATTATAAAAAACAAACAAACAAACAAAAAACTGAACTTGTGGCTTTATTCCTGCTTGAGAAGAGGTGTCTGAAAGTCTGAATGGATGCTGTGTGCTCACATTGTTTTCACAGTTTCAGAATGAGGTTTTGTATGTTTATATCACTTGGTTCAGGCTGTGCAAAGGGCAGAGACGATGTCCAATTATTCTCCTGGCATTTCACAAAGTGAAGACGTAGCCAGTATTTACCTATTTTCATCTATAATATTGTCCCTTTGACATGCTGTAGTCATGCACGTGGTGTCTGAAACCTCTGCTCTTCCTAGAGGAAGTCCTGGTTTGCAAAGAGTTCTGTCAATAAAACATCCTGATTGCAAAGCAGAGACATTAAAGTCTGGACCTAAAAGGCTTAAAAATTTTGCCAGTTTTTCTGCATTTTAATGTTTACTAAAGGAAATGTGAGAAGTGAAGATTGACTATTGAAAATATCTGACCTTCTGGAGTTGTTCTTTATGTTTCAATTTTAGCTTGCCAGTTGCCAGTTTTTACGGGGCTTTAAAAAATGCAGAATGGAAATTTGATTCAAATGTGGGTTGACTTCATTATCAACAGGGAACTGTGATATTTGCTTAAGTTCCTATAGGATTCAGGAGTTTCGTCTGATGCAACTATGTAAAGATATAGTGGTAGAACTATTGTGAAAGTTAGTCATGGACATGCAAAACTCTGTGTGAAATCTACATAATCGTACCAAAAAGTTTAACTTTGATGCCAGTAGTACCTTCTGAAAGTATGGTGTCATGGATGACCTATTAAAAAGTGGAGTCTTTGCTACTGATGTAATACACATCTTAGATTTTTACCCAAAAAGCTTGGGGAAGAATAGTTTTCACATCAGTGGCTTATTATGATTACTTAAACTGCTTGTTTGACTATTAGCTAAAAGCACTGGAACGTATGCAGTAATAACTTTTGCAGGGGCTGCCTATCCCATCACTGGTAAGTTGGGGGTGAGGTGGGGGTTCAAATTATCAGGTATTCAGTAAACAATACTATTAAATAATTAACAGCATTATTCCAAGGCATTGGGACCATTCTGACCAGTACTCTGCTGTTTCTTACTTATTATAAGGGAATTTTACCAATATCTATGTAGTTAAACCTCTGAACCTCTGTTTTCAAGGATTAACAGATACAGTTGGATTTATTGGCTGCATTATAATTGCATCATTTAAAAAATTTATTTTATCTTTATAGCACTTTGGGAGGCCGAGGCGGGTGGATCACTTGAGATCAGGAGTTTGAGACTAGGCTGGCCAACATGGGGAAACCCTGTCTCTACTAAAAACTCAAAATTAGCGGGCTATGGTGGCATATGCCTGTAATCCCAGTTACTTGGGAGGCTGAGGCAGGAGAATTGCTTAAGTCTGGGAGGCAGAGATTGCAGCGAGCCAAAATCGCACCACTGTACTCCAGCCTGGGTGACAGAGCAAGACTCTTGTCTCCAAAAAAATTAATTAATTAATTAATTTTATTTTTAAGTGACAAATACTAATTGCATATAGTTGTTGTGGGATATAATGTGATTTTTTTTTCTTTTCTTTTCTTTTTTTTTTTTTTTTTTTGAGACAGGGTCTCTCTCTGTCACCAGGCTGGAGTGCAGTGGCATGATCCTGGCTCACTGCAGCCTCTGCCTCCGGGGCTCAGGTGATCTTCCCACCTCAGCCTCCCAAGTAGCTGGACTACAGGCACACACCACAATGCCTGGCTAATTTTTTGTAGAGATAGGGTTTCACTATGTTGCCCAGGCTGGTCTCAAACTTTTGAACTCAAGCAACCCACCTGCCTTGGCCTTCTAAAGTGCTAGGACTACAGGTATGAGCCACCGCGCCTGGCAATGTGATGTTTTAATATGTGTATACATTTTGAAATAATAAAATCAAGCTAATTAACATATCCGTCACTTCACATACTTATTGTGTGTGGTGTAAACATTTAAAATCTACACTCAGCAATTTTGAAATGTACATTATTACTTATATAACTTCTGTATCAGGGTGGCGACCTATGGCTGACAGACAAAATCTTACTCACCACCATTTTTTGGACAGCAGTTTTGTTGGAACACAGCCGTGGTCATTCGTTTAGTTGTTGTCTAGGGTTGTTTTCACACTACAGTGGCAGAGCTAAGTAGTTGTAACAGACTGTCTGCAAAGTCTCAAATATTTACTTTCTGGCCCTTTGCAGAAAAAAAATTGCTGACTTCTGCTCCAGATACCTGTGCAGGGCTTCCTTTTTTTGTTTTGTTTTGTTTTGTTTTGTTTTGTTTTGAGATGGAGTCTTGCTCTGTCACCCGGGCTGAAGTGCAGTTGGCGTAATCTCGGCTCACTGCAACCTTAACCTCCCAGGTTCAAGCGATTCTCCTACCTCAGCCTCCCAAGTAGCTGGGACTACAGGCATGCGCCACCATGCCCAGCTAATTTTTGTATTTTTAGTAGAGACAGGGTTTCACCTTGTTGGCCAAGATGGTCTCGATCTCTTGACCTCATCATCCGTCCGCCTCGGCCTCCCAAGGTGCTGGGATTACAGGCGTGAGCCACCGCACCTGGCAGCTTCATTTAATTGAATTGCACAAAAGCAGTTATGTTCAGTTGCAAGTTTTTATTTTATTTGGTCAAAATACTGAAATATACTTTATCTGGACTTATCACCATCAAAAAAATGTCAATCACTTTTACGTGCGGCACCCACAGCACTTGAAAACTGGCAGATAATTGATTAGAAGGAGCTGGGTGGCAGGATGTGGATCTGGACTGTCTGGCTTGGTCTCCATAGATCTGGTGACCGTAATGTTTTGTGACCTCTGTGCCTTGGTTTCCGTACCTGTAAAATGGGAGTAATAATAAAATCTCCCACATGAGGCTGTTGTAGGGTGAAACGAAATGAAGAATGCAGCAAGTAAACAGTAAGTATGAGTCATTATTACCACGCACTGGGGCAGGTGTGTAAGTGCTTCCCATATTTCCGAGTTATTTTCCAAAAATTCAACTGTAAAGTTGTTTATTGGAAATTAAAATTATTTTGCCACAGAAACCTAAGTTATAAATGGAAGATTGACAAGCCCATAGAAATCTTCATTTCCACTGACTGTAGTAGTGGAACAAATTGTATTTTGAAATGTTCTTGGAACGTGGGCTGAACTTACTGCGTTGTAAATATGGAAATGCGATTTTTTGATAAGCTGGGTATAAAAAGAAACAAATGATGTCTGTAGTCAGTCCCTCCTAACTGCAGACAGCCTCACTCCTCCCCATCACGATTGTTTCTCCCAAAACACCAGAAGCAGGGACTATGTCTTGTATATCTTCTTCAAAAAGCAACATATAAAAACCCCTTAAAGCAATACATGTTCATTTAACATGGTTCATACCATGCAGTCAAGCAAAAACGAAAATACCAAAGTCACCCAGAACCCATCGCCAAAAGTTAGTTCTTATTAATCTCTTGGTGTAGAGCTTTCAGTTTAACCACATATGGTCATGCATATAGGTGTGCTTTCTTGTTAATTTTAACAAAAATGGCATCATCCTGCCTCATGTATTTCTTGGTTTCCTGCCTAATTTTTGGCATGGTGCATTGTATTAAGTATTCATTGACAATTTGTTGACTGTTAAGACTTGCTTTTTAAATTCAGACAACAGAGTTTTTAAATGACTCACACAGAGAGGGCTGTTTATGCGCCTTTGAATTAATGCTTTTGAATCGATGACTGATGAATCGTGTGCTCTACCAAGGAAATGAGTTACTAGACCACTAATGACTTTATGTTTTAGAAATCTCTACCCACTCAATATATGGGAAGCCCAGCATAAATGTGCTTTCTATCATTAGCACAGAGTAGCTTTCAGCTTTGAGGAAGCTTGATGGATGTTTATGAAATAACACGGATGGTCTGCTGCAAATCTTCCTCTGCTAAGTGATAAAAGCGTCCTTTAACACTTCAATGTTAAGGGAATATTGTAATAGAATGGCATTACTGTAAGTAAGAGTTGGGTTTTTTTCCTCTCCTATGTTTAATTGTTAAGACAAGAAGAGACTTGATTTCACATTAAGTTATAAAATTGCTCACTTTATCCCTTCTATATCTAATTCCTGCACATTGTCTTGTACTGAAAGACAGCATTTGGGGCAGTCGATTGTTAATGCATTCAGGCTGAATGCACATTTCTTCTACATTAGGAAAAAAAAAATCCACTTTGAAAATGCTGACATTGTTTACCAATAAAACTCCATATTTTTGAGTTATTTGTCCTATGACAAAGAAGGTTTAATTTGCCATCTGTTTGTCATCAACGTTGCCACACTTTCTACAGTTACATTGTAAGATCTATGAGGAAAACATTAGTGTTCTCTGTTGTGCGTGGGGAGAGAGCACTTCTGACCACTTGGCTGACGAAAAGAGTTCCTGTGCAAAGCACTCCGTGCTCATTCGGTCCAACTTTCCAAACTTGTTTTTACTCAAAGACCACACATTTTTAATCCTTGAATTAGGAGTCCAGACTTTTGTGCTAGCCCCACTGGATTTCAAAGCAGCGTAGTTGTTTTCGAGCGAGGCGTGGCCCTTGGCATCCAGTTCACTTGGAGGGGCAGCGTGCTACATAGCAAGATAGATGCCCGGCTGAAGCCAGAGCCTCGAGTTCCAGCCCACCCATTCTCCACGTGACTCTGGGAAAGTCACCTCACCTCCCTGTGCCACCTCAGGGATGAACCCAGGGAAGTCCACTTAACCAGGATAGGTGGTTTTGGGAAATTCACTGACTATTAAAACAGATTTTAACTGGCAGGGTGTAGTGGCTCATGCTTGTAATCCCAGCACTTTGGGAGGCCGAGGTGGGCGGATCATGAGGTCAAGAGATCGAGACCACCTTGGCCAACGTAATAAAACCCCGTCTCTACTAAAAATACAAAAATTAGCTGGGTGTGGTGGCACACGCCTGTAATCCCAGCTACTTGGGAGGCTGAGGCAGGTGAATTGCTTGAACCCGGGAGGCGGAGGTTGCAGTGAGCCAGGATTGAGCCACTGCACTCCAGCCTGGTAACAGAGCAAGACTCCGTCTCAAAAAAAAAAAAAAAGAAAAGAAAAGTTCAACTCTTGGCACTGCCTAATAAGACTATTGAAAACAAATATTTGAGGCTGAGCATGGTGGCTCATGCCTGTAATCCCAGCACTTTGGGAGGCCGAGGCGGGCAGATCACAAGGTCAGGAGATCGATATCATCCTTGCTAACAAGGTGAAACCCGTCTCTACTATAAATACAAAAAATTAGCCGGGCATGGTAGCGGGTCCTTGTAGTCCCAGCTACTCTGGAGGCTGAGGCAGGAGAATGGTGTGAACCTGGGAGGCGGAGCTTGCAGTGAGCCGAGATCACACCACTGCACTCCAGCCTGGGCAACAGAGTAAGACTCTGTCTCAAAAAAAAAAAACCAAAAAACAAAACAAAAAACAAACAGAAAACATTTTAAAGTTGTGCTACCATCACATTTCATAAAAGAAAGAATATTTTTACACCAAAAATGTAGGAAGGAAATAATCTAAGAATAAAGGACAGTTTCTTTATATTGAATAAATTAAACCTTATGAAAAATTCAGTGCATTGTTTCTTTTTTTGTCATTCTTGCTGCAGGTTAGTGGAAACTCATAGATCCATGGACAGGCATTTGGGAACCCATCAATTAAAGATATCTTGGGTCGGGTCTCTTTGGTCTCCCAGAGTCTTTTAAATAATTGACATTTATTTTACTCCTGTTTTTTGGTATCATAGCTTCATATCTTCCTGCAGTTTGAAAATTAACCTTAGGCCACACCTTCACCACCAAGGATTATGTGGGTAGGGACAATGATTGGAACGGCTTTTCCCAGAGGCACACCTGAATTATGTAATAGGAGTGGGAGTGAGCATTGTTGGAATTACCTGGAGTTCCCAAACCAGCAGGAGAGCACAGGTCTCCGGAAAACAGCTAAGGCCTCTGCACACATAGCAAGGTGGAAAAGGTGAAAATTGTTTAGATAAACAATTATTCCAAACTCTCACCGGAAATAACTACGATATGTTTATTTTCTTGAAGTCTAAATTAAAGTCTCCTTAGTTTTTCTGTAGAAACAGCCATTTTATTTTTTGAGACTTTATTTTTTATTTTATTTTATTTCATTTTATTTGCTCTGTCACCTAGGGTGGAGAGCAATGGCATGATCACAGCTCACTGCGTCCTTGCCCTCCCAGGCCTAAGTGATCCTCCCACCTCAGCCTCCCAAGTAGCTGGGACTGCATGTGAAGACCACCATACTTGGCAGGTTTTTTGTTTTGTTTTGTTTTGTTTTTAAGAGATGAGGTCTCAGCATATTGCCCAGGCTAGTCTCGAACTCCTGGAATCAAGCAGTCATCCCACATGTCTTCCCACAGTGTTGTGATTATAGCACCCAACCAGAAACAGCCATTTTAAACCAAACTTTATTTTTTAGGTGTCTTCCCAAATAATATTATCCTCAAGAACCCTACTGATAAATTTAGGGAGCAGTTACAAATTTCCCTCTTCATTTCATTCTGAGCTGAGTCATTGATTCAGGATTGGCTTAGAGTAGTCCAAAAGAAATTTTTTTTTTCTGAATATCTCCTTAACCAGGCCCTAATCAGAATTTATGTAATGTACTTGGTGAAAAATCAAGACTTAATGAGGTATCTCTTTATATAGCAGATTAACAGTGTTTAAAATGTTGGTTACTTTAGGAGCTCATAGGCAACTGAATTCATATTTACTAAGTAACCAAGGGATTGGTGGGGAGGTGGTACCTTTGGCTGATGGCCTGAGGGCAGCCCTTTATTCTTTGTGTGCGGTGATCAATTTGTCTAGGACAAGGTGGCAGTAACCACATTCCCTTTACAGCTAAGGGAAGAAGTACCCTCCTCCACGGAAGGAGCTTATTTGCCTGTTTGTTTTTCCCTGGGGATGGATATAGACATGAAATAAACATCTTCCTCTTCTGAAGTGAAGATGGTTCTAGCAGTGCTGTATTTCTTTAAAATTGGGTTTGCCATAAGAATCATTATTACTTCATTCATTAATTGTTTGTTTGTTTTCTTTTTTTGGAGCCAGGGTCTGGCCTCTGTTGCCCAGGCTGGAGTGCAGTGGCATGATCATGGCCCACTGTAACCTCGACCGGCTTGGCTTAAGGAATCCTCCCATCTCAGCAGGAACTACAGGCACGTACCAACATGCCTGGCTAATTAAAAAAAATTTTTTTGTAGAGATGAGGTCTCACTAGATTGCCCAGGCTGGTTTCAAACTCCTGAGCTCAAGGGATCCACCCGCCTTATCCTCCCAAAGTGCTAGAACTACAGGCTCCAGCCACCACACCCAGCTTGTTCATTCAATTTTGATTAGGTCCTTACCATTTAGAAAAGATACTTTAAAAAGCCACCTAAGGGAAGTGGGTTTTCGAGTATGCAAAGCATCACAGAATCTAAGTCAGAAGAGGCTGCCAATTTAGGGTTGCCAGATAAAATTCAGGACTGCTGGTTAAGTTTGAATTTCAGATAAATAACAAGTTACTTTTTACTATTTGTACCAAATATTACTGGGGAACATACTTATTTGGGACATAGTTTAAAAAAAATTCTTGTTTGAATGACTTTCCAATTTAACTAGTTTTCTGTGTTTTTATTTGCTAAATCTGGCTACCAATAATAATGTTAACACAGTACTTGCTTATCTTAGACATTCTAGCTTGTTGATCAGGAGTACGGGCTTGGGATCCAGACTGCCTGAGTTAGAATCATAGCTCTGCCACTTATAGTTTGTGACCTTAAGCAACTTTTAAAATTTCTGCATGCCTCAGTTTCCCTGTACAGGTTGAGTATCCTTAATCTGAAAATTCCAAATTTGAAATGCTGCAGAGTTTGAAATGTTTTGATAATCGACACGATGCTCATCAGAGCATTTCGATTTTGGGTTTTTGGGTTAGGGATGCTGAACTGATGGTGAGTGTAATGCAAACGTTCCAAAATATGAAAAAATGCAAAATCTGCAAAAAGCATTTTGGATAAGGGATAGTCAACCTGAAGTAAAATAGGGCTGTTAGTTGGTGCTAAGATGTAAATGTATATGTGTTTAATTAATTTTATCACCCTTTATTGAGTCTTGGCTACAGCATCATGGACGTCTTATCTGCTTGATAATTTTAAACAGTACATGTATGTGTCCTAAATTTTACCTCAAAGAAAGCGGGCTACTAATCTGTCATTGGCCTCATTCTGACTGTGGTAATTGGGAATACATTTTCCACGGCCCTGCTTCCATTAACTCCTCAGTAATTTTCAGTGATGGCTCACTGTATCATTAGCATTTTCTCTTAGCACTATGGCCTGCCCTTAGACCAGAACTGGGCGCCACTGGAGTGGTCTTAAAACCACCTCATCTTCCCTAATAGCAATTCATGTTCAGCCTCTTCAAATCTGAAGATCTTTCTGGTCACTGACAAAGAGAAGTAAAATCACAATCATGTCATCCTGCATGCTCACCTTGGTATATGCACAATAATTTAAAATCTTATCTTTAAAAAAATTACATGATTATATGATCCATCTCACATTGATTTGTATTCAATAATAATAACCCTGTGTCTAATAGAAACTAACAAACCATTGCTTCTAAAACAGCGCCTGGCATGTTAAACCACACTTGATATATGCGTCATGATTTCAGATATTAACAGGATAAAACATGTGCCTTAGGCGATGTTAATTAAGGAAAAGCCACTACTACGTGCTATGTTCAGACACAGTGCTGAGCATTTTATAATTATTTAAGTATAGTGAGAGTATCAAGTAGGTCCTATTTTATCTCCATCAGCACCAGCCAATCTGACTGAACACCTGGGCTGGTTTTCATGGTACACAGGTCTTAATATGTAAATAGAAAAATGTCCCCCTGTGGGAGGAAATCTCATCGTTTTAAGTCTTTATCTAAAACTATATATTTGTAAATAACTTTCTGTTTAACAATTTATTTGTAAAACTTCTAAACACCTTGAAATCGATCATTGAAAGAAACAGTTTTGAATGTGTATGTGTGTGTTTGTTGTTGTGATTTTTCCATGAAGTCAAGAAGTTATATCTGTTCTGTTTATTTTGTTCACTGTCATATCCCGAGCATCTAAAACAGTGCCTGGCATGTTAAGTAAGCACCCAATTCAAATTAGTTGATTGTTGAATGAATGAATGGAAATTTTTTTTCATGTGATCATAAGACTTCATTTATTTTGGCATATTAAAATGTGTTGTGTAAAATTTTTAAGGCCCAGCATAAACATAGCCTCTCTGAGAAGCCTTCTTGGATTCTCCAAGCAGAAATAATACCTTCTTTCCCTAAACCTGATGTAAGTGGGGTTTATAATTTTCTTCTCTGAAAACTACCTTATTGATGATTATTACTATTATTTTGAGACGTCTCTCTGTCACCCAGGCTGGAATGCAGTGATGTGATCTTGGCTTGCTGTAACCTCTGATCTGGGCTCACTGCAACTTCTGCCTCCTGGCCTCAAGCAATCCTCCCGCCTCAGCCTCCCAAGTAGCTGGGGCTATAGGCACACCCCCCCATGCCCGGCTAATTTTTTTGATTTTTTTTTTTTTTTTTTTTAAGAGATAGAGTTTCGCTATGTTGCCCAGGCTGGCCTCAAACTCCTGGCCTAAAGCAGTCCACCCCTTTGACCTTCTAATATGCTGGGAGTACAGGCATGAGCCACTGCACCTGGCCAGAAAATTACCTTGTTGACGCCTTTTAATTCCTCTAAGCTTGTGGAGAACAGAGCTGTTAGTTCATCTTGTATTCCTGTATTTGTTAAATAAGTAGATGATTTTTTTGGGCGGGGGGACAGAGTCTCACTGTATCGCCCAGGCTGGAGTGCAATGACACGATCTTGGCTCACTGTAACCTCCGCCTCCTGGGTTCATGCAATTCTCCTGCCTCAGCCTCCTGAGTAGAGCAGCAGGGACTACAGGCTTGTGCCACCACACTCGGCTAATTTTTGTATTTTTAGTAGAGATGGGGTTTCACCATGTTGGCCAGGCTGGTCTCCAGCTCCTGAGCTCAAATGATCTGCCCACCTCAGCCTCCCAAAGTGCTGGGATTACAGGCATGAGCCACCATGCCCGGCCGATGAATGTGTTTTTAGTGTACCTAACAGATATGAAAGTTCAAAGGAAAAAATGCATATAATTTCAGGGGAGGACTGGTAACTGGTTTTTTCACTCCTTGGCCATTTTTGGTTTGTTTTCTTTTCTCCTTGCTGCACATGTCGCCGATCTTGAAAGAATGTGCTTTAATTTATTTAACATAATGATTTCATTTTGTAGCACCTTGGTAATTAAATTTATTACTCTTCCTTAGGAGGAACAAAGCCTGTGCTAGTTGCATGATTGCTTTTGTCTTTATTTGTAATCTTTTAGAAAGCAAGCACACAACCTTTCCACTTGGACAGTCATTACCAATTCTTGGTAACATCTGGTTACTTAATTTGAAAAATGTGTAGCTATGAAGATTAATGATGGACCTTAACTGAGTTTAAATTCAGACATACATAGGATCTGTATTAATCTCAGTCAACCCTTTCAAGCAGATGCCATATTTTGGGGAAAAGGAAATTGAAATGTACCAAGGAGCGGTAAGTTACACGTCACATAAATTGCTGCCTTATTTTGGGCTTTTATGATGCACACATGGTTTTTCTTGAAGTTAGCAGTACTTTGCACTTTTCTGTTATGAACTTTTTATTGGAGAAACTTGTGACTTTTTTATTTTTAATGATCTTTTTATTTTTTAATTTTTATTATTTTATTTTTATTTTATTTATTTATTTATTTTGAGACAGCATTTTGCTCTTGTTGCCCAGGCTGGACTGCAATGGCATGATCTTGGCTCACTGCAACCTCCACCTTCTGGGTTCAAACAACTCTCCTGCCTCAGCCTCCCAAGTAGCTGAGATTATAGGCACGTGCCACCACACCCGGCTAATTTTGTATTTTTAGTAGAGATGGGGTTTCACCATGTTGGTCAAGCTAGTCTTGAACTCCTGACCTCAGGTGATCTACCTGCCTCAGGCTCCCAAAGTACTGGGATTACAGGCGTGAGGCACCGCGTCCGGCCAATGATCTGCTTTTTAGAGCACAGCTCAAAAAACCTTAGGACTATCATTATTTGAGCCTTATTTACGTAGAAAATTAATTAAATGGGATGTAAGACTTACAGCTCAGGGATCTTCCTGCTTCCACATATGCCACAAAAATCTAAGGAATAAAAATTAGTTATGGGTAAAAAATAGAGCAATGGGTACTGATTTGCAGAATCAGAACCATTGTTAAACTATGACTATGACTTGAACATGAAAAATGAATCTTGTATTCATTTTTGTCTTCAATCTTGTATTACTTCATTTATTAATTTGACCCTGGTTCCTATTCATAATCAGCTCCCTAACCTTTCAGTTGTATAGTAAAACTGGAAGCTGTAATTCTCCTTAATATATTTTATTCTGTGATTCATCACTTCCCGAGGCCTCCCCATCTCTGCATCTTTTTCCTTTCCTTTTCCTTCCCTCTTTGCAGCAGAAGCACAAGAGCATTCATTAATCCTGACCCCTAAAAAGCAAACAAAAGAGAGCCCACACAAATTCATCAGTTGAAGTGGAAGGCAATTTACCCAGAGCAAGAGCCCACCCCATTGTTGCCAGATGAATGGTGCCGGTAGCTGGAGCCGAAGGAGGCTGCCACGCGAAAGACCTTTGATAATGCTGCCTTTATGGGAGCCCAGCACAAGGGAAACACTGTCAGCAGAGGCTGGCCCTGCCCTAGTGCCCCGATCAGCAGGCACACAGAGCTGGCTTGGCATCCTCGATGACAGCCAAGGCACTGTAGATGGAAGTGCCGTGCATGTGTGTTTCTCTAGTTTTCTGAAAAGGGTTGCTGTATGCACGTCCCTTTTAGACCATTTATCTTTTGAAGTGTTCTCTTTTAAGGAAATGTAGAATTTCTTAAAAATATGCTTAATTTTACTGCTAATGGTAACAGATGATTGTAAAACTGGTATTTACTGAGTGCCGTGTACTATGTTATACTTGCAGCAATAATAAAACAGCCCTGGTTGCTGGCTGTGTCATACCATCTATCTCCATTTCATAGATGAGGAAACTGAAGGTTAGAGAGGTGAAGTACTAAAATATACTGAGTGGTGGAGCTAGGAGTTGAAGTCAGGTCCCAATGACTTTGAGAGTCTCAGGGGAGGGAAGAATCAGGTAAAGGAAATGCCCACTGTATAGTTTTCTCACAGATAGCTGAGAGGTTCAATAAGACCACAGATAGGAAACCAGTTTGGAAAATACAGGGTGACATGCAAAGGTCAAGTATGACAGTTCTGCAGCATTGAAACCTTACTGGGCAGTGACTTTCCCCCGTTGCCCATGGCTTTCTTTCCACTTTATTTCCTTCCATTTTCCATCTTCTTGTCTTTCTTACAGTCCTCTACTTTCTCATTTCAAAGAGTCATTAAAGATTGTGCACTTGAGACCAGAAACCCAAAATGATGGTAACTGAGAGGGGTACTAAGGCCTAAGTTTTGGTGACACTCTCACCTCAGTGAGAACCTGACCTAAAGAGGGGAATTTTTTTTTTTTTTTTTTTTTTTTTTTGAGACGGAGTCTCGCTCTGTAGCCCAGGCTGGAGTGCAGTGGCCGGATCTCAGCTCACTGCAAGCTCCGCCTCCCGGGTTCACGCCATTCTCTGGCCTCAGCCTCCCGAGTAGCTGGGACTATAGGCGCTGCCACCTCGCCCGGCTATTTTTTGTATTTCTTAGTAGAGACGGGGGTTTCACCGTGTTAGCCAGGATGGTCTCGATCTCCTGACCTCGTGATCCGCCCATCTCGGCCTCCCAAATGAGATCCCATTGTTTTGGACTGATCTCATGCACTAGCATTTGGTCTGGTCTGACAGACCAGACCAAACGAACATGGAGTCACTCATGTTACATGTGATGTAATCGAAACTTTAAAGAAACAGACCAGGAGATGCCAGCAGGGAGGAGGTCCCTACTCTAACCCTTACAGAAAGTAACCTAAAATCTTTGTTCCCATCTTACAAACCCCACTGTTCTGCTATTTCTCAATGATATTTGAGAGCAAGTAAGTACATTTTTACAGTGGTGACAGAGTGACATCAGTGCCTAAAGTTTTGGTATTTCAAAATTGAGAGGATGACCAAAAGAGGGAAATTGGACTGGGCGTGGTGGCTCACGCCTATAATCCCAGCAAATTGGGAGGCCAAGATGGGAGGCTCGCTTGAGTCCAGGAGTTCAAGACCAGCCTGGGCAACATCGTGAGACCCCGCCTCTATTTAAAAACAAAAACAAAAAAACCAAGAGAGGGGAATTGTTAAATTAAGTTTAGCCTAAAGCTGCTTCCTTGCATATTTTAAGTTTGGGCTAAATGTTTTTTTTTTTTTTTTCTTTTTTCTTTTGAAACAAGGTCTCACTCTGTCACCCATGCTGAAGTGCAGTGCTGTGATCTTGGCTCACAGCAACCTCCACCTCCAGGACTCAAGCGATCCCCCCACCTCAGCTTCCCAAGCGAATAGCTGGGACTACAGGCGCACACCACCATGTCCAGCTACTTTTGTTTCTTTTTTGTAGAGAGGAGGTCTCACTATGTTCCCAGGTTGATCTGGAACTGCTGGATTCAAGTGATCCTCTGGTCGTGCCCAAGAAGTGCTGGGATTACAGACATGAGCCATCACACCCAGCCCTAAATGTTTCTCTGTACTCAGTAAACTGTAGCCTAACCAGATGTGTAAACAAACTATAACCTACTCTTCTGCCAGTCACTGAGTTTTGGCCAATCAAAGGTGGCCAACAATTCAAACTGTGTTCAAATAAGGCAAACTCCAAACTAATCTGTAACTAATCTGGCTCTTTCTGTACCTCACTTCCATTTTCTATATATATATATTTATTTTTATTTTTTTTTAATTTTGTTTTGTTTTGTTTTGAGATGGAGTCTCACTCTGTCACCAGGCTGGAGTGCAGTGGTGCAATCTCAGCTCACTGTAACCTCCACCTCCTGGGTTCAAGCAATTCTCCTGCCTCAGCCTCTTGAGTAGCTGGGATTACAGGCATGTGCCAGTACGCCTGGCTAATTTTTGTGTTTTTAGTAGATACGGGGTTTTGCCACATTGGCCAGACTGTTCTCGGACTCCTGACCTCAAGTGATCATCCCACCTCAGCATCCCAAAGAGATTACAGGCCTGAGCAAGGGCCGGCCCTCACTTCCATTTTCTGTATATCACTTTCCTTTTTCTGCCCAAAAATCTTACAGCATATGGCAGCGCTGGAGGCTCTCTGAACCTATTCTTGCTCCAGGGTGGCCTTGTTCACGAATCATTCTTTTCTCAATTAAACTCTGTTAAAGTAAAATAATAACTATAATAATCCTGTAGAATCCTAGTGTATACTAGAAGTCCATTTAAAACCATATCCAGATATCTGCTCCTGACCATAAGATTAAGGCAGAGATCACATATTCTGGCTCCTGCATAGGGTTCTTTAGGTGATCAGTCCTAGGCATAGCTTGCAGCCCTCCCTGGGTAGTTCCCCTTATGAGCGCCCTGCCTACAACATGGGAAGAACACTGGGTATTGGATACAAAGCCCCCTCATCCTAACCCCTCCCCACCAAACTCTCATCTTCCAGAGCATGGCAGTGAGCAACAACTTCTCAGCCAGGCCCCCTTTTCTATAGTAAGTCACTGCACAATAAAATGGATTGAGTAAATTAATCCAAAGATGGATTAAGTAAATTAAGCTTCACCTTTGTATATCACTCTACCTTTCCAAATTGCTTTCCCATCCATCATTTATACTGTGAGACTTGCAGCTTGGATGCTATTATTCCCATAATTATAGCTCACTGCATCCTCCAGCTCCTGGACTCAAGCTATCCTCCCACCTCAGCCTCCCAAGTAGCTAGGACCGCAGGCATGTGCTCCCACACCCAGGTAATTAAAAATTTTTGTGTGTGTGGAGACTAGACTCCAAGTCCTGGTGTTAAATGACTCTTCTGCCTCAGCCTGCCAAGTAGCTCGGAGTGATCACAGGCTAGGAGTGTTCTTTCTCCATATATACCCAACAAAGTATTTCTCTTTTTAGTAATTTTTGAGGTTGTGGTGAAGGTGCATGTCAAGAAATTGAATAAAGCAGGGCTGAAGTCAGCCTGAGAATTTATTAAGCATGGAAAATGTATTTAGTTTGATATTTGTGCATAGCTAAGATATCCCATAAGATGAAATCACAAACCCAGGAGAATATCTTAATGTGGTAGGATTTTTTTTCCAATAGAGATGAAACAAACTGGCTAAACTAGCTTATCCCTTTAAAGAACACACCTTCTTGCCCTCTTCTCATGGAAAGATTTAAGTATTTTTTTCTGATCCATAGATAATCTCACCTAATTCCCTCTGAGGCCCCAGAATCTACAACGTGGCCTCTTCGAAAAAATTACATAGGAATTTAGAATTCTGGTAGAAGTCAGAGCTAAGTGTTGGGCAGGCCTCTCCTAAGACCTGTTGCCCGAGTGTCTATAGAAACATTTAGAAATGGACTGTCACCTGCAGAGGCATGTATGGGTGGAAGGGTGGGTGTTGGAGTGTCTGAAGACACTCCACATCCGGAAGGCTGAATCATGGAT
The DNA here is from genome assembly GCF_049350105.2 of Macaca mulatta. Taxonomy (NCBI): domain Eukaryota; kingdom Metazoa; phylum Chordata; class Mammalia; order Primates; family Cercopithecidae; genus Macaca; species Macaca mulatta. Next base: position 36,577,379 of record NC_133412.1, on the reverse strand, counting down.
ATGCCTACGGAAGGCTCCTTCCAAATTCCGTCTTAATTTTACGAGGGTGTAACCTTGATGACCTAGGAAATTTTATGAATTCTTGTATCATGCACCCTTTAAGATGTAATTATAGGCGTTGGAACTATGGTGCACGATTCATTTCCAAATTCAGAAAAAGAAATTTAATGTGTTGCCTATCTGACCATGATTTTGTTTTTCTTGTTTAATTTTTATTATTTATGTATTATAATTTTTTGCTTTTCTAGGCACAGTATGAAAACCCACCACATATCTATGCCCTTGCGGATAGTATGTACAGAAACATGATCATTGACAGAGAGAACCAGTGCGTCATCATCAGGTATGAAAAGTATCCTTATCTGTGGCCATGGAAGATATGAGACTATGCTGTGGTTATGTATTTCGGTCGATAAGCAGTGGTTTTGCAACAGCTACTGATGTCACGGCCTGGTTAATGTGTCTGAGTAACAAGCAGGTTAGCTGCTTTATCTTGGTTTATTTATAACTCTATGTAATAGAGCTCCATACCATAAAACTTTTGAGCTCCCCTGGGGTTGCAGTAAGTATAATAAACATGTTTTCACTCTTTAGTCAGATGGAATCCTTTTCTCTAGGTCCCTGTTTTTTCTTTGCCTTCATAATTTAGTAGTTCATGTTTGAACATTTTTGGTGAACTTTGTCATTTGCATTGAATTTGGGGGGAGATTACTGGTAATGGCCGGCATTAGGTGTCTGTAACCACGTTTCATAATCCCTCTAGCTTGACACACGGCTCTGAGTCCTGCCTGGTTTTAAGTCAAGTTTGTTCAACCTGCGGGCTGCAGGCCATGGGCCACATGCAGCCTAGGGCAGCTTTCAGTGTGGACCAAAGCAAATTCGTAAACTTTCTTAAAACATTATGAGATTTTTTGCAATTTTTTTTTAAGCTCTTCAGCTATCATTTGTCATAGTGTGTTTTATGTGTGGCCCAAGACAATTCTTCTTCCAGTGTGGCCCAGGGAAGCCAAAAGATTGGATACCCCTGGCGTAAGTGCTTTTAAAATTCTGCTTACTTATAAAAATTAGCTGGGCATGATGGTTCACGCCTCTAATCCCAGACACTAGGGAGGCTGAGGCGGGAGAATTGCTTGAGCCTGGGATGAGGAAGTTGTAGTGAGCTGAGATCGTGCCACTGCACTCCAGCCTGGATGACAGAGCAAGACTCCATCTCAAAAAATAATAATAATAAAATAAATTCTGTTTACCAACTCCAAGTGGGGTGACTCACACCTGTAAGCCCCAGAGTTTGAGACCAGCCTGGGCAACATGGCAAAACCCCATCTCTACAAAAAAATACAAAAATTAGCCAGGCATCTGGTGTCATTTGTCTGTAGTCTCAGCTACTGGGGAGGCTGAGGGGAGAGGATCACTTGAGCCAGGGAAGTCAAGGCTGCAGTGAGCTGAGATTGTGCCATTACATTCCAACCTGGGTAACAGAGCAAGACCCTATCTCCAAAAAAAAAGGGGCGGGCTCATACCTGAGTGGAGGCTGAGACAGGCAGATCACTTGAAGTCAGGAGTTCAAGACCAGCCTGGGCAACATGGGGAAACCCTGTCTCTACTAAAAATACAAAAATGAGCCAGGCATGGTGGTATATACCTATAGTCCCAGATACTCAGGAGGCTGAGGCAGGAGAATCACTTGAACCAGGAGGTGGAAGCTGCAGTGAGCCAAGCTCATGCCACTGTAATCCAGCCTGGGCAACAGAGTGAGACTCCATCTGAAGAAAAAAAAAAGCTCTGCTTACTATTGTGAATATTTTCAAACACTGGAAAGTATAAGCATCCATATTTGCATCACCTAGAATTTGACAGTTCCCAATTTTATCATACATATTTGTGTTCATCTCTTTTAGTTAATTTTTCTGAGATATTTTTGAAAAAAAATCTTTTATTATGGATAATTACAAATATACACAAAATGAGAAAGAATAGTAGAATGTGTCCCTGTATATCTGTTATCTGTTTTACACTGTTATCAGTATATGGCCAATTCTGTTTTATTTGGTCCTCCCATTCTGTCCCACTTGATTACTTAAAGCAAATCTGGTAGGGCATGGCAGTGGATTCATTTCCAAGGTCCAGAAAAGATTACATGTACTACTAGCACTATGGGAAGCCAGGAGGCAGGAGGATCACTTGAGGCCAGGAATTGGAGACCAGCCTGGACAACACAGCAAAGCCTGTCTCCATAAAAAAAATTTTTTTAATTAGCTGGGTGTGGTGGTGCACACCTGTAGTCCTAGCTACTAGGGAGGCTGAGGCAGGAAGATCACTTGAGCCCAGGAGTTTGAGGTTACAGTGAGCTACGCTTGAACCACTGCACTCCAGCCAGGCGACGGAGACCCTATCTTTTAAAAAAAAAAAAAAAAGCAAACCCAAAGATCCCCTTTATTTGTCAGTAATTAGTATGTGCCTCTAAGAAATCATTCTTATCACACCTTAAACATGAAGAATTCTTTTATAGTATGTAATATTATCAGTATTCCAATTCCGTTGTTTTCCTATAATTTCTTTTTTATAGTTAGTGTGTTTTTATTTAGGATCCAAACAAGGCCCATACACTGCACCGGATTGCTATGTCTCTTACGTCTCTCGGCTTTTAACAATTTTCCTTTCCCCTTTTTGTTTTCTTGGGTTTGTTAAAAAAAAAAAAAAGTTGTTTGTCCTGTAGATTTTGCTATACAGTCTGGTATTGCCTAATTGTATCCTATGATATTGCGTAAGTATTCCAATGTCCCCTATATTTTCTGTAAATTAATAGTTAGATATAAAAACTTCATCAGAGGCCGGGTGCAGTGGCTCACAGCTGTAATCCCAGCGCTTTGGGAGGCTGAGGCGGGCAGATCACAAGGTCAGGAGATCGAGACCATCCTGGCCAACATGGTGAAACCCCATCTCTACTAAAATACAGAAAATTAGCTGAGCCTGGCAGCATGTGCCTGTAGTCTCAGCTACTTGGGAGGCTGAGGCAGGGGAATCGCTTGAACCCAGGAGGCAGAGGTTTCAGTGAGCTGAGATTGCGCCACTGCACTCAAGCCTGGCGGCAGAGTGAGACTCTGTCTCAAAAACAAAACAAAACAAAAAAAACTTGATCAGACTCAGATTCCTTTTTTGGCAAAAGAGACTTCATCAGTGATGCTGTGCACTTCGTGCCTGTTGCTCTCTCTTCGTGTGTCCAGATTGTCATTGAACCCATCTGTCATAAATCATTGTTTAATTAGTGGTTGAAAAATCGTTGTTTTCTAATTCTGTTAGTTTTCTGCATTTATTAGTTCTTTTGCTTGGTCACCTTCAAATAAAAACTATGTGGGAAATTTAGACAAAACCCTGGATTCATTGCCATTACTCACCTGTTTTCAAAACAATGAATTGTTGCCCTAGCAGTCTCCCAAGGTAATGTGTTTTATTTTCTGTATTATTCCAAACTAGTGGACTTTTAATATTGTACCTGTTTAACTACATTGCAGCTGTACTTTTCAAGGCTGGAATGATCCTGTTGTTGAGTTGTGACAGTCTTTTATCTTAACTCTTATGTCCTTTGGACATGACCCCAGTAGGCTCTGTTAGTTTCCTTCTTTAAGACCTTCTAGCTCATCTTGTATATTTCCTATGTAGAATCCACTGTCTCTCTGGGGGCCTTGGTTCCTTTCTTTTCCTTTTCTTTTTGAGACCAAGTCTCATTCTGTCACCCAGGCTGGAGTGCAGTGGTGTGATCTCAGCTCACCACAACCTCCGCCTCCTGGGTTCAAGCAATTCTTCTGCCTCGACCTCCTGAATGGCTGGGATTATAGGCATGCACCACCATGCCTGGCTAATTCTTTAGCTCTCTTTTTTTTTTTTTTTTTTCTGAGACAGAGTCTTGCTCTGTCACGCAGGCTGGAGCACAGTGGCGTGATCTTTCTTCATTGTAACCTCCGCCTCCCAGGTTCAAGCAATTCTCCTGCTTCAGCCTCCTTAGTAGCTGGGATTATAGGTGTATGCCACCATACCCAGGTAATTTTTGTATTTTTTGTAGAGATGGGGTTTCCCCATGTTGGCCAGGCTGGTCTCAAACTCCTGACCTCAGGTAATCCACCTGCCTTAGCCTCCCATATTGCTGGGATTATAGGCGTGAGCCACTGCGCCCAGCCTCTTTTGCATTTTTAGTAGAGACAGGGTTTTACCATGCTGGCCAGGCTGGTCTTGAACTGCTAACCTCAAGTGATCTGCACACCTCAGTTTCCCAAAGTGCTGGGATTACAGGCACGAGCCACTGCACCCCGCTGGGCCTTGTTCATTTTAATAAAAGGGAAATGGCGTTAAGAGACCACTAAACTGGGCACCAAGAGTGCTCGCTGCCCTGTGTTGTCAGTGCCTGTAGTTCTTTGAAAGGAAAAATCTAGGGAATATGAGCTTTTTAAGAGAAAAATGAAATTGGAAAATTGTTTTCAATTAATTTTTAAGATTTTAGAGTTTTTATCTCTTTGATTTTAATTTTTATATCCCATTTCTTTTATGCTGAAAAATCTTAGTTCCTGATTACGTTAGCAATTATTTGCATTGCATTGTATTTTAGACAGAATAAGTTTGTTAATGCTTTTAAAGTAACAGTACCAATATTAGTAGCAATACTGAATTGATTTTAAAATTTCTTTGTTATTTTTTGTCCAAATACCCAATATTTACAGTCAAAATACTGGGTTTCATAAAAGTCACTTAAAATAATCCTTTTCTATGTCAACCTGACCTATAGTTGGGTTCATTTATTTCATTTTCAATTTTAGTTGTTTAGCATTTTTAAATGTAATTTTGTTTTTATAATTATGCAAAACATTTACATGGTTCCAAAGTCAATACTGTAAAACATGAGCACTGAAGCATTTCAAGGTAAATATATATCTGAAGTATTTGGAGGCAAATATAGACTTCATGACATTTTACCCCTAAATATTTCAACAAGCATATTTGAAAAATTGAAACATTTTCTTACTAATCCCAAGACCATTATCATAACTCAATAATTAGTAGTACATTTTCAACATCGTCTAAAAACTACAAACTTCTCTGATAGTCGCAAATGTCCTTTTCTGCTGGTTTATGCAAATCAAGTAATGATGAATGCATTTGGTTATGAATCATAAATGTATTTTTATCCTACCACAGTTGCCCTATTACTACTATTTTTTTCATGACACTGACTTTTTGAAGAAACCAAAACTAGTTTTCCTACAGACATCATTTACATGTGTCTAATTGCTTCTTCCTGGTCTCACTATACTTATTCCTTCAATTGGATTGTCCACAAATTTAAGGTTATATCTAATGACTTGATTAGATGCAGATGCCAGTTAAATTGTGTGAGGAGGAGCACCTGGGTCATGTTGAATTCGGTTGCTTAATAGGCAATGCTTCTGTTTGACACTAAGCGGAGGTCACCGGCTACTAGAGAGGCAGGTGTTTTCCTAACTGGAATTTAATGAGGGTCCAGGATGAGTTTTCTGATAGAGTCCTCTGCCATTTCTCCTTCCTCCCATTTTCCCTCTTTTGGGTGTGTGCCGAAACAAGCGGGATGGGAATGGTCTTGTTACATGAGCTTGCCAGTCTGGAGGTCCCCTCAGTCTTCTGCAGCCCACGTGTCTCCCTCCACCTGCCACTGCAAGGTCCACTGGCACTGAAGCGGGATGATGCCCCCTTCCAGATTCTTGTTTCCAGTTGTTCAAGTGGCAGAGATTTCAAGGAACCTGCTCCCAAGGATTTCTGTTGCAGTGGCTGTGCTTTCATTTAGGAGATTTGCTTTCATTTAGGAGCTACCTGGAGTTGGACCAAACTTCACGTTAAGGGCACAGGCCTCCTGTAGACTGCCCTCCCTGCAGACATCAGCTACATGGTCAGGGCTCCCCAGGCCACCCTTATCAATTCATGGGTTCCCACTGCCCTCCCCTGCCTCCCCGCAGGTTCAATAATTCACTAGAAAAACTCACAAAACTCAGAAAAGCCCTACACTTAGGATTACAGTTTTTTTTCTGGCAAAAGGATACAAATTAGAGCCAGACAAAAGAAGAGAGGCTGAGGGTGAGGTCTGGAAGGGTCCAGAGGTGGATCTTCTGGTTTTCCTCTCCCTTTGGAGTCATGGACGGCGCTACCTCCTACTGGTGTGAGGTGTGACAATACTCACAGTATTGCCAACCAGAGAACATCACCTGAGCCTCTGGTGTTTGGGCTCAATAACGCACTGCCTGCCTGGCCCGCCTTCAGTTTCCAGCTGCTCTCGAAGGCTTGTGCAAACGCCTTTAGTTTCCAGTTGGAGGTGAGAATTGTGATGGTATGTCCCAAAGCACCCAACATAAATCACATCATCAGACTGTCCTATGGTCAAAGCCTCCGAGCAAGCAAAAGCACTCCTCTTAGGTAGGACGCTCCAGGGGCATAGACATCACCGCCCAGTCACCGAGGGCAAAGGCCTGAGCCCTTGAGTTCATTCTCTTCTGCACCAGGGCTGTGGTTTGTCTGCTTTGAGAAAGCAAATTGGAAACCTCTGGCATGCCGTCGTTCATGCTCACCTGACCCTGGGCAGCACATCTCACACCTATCTGGACCTTGACTTTTTCACCTGTGAAGGAACTGAATGACTAGATGACCTTTGAGGTTGTTCTGGTTTTGGAACTCTTCCTTCCAAATAATTTTGGAGAGGAGGAAAGGCAGGGAAATCCTGTTCTGGGTAGAAAGGCCAGGTTTGTAGCCGCTGACACTGGATGGGGCAGGTGCTCCATCTGTTAGGGGCTGAGTTGAATGGTGACTTTTTTTTTTTTTTTTTTTTGAGACGGATTCTCGCTCTGTCGCCCAGGCTGGAGTGCAGTGGCGCAATCTCCGCTCACTGCAAGCTCCGCCTGCTGGGTTCACGCCATTCTCCTGCCTCAGCCTCCCTAGTAGCTGGGACTATAGGCACCCGCCACCAAGCCCGGCTAATTTTTTTGTATTTTTGTAGAGACGGGGTTTCACCGTGTTAGCCAGGATGATCTGGATCTCCTGACCTCGTGATCTACCAGCCTCGGCCTCCCAAAGTGCTGGGATTATAGGCGTGAGCCAACCCCCCCGGCAAATGGTGCCTTTTAAAATGCATTTGTGAGCAGAAAACAAACAAACAAAACCATTTTCCTGGAGGCTGGAAGAGAAGCCTGGTCCTCGTGCTGAGGGATTCTGGCATGGCTGGAAAGACTAGGAATCTCTGGTGTCATTTAATTAGGAAATAAAAAATGAAAGATGACCTAATTTCTATGGTGGTGTTTTAGACTTCCACCTCCCAATTTCCCTGGTGTGACTGTCTAAATGACACTTTAGATGGCATAATGCAGCCCATAAAGGCGGTGTTTTTAGTTTCCTCTCAGTCTTACTCATGTTTTCTAATGCAGTGGATACGGTGACAGGATGGACTGGCACCTGACCATTTTGAGACTAGAAATGAGTGTAACAAATTGGATTTTTTTTTTTTGAGACGAAGTCTTGCTCTCTTGCCGGGCTGGAGTGCAATGATGTGATCTCGGCTCACTGTAACCTCTGCCTCCCGAGTTCAAGCGATTTTCCTGCCTCAGCCTCCTGAGTTGCTGGGACTACAGGTGCCCGCCACCACACCCAGCTAATTTTTCTTTTTTTTTGTATTTTTAGTAGAGATGGGGTTTCACCATGTTGGCCAGGATGGTCTCGATCTCTTGACCTTGTGATCCGCTCGCCTCAGCCTCCCAAAGTGCTGGGATTACAGGTGTGAGCCACTGCGCCTGGCCACAAACTGGATTTTAAGAGAAATAAGGAAGGAGACACCCTGCTTTCTCAAGCACAGGGCTCCATGGAAGCCTAGGTCCATCTACCAGCTTGATTTATCAAAACAGCTGGAGTGGAGTAGCCTTGGGTAGACTGAGCCGCCAAGCAAACTCACAAGGAAGTGTGAATCAGACCCCAATTCATTGTTTCATAGGGAGAATTCTGCCTGTGGACAGCTGATTATGTGCCTTGGTATACAGTCCATGAAGGGAGCTAGATTACCACAAGAAGGCTGGATAGAGGGGTGAATTCTGAGTGAACAGATGATCATATTCACTAATATTGGCTCACAGCACTCGCCTCTATCTGGAGATGTGAACACATGAACTAAGGGTGTTGCTCTAGCCTGCAGAACAGTCCTTTTACTTGGAGAAAACATCTTATCTCTGCTGTTTACTTTCCTGTCCTGACTCTGCTGTAAGTCAACCCCGTTTTGTTAACCTACAATCTCTCCTGCCAAGCCCTGACATCTATTAGGCTAACTTCTAGTCAGGAATAAACACCTGGGGTTGACCTTGGATATTTCTTATGCCTTCCTCCTTAGCCCACTGGCAGACAAATCAGGGAGAGTGGCTTCTATAGATGAGGATTTTTTTTTGAGATGGAGCCCCAGGCTGGAGTGCAATAGTGTGATCTTGGCTCACTGGAACCTCCGTCCCCTGGGTTCAAGAGATTCTCCTGCCTCAGCCTCCCGAATAGCTGGGACTACAGGTGCCCACCACCACACCCGGCTAATTTTTTTTGTATTTTTAGTAGAGACAGGGTTTCACCATGTTGGCCAGGCTGGTTTTGAGCTCTAGACCTCAAGTGATCTGCCTGCCTTGGCTGCCCAAAATGCTAGGATTACAGACCTGAGCCACTGCATCTGGCCTATAGATGCTAATTTTATCTACCATGCCTTGTGTTCACTAAATTTTTTTTTTTTTTTTTTTTTTTTTTTGAGATGGAATCTCACTCTATCACCCAGGCTGGAGTGCAGTGGCACACTCTTGGCTCACCACAACCTCTGCTTCCTGGGTTCAAGCGATTCTCCTGCCTCAGCCTTCTGAGTAGCTGGGATTACAGGGGTGTGCCATGACACCTGGCTAATTTTTTTTTTTTTTTAATTTTTAGTATAGACGGGGTTTCACTCTGTTGGCCAGGCTGGTCTTGAACCCCTGACCTCAAGTGATCTGCCTGCCTCAGCCTTGCAAAGTGCTCTGATTACAGGCGTGAGCCGCCATGCCTGGCCTAGGTTCACCAATTTAACTTTCTAGGGGTAAGTATTTCTGATTCCTGAATTGCCTTACTGGTTCAGTGGCTGTACAGATATGTAGGCTCCACCTCTGGAGATTCTGTTTCAACTGATGTGTGGTGGCCTTGGAGCATTAATATCTTTTTTCAAGCTCCCCCAGCTCACTGTGCTTAAAAGCCAGGGCTAAGGCTCTTGAAATCCTGATTTCGGTCACCTCTTGCTGTTAGCACCATCAGGCCCCGCAAGATAGACTTCCTGACTGCCTGCCCTCTGCTGGTTGCTTTCATATAGGTTGTCTCTTTTCATCCTTACCGCTGTGTTGGCATTGTTTTTTGAAACTTCATCTAGAAAATGAGGCTTAGGAGAATTCCAAGATCCAAAACTAGTAGATGGCAGAGCCTCTATTTGAATTTAGCCCTGTCTGACTTCAAACCTTCCGCACTTTCTTTATACCTGTTAGCAGTGTTGTCTCTCTAGGTCTCAAGTTTCCCGTATTTTAATGGAGATGTAATAGCTACCGTACACCATGGGACAGAGGTCAGGACAGGTTAGTTACCACTGGACTTGAGCTCCTAGGATTAAAGTCTCCCACTCTGTCTCCCGCATATACAGGTGCCTTTTTATTTTTGTTTTTGCAACAGAATCTTGCTCTGTCACCTAGGGTGGACTGCAGTAGCACAATTTCAACACACTGCAACCTCCGCCTCTCAGGCTCAAGCGATCCTCCCACTACAGCCTCCCGAGCAGCTGGGACCGCAGATGCACACCATAATGCCTGGCTAATTTTTAAATTTTTTGTAGAGATAGGGTCTCCTTATGTTGCCCAGGCTGGACCCAGGTGCTTTTTAAAACTAACCCTTTGTACATTGTTGGCCGTGATGCTCTGTGCATACCCAGGAGGATGATGATTGGGCTTGTCATCAACTGGAGGATAAATGACCACACAGACTGAGTTAATGGAAGAACATGACCTTATTGACACATTAGCTTTGATTTCTTACCAAGAGGTAAAGATGCATTTATATACCAAATGGCCATACCTGGGCAATTTCTGTATTTTACCTGACTTGTTATCCAGTGGATGTGTTTGGGGGCCAGAGCTCAGTCTTCCCCTTCTTTTCATGGTTCTCTATGGCCTATTTCTATATTATAGTAGGTCTCTGAGCAGAGAAATTATAGCATTGATGCCTGGTTCAAGAAGATAAGGCTATTGGTAGAAAAGAGATGGGATGTTGAGGGAATATGGAAATCTAGTGCAGCAGTGAGGGCCTGACCTGAATTAGAAAGGCAAAGAGGAAGCCAACGTATGACTTTCAATAAACCTGTAAAGAAACAAAAGAATGGGCAAGTAGAGGTAGACTCTGGGCAGTGCCAACAGAAAAATGCAGCAGCAATAGCTACATTAGCATCATTAAGAATGATAGTGAGGCTGGGCGCAGTGGCTCACTCCTGTAATCCCAGCAGGTGGGCAGATCACCTGAGGTCAGGAGTTCGAGACCAGCCTGGCCAACATGGTGAAAGCCCATCTCTACTAAAAATACAAAGATTATCTGGGCGTGGTGGCAGGCGCCTGTAATCCCAGCTACTCGGAAAGCTGAGGCAGGAGAATCAGTTGAACCCAGAAGGTGGAGGTTGCAGTGAGCCAAGATGGCACCACTGCACTCCAGCCTGGACAACAGAGCAAGACTCTATCTCAAAAAAAAAAAATTAAAAATTAAAAAAAGGAATGATAGTGAGCCCCTGAAGGCTTGGTGGGTACCTGTGAGCCCAATAAATGAGCCACCCATATCGGCTTAGCTCATTAATCTGTTCTCCAAAATCCAGAATTTGGATTTGTGCATTAGAACCACATATGTGATACCTTTGGATGTCAGGGACATCTCTGCAAATCTGTTCAACAAAATGGTCATGATGTGGTAAAGGAAGAACTGGCAAGCTTGTCCATGATCTCCACCATCTCTACATCACCAGACAAGATCTTGGCAGTGTGGCCCTCTGGCCACACACTTCACATTTGTGAAGCCCTTGCCAACTGACCCATGGAGAATCACGGGGCCTCGGAGAACATGTATGTGGCACTTTTATGGCTGCCATCAAAAGTGAATTCTTATCACTTTTGGCCTAAATCGGCTGTTGTGCCTTAAGCTGTTTAAAAAATATGATGTCAGTTGGAAAGCATCCCATTTGGTGCTGTTTCTACTTTTTTTATTTGAAATATCCTGACGCAGTTATTTTCTGGTGAGTAGACCATCTGTCCTAAATATATCCAGCACCAGTTTGCAAAGTCTTTGTCGGGTGCATCCTGCCTAGGAGCTAAATAAATACTTTTTTAAAGAATAAATAAAGACATGAGAGATATTTTGAAGGTACATCAGTGGGATTTGCTGACTGATTAAGAGAATTTTCATACAGGAAAAGGAGATAGTAGTCATCACGAGCTGAGATTTCTGACTCGTGTGCTTCAATATATATTTTAGATTTGAAACATGGCATTTTTGCAGTAGTAAAGATAAAAGGGAAAAATTCCCAGTGCCTTCAATATTTGGCTCTTGGGTATCCTGTACTCTTTGCCGTGGCACCATCAGGTGTCTCCGGATTCTCAAGCTATCTTCCTGCCTTTGATGTATTTCAGGAATCTTTTATTATTAGCATGGGGACTCTTTTCAGGGCTCTCCTGAGTTGCTGTGGGTCCACCCAATTTCTTGTTTATCCCAGCAGCACCGGCCTTTGAGCTCGCCATCCCCCTGGCCTGGCTTTGGGAGGCCCTGTCAGCCCATACCTCTAACCATGGTAGGGTTGCCTGGGGCTGCCGCTGGCTGTAAATTTGAAGAGCAAGGGCCCAGACTGACCCTCTTCCCCAAGCCTTCTGCAAATCTTACATTCTAGTCTGGTAGCTAAAATTCCTTTATCATCAGCTAAGGAGTGCTATTCAGGAGGGCTGCCTAATTAATATATTACCCATAATCGTAACAGCAACTCTTTTTGAGTACTTTCTTTGCATCCTTTTAATTATATCATTTTTCATCTTTACATCAGCGTGGCAGACTAGGTGTTGCTATCCCCCACTTTTGCAGATCAAGAAACTGAGTCTCAAGAGGTAATGAAACTGTTCAAATCTTGCATTTGAAATGTGACAAAGTTGTGCTCCCAGCCAGGGCTGTCCGCCTCCGGTACAGCGGTCTTTATACTTTTGTCTGCTGCTTTAAGCTAGCAGGTGTTAGGTTAACTGGTTAATAATGCATTACCACTTTCAGTCAAGAGGTGCAGTGGAAAGATCTCTGGGGGGAGTCATAGGGTAGATTCTATTCTTTCTGTCTAAGGCGTGTGACCCATGCAAGCCTCAGTTACTTCATCTATAAAATGGGAATTCATACCTTAAAGGAATGTAAAGAAAGTGTAATGAGGAAATATACATGGAAAAAATTTTTTAACTCTTAAAGAGTGATGTAAAAGATCCACTAGTAACATTAAAAGGAATTTTAGAGCTGGGAAATAGCTGAGCTGGGACTCAAACTTGGTCTTTATACTCAGCATTGGGTTCTTCTGACTGCATCAGGCTGGGCCAAGATGAGCATTGCCATGGGGCCATCCATGTTCTTGGCAGACTAGGCGAAAATTTTGTTTGCTTGACAACACCAGTTAACTAGATATTTGTCTGGGGTTGGGAAGAAATAACAGCTGTTGGTCTTATTCACACTTTCCTCAATCTGTTAAAGAATAAGTTTGTCTTATTTACCCAGTGGTTTCAGCATGGCTGTTTGTTTTTGTCTCTTATACCATTAGCCATGGCATGTATTTGAGAGTTAGTTTTTTAGTGAAATTCTAAAGTTGGACAGAGGACCCCTCTCTCCATAGCCCTGGAACCTCCCAGATGTGCTTCACCTCCGACTTGTTTCTGTTCCAGATCTAGTAGCGCTGCCAGGAAGGGGAGTCTGTGAATTGAGTCATTGGAGAAGGTTGTCCAGGACCTTCTTTGATGTGGTTTCTCATTCTCGCAGAATTATTTTGTCTTGTGATCACAGTGATGTAGGCTATTTATTATTTGTTAGTTACAACTCTGTGTGAAATAAATGTTGGCAGAAGGCTTGCTTAAATGGGTGTGTATCAGTAAAGACTCAGGAGTAGCTAAAAGTTTGCTAATACTATAAACTATGCTATTCATGGGGTTACTTTGGGAAACCTTGTGGATTTTGATTAACTAGTCAACCCATATGAGAATCTTCAAGGTTTACCTTGCTCTGGGCAGTAGAGCTCTGGCCCCCGATACAGCCTCTCTCACCTCCTTTTCTAGCTCTGCCACTCACTAGCTGAGCGTCCTTTAGCAAGTTGCCTACCTTTTCTCACTTCAAATAATGGAGATAATAAAAGCACCTACCTCACAGGGCTCTTATGCAGACCAAGTGATTGATACATGTGAAGCACATATAACAAGTCTCTGACATGCATGATACACACAATGAACATATCCTACCTACAATTATCATAGCCACAATATTTCAGTGTGTTCCTTTTGAGCCTCCTTTGGAATTGATGTTATTTCTCATCGTCTGGACTATATTTAAATAGATGAACAACTGTGTTCATCTTTTATAACTCTAGAATTACAAAAATTGGTTTTTAAAAAACCTATCCCTTTATTTTTCGTCCTTGGGTTATACCTTTTGAAATAAGAGTTGTGTTCAATACTATATATCTCTATATTTGAAAAAATAAAAAATAAAGCAGGGTCTAATTAAATAAGCCCAGTGGGAATTTCCATTGTCTTGTTTATCTCCCCAACACATTGACACAGTTGATCCTGACTCTGTTGGCCCCCATGAAGCCACATGCATCTTCTTGCTTCTCTGTGGGCCTCTCTGACTTTTCTATCTTGTTCTCTGTGTTTGCCATGTTTTTTGCCCTTTACAGCTCTAAAGAGTTCAGGCATTAAATTTTGTAGGATGACCTCAGGCTGAGTCTGCCCATTTCCTCGTGACCAGGCTGAGGTCATGCGTTCTAGGCTGGACTACCATAGAAACAATGCAGTGCTCTTGACCAGGCTCAGGTCATGCGTTCTAGGCTGGACTACTATAGAAACAATGCAGTGCTCTTGATCACCTGGTTCCATAGGCATCTGCTAGGTTTCTTCACATTAAATTCACTGTATTTTCTTTTAGGATGTGTATTTTGTGGGGATATATTCTGAGATTATGACAACATCCTGCTCCATCCACATCAAACCTCCACCTACCAGCCTTAACATCCATTAATGACTCCTGGTCACCTGTATGATGGCTGCCAAATGGTGACGATCTATTTCCATCATTCCTTCTACATTTATTAGTTGGTATTCCACTATGAGGAAGATCTTTCCCTTCTCTCCTATTTATTGATTGACTCATTTACTTTCTTATGGCAGTATGGATTTATGGCTTCCTATTTTATTCAAAGGATCATAATCCATTATTATCATTACTTATTTTGATTTGGTCAGTGGGAACCCCTTCCAGCTGGCTCTTCTATGCTTGACATGTCGACACCAGTCACTATACATTTCCTTACCTTTTGGCACAGTTATATGTTTCACGCCCAGCTTGAATTTTCCCTTTTATTGAAGAATGGTATTCAGAGACCAGCATCTGGTGCTTTGTGTGTTTAGTGACACCGGTGTGCCGTTGCTTTAAGGCCCTCTTAGTGAACAATGCTAAGAGATATGTTTACTTATCGATTCTACGTTGATGGGTATTTGCATTATTTTCACTATAGCGATTTTATTTTCATTGTATTTATTTTTAAGGTTTTAATTTTGGGCAAGTGATTCTGGTTTCGTATTTACAGAAGTCAGATAGTGGTTCACTTTTACATTAATAGATTGTGTCAATTTTGAAAAACTAAATAATGTATCAGTTGTTCTATATAGGTAAAGGCAAATTCATCAGTATGCTGCCTTGAGAAAATGGAAGTCTAGAGTCTGTATAAAATGTAGCACGAAATGGCACAGGCCAGAACCCTTGGTGCATCCCCAAACCTGAACCCAAGGTCACTGTCTTGGATCTCTGCACTGCCTTCCAGCTCCACTCCCAGCTTCCCACCTCACAGTCAAGCCCTATCATTTATTTATTTGTTTAAATTTTTTTTCTTTTCTTTTTTTTTTTTTTTAAGAGACAGAATCTCACTCTGTTACCCAGACTGGAGTGCAGTAGCTCAACAATAGCTCACTACAGTCTCAACCTCCCAGACTCAAATGATCCTCCCACCTCAGCCTCCCAAGTAACTAAAAACAGAGGAGCACACTACCACACCCACCTAATTATTTTTAATTGTTTTTATTTAAACATTTTTATTTTTACTTATTTTATTGATTTTTGAGATGGAGTCTTGTTCTGTCACCCAGGCTGGAGTGCAGTGGTGCAGTCTCAGCTCACTGCAACCTCTGCCCCCCAGGTTCAAGTGATTCTCCTGCCTCGGACCTCTTGAGCAGCTGGGGCTATAGGCGCGTGCCACCACGCCTGGCCAATTTTTTTGTATTTTTAGTAGAGACAGGGTTTCACCATGTCGGCCAGGCTGCTCTTGAACTCCTGACCTCAGGTGATCCACTCGCCTTGGCCTCCCAAAGTCCTGGGCGTGAGCCACTGCACTCAACCAATTGTTTTTATTTTTATTTGTTTTATTATTATTATTGTTTCTTTTGTGTTTTTTGGTTTTGTTTTTGTTCTTTTTAAGAAACAAGATCTTGCTGTTTGCTAAGGCTGGTTCTCCAACTCTCTTGGCCCCCCAGATTATTGAGATTACAGGTGTGAGCCACTGTCTCCTCAAGTCCTGTTTACCCATGATTCCCTTCACATGTACCCCACAGAATTTTTGCCTCTTATGTATGGCTCAGGCTTCATCCCAGCCCCTAATATGTGTACACACAAGTACACATACACACACAACCCACCTGGCTAATTTGATTGTCCTTGTTGAGATATAACTAGTTGTGACTTTGTTTAGGAATCTTCTCATCAGGGATAGTTGCCACCCACAAATCCCTGAAACCATACCCCCATCGCCACTGTGTTATTAATAGCCTTTGTATACTTGACTGCCCTGTGGGACAGTGAGTGACTTCTTCTCTGACAGGAGCCACATCTCATTCTAGCCTTCGGCTTAACACACTGGGGCAGGGGGGTGTTAGACAATGCTTGTTGGGTGAACAAAAGTAGGCATCATTTTTGTTTTAAGTGTCTGTCCTTTTTAAACCACAAACAAAAAGTTGGAAAAGTGACATTTCAATTACATTGATTCAGCCAGTTACAAGGGAACACCAGTTCCTGTGGTACAGAAACAACCAGGAGAGAGATTTTGAGATCAGAAATGGGGGATGGGAGTGCATTGGTGAGTCTTCCAACAGTGATAACAGCTGATCCTACTTATTTTATGGAATATCTCAAAAAATAAAAATAAAAAAGAACAACCGGGTGTGGTGGCTCACGCCTGTAATCCCAGCGCTTTGGGAGGCTGAGGCGGGCTGATCACGAAGTCAGGAGATAGAGACCATCCTGGCTAAGAAGGTTACACCCCGTCTCTACTAAAAATACAAAAAGTTAGCCGGGCATGGTAGTGGGTGCCTGTAGTCCCAGCTACTCGGGAGGCTGAGGCAGGAGAATGGCGTGAACCTGGGAGTTGGAGCTTGCAATGAGCTGAGATTGTGCCACTGCACTCCAGCCTGGGCGACAGAGCAAGACTCCGTCTCAAAAAAAAATAAATAAATAAAAAGAAAAAAAGAAAAAGGAACTGAAATATTTTTACATTTGCTGAATAAGTTGAAGTGAATAGAAAATATTATTGACTTTTAAGTGAGGAATAACGTTTCTCAGAAAAATAATTATGGTCCTCGGATTATACCATTGTAAATGGCTTTTTTTCCGCAGAACATTCTTTCCATTTCATTGATATTTTACCGTATGTTTCCATTTCTATAGTTAGTACACAGACCCACAGACACACACAGACACACACTCTACAATACTTCCTATTTGAATTAATATTTCCTATAAAGTCTGTTATGATTTTGATTTAAAATTGCTTGGCTTATTCCCAGCTGGCTATACAAGAACTAGGGAGTTTGTTAGAAATTCCTATTCCTAGACCCTGTCCCTGGAGACTGGGATCCAGCAGGTCAGAAGACGGGCCCAGACATGGGCAATTAAAAAGTACTCTGACGATTCTGATAGACTGCCAGATGTGGGAACTACTGGCATATTTTCCTAATTTCTAGAGTATTTGTGTGTGTGTGCATGTCCATTTTAAAAGTCAATTAAATTAGGAAGAGCTGCCTGGAAGCATAAACAAAGCAAGTTGCCCTACAACAACTGCTATGAGATGTAAAGTAAATAATTTGGGATATATTATTTTGTCTGATACCTTCACTTTCTTTTAACTTGGGTTTTAGTCCCCAAGAAGAAGCAGTATTTTCTCATCCCAAATAGGCCAGTATGATTATGGTTGTATATACTGTAAGTTTCAAGTCATTCTGTAACATTCCATTATTGTACCATATTTTGACCAAATCAGCAGCTTCTGATCAATAAAAATTCTTCTTAAGTGTCTGTAAATTGAAACCAAGTAATGAAAATTCCGATCAATGTTTAGTGAGAACTAATTATTTTAAGTCTTCTGGAAAATATCACAGTTACTGAGAATGCAGATACCCTATTTTTGGAAATGGTATACTTATTTTAATGTATGAAAAGAGCTACTTTCCATTATTATTACTTTCTTTTGTTTCCAACAAAAGAGACAAAATATTTCATGTCTGAATACAGTATTAACCAAAGACACAGTGGGGGGATTATTAGGATTACTTTACTTTTATTTTATAATTCTTTTTTAAATTTAATAAATTCTACTTTATATATATTATTTTATATTCTGATTCTAATAGGGTTTGCTCATGCTCACCCTCTCTCTCTTTTCCAGCTTGTTCTAACGAAGCTTAAATGTGACAGTGTAAACTTAAGGAAAATATACATACTCATGGTGATATATAGGAAGTTGTATAATAATATAATGAAATTGATCAGTGGTGATTATCATTGTGAGGTGTGATCCCCCCCTTATTCTCTGGAAAAGCTGTTTTAAAAACTCTGAAAGACACAAATCTCAAAAAATCTTTGAAAACAATTTTTTTTTTTTTTTTTTGGTGAGACAGAGTTTCACTCTTGTTGCCCAGGATGGAGTGCAATGGCGCAATCTTGGCTCACTGCAACCTCTGCCTCCCGGGTTCAAGAAATTCTCCTGCCTTAGCGTCCTGAGTAGCTGGGCTTACAGGCACCTGCCACCACGCCCAGCTAATTTTTGTATTTTTAGTAGAGACGGGGATTCACCATGTTGGCCAGGCTGGTCTCGAACTCCTGACCTCAAGTGATCTGTCCACCTTGGCCTCCCAAAGTGCTGGGATTACAGGCATGAGACACTGCACCCGGCCTAAAAATCTAAAAAAAAAAAATTAAGTATTATGAGAAAGCACATCAAAAGAAAAAAGAGCCAGGCGCTGCGGCTCACGCCTGTAATCCCAGCACTTTGGGAGGCCAAGGCAGGTGGATCACCTGGGGTCAGGAGTTTGGGACCAGCCTGGCTAACATGGTGAAACCCTGTGTCTACTAAAAATTAAAAAATTAGCTAGGTGTGGGGTGCACACCCATAATCACAGATACTTGGGAGGCCGGGGCAAGAGAATCATTTGAACCTGGGAGGTGGAGGTCTCAGTGAGCCGAGATTGTGCACTGCACTCCAGCCTGGGCGACAAAGTGAGACTCCATTTCAAAAAAACACAAAAAACCATTCCTATACCAGCCTCCTAACAAGTCAGGAATATTTCTTTTTCCTTTTGGATTTGTTTTTGTCCATACGTTATTTTCACATAGTTGTAAACTTGTTATAAATATAGTTTATAGGTATTTCACATTACCACTTAACTTTAGCTGCATTATCTTTATGTTGCTACATAGTCTTTGTAAGTATTTCAAATGACTGCAATATTATATTGGGTGGTTGTACCATTGTAATCTTGAACTTTCCAATATTCTTGAATGTTTACGTTGTTTACAACTTATAAAATGGAGTTTCATTGTTGCCAAAACGTGTAATTCAAATGAGAGGGTGCATGTATTGACCCTGGATCTAGTAAATACATCATCTGAGTATGTCAACCATTTGAAATATAATTTCCCCATGGAGTTGAATTTGCCAGACCTACTTACTGACTGTGAGTAAGCATGTCCTCTGGAAGCAGTGTGACAGCTTGTCCCAGGCTTGCTGGTTTTCTACTTGCTACTGTAGCTTATGAAATTTCAGTTTGGTTTTCTTACTCATGTGACCATGAAGCCGGGAGCGTAGCACTAGGATAGTGAGTGAATTGCATAGATGGGTTCAGACTTTTGAAGGTCATGAGCTCTGAACAGAGGATGGTTCCCACCTCCCCATAATTTCTTTAAAACCATATTATTAGTTCAAGGAAATTCAGCGAAGTTCTGAGTTTTGCTATATGGCCAGCTCAATTCTTTGTTCGTTTGTTTTGGTTTGTTTTGAAATGTAAAATTATTTCAAATTTCAGTTTCCTTTTGGGAATGGGAGGCTCGCCTTGCTTGGTTTTTCCCTAAGCAAATGTTTTCTCTTTTATTGGGTAACTCAGCAATTGATAACAATCGATTTGGGCTGGATATTCACGGAACATTTGCCCTGCACCCTAAAATTTTTTATTGCAAAGAGCAAACAAAAATATTGTCCTATGAACTTGTAACAGCCTGAATTTTTCATACTAACTCCCGTCATCATTTTATATGACATGGGGTGCTTTAACTCTATCCTGGTAACACAAAGGGTACCAACAGAAAGATGAAAAATCTGACTGACTTAAGCATGTTTTGAATTGAGGTCATTATCAATTCAGGGGGATTTTGAAGGAAGAATGGGAATTTTGAAGAGCAGACTATATATTATTAACAAAGGCTCTCCCCGTGCAGGAAGGCTACCCAGCGGAAGGTGGCCTTTGTTACTCAGGATGTGTAATATTGCTTCAAGGTTTAATTTTAGAACTTCTAAAATAAGGAAGCTTGCATCAGTTCAAGGCACATGGTTTGAAACCTCAGAGTGCCCACTTTTTCTTTTCTTTTTTTAAATTACAAAAATAGCATATGCATTACAAAATGTTTGAAAACTAATGAATTAAAACAAGTTTCTCATAGCCTCTGCCTTGACCAAAGCCTTTGTTAACATTTTATGGTAGTTCCAGTCTTTTTTTCTTAGGTACTTTTTAAAAAAAATTGTAATCATGTTTTATATATAACTTGAATGACTTATTTCACTTACCGTGATTTCATATGCTTGTTTCCTGTGTTTACAGTCTTCATGTCAGTTGTAATTTATGCAGAATTCCACCCTTGTGATACTCCATAATTTTCCTAATCATATCCCCCATTATTGGGCATGTAAAATGCTTAATGGTCAGTGGTGTGCACAGTGGTAATTATCCACACCATGTTAATCCGACTCACATGGGCGACTTAATCCTGCTGTAACTTGCCTTTCTCTACTGGTGTTGCACTTAAAAAAAAAAAAAAAAAAAAAAAAAGGATTCTTTTCTGCCTGTTTTGTCTTTGTCTGTTTTGTGTGATGGAGGGGGACAAGGAAGGGAGCTGGTTGTAATCCACTTCTCAGGTGGGCACTTTGTCTGTTTTTCTTTAGTGGTGAAAGTGGTGCTGGAAAAACAGTGGCTGCCAAATATATCATGAGCTACATCTCCAGAGTGTCTGGAGGAGGCCCCAAAGTCCAGGTGAGTGGGCAGTGGCCCATTATGATACCTTATGCTGTGGGAAATGTAAGAGGCTCCATTTGCTGTTAGAAAAGCATTTTTCTTCCACAGAAAAGACACTGGTTCTTCTATAACTGTGAAACTTGAAATCTGGAATGGAAAGGAATAGCGTGCGCACGTGTGTGTGTGTGTATGTGTGTGTGTGTGTATGTATATATTTTTCTGAGACAAGAGTCTCGCTCTGTTGCCCAGGCTGGAGTGGTGCAGTGGCGCGATCTCACCTCACCACAACCTCTGCCTCCCGGGTTCAAGCGATTCTCCTGCCTCAGCCTCCTGAGTAGCTGAAATTACAGGCGTGCCCCACCATGCCCAGCTAATTTTTGTATTTTTAGTAGAGATGGGGTTTCACTATGTTGGCCAGTCTGGTTTCGAACTCCTGACCTCATGATCTGCCCGCCTCAGACTCCCAAAGTGCTGGGATTAAGGAATAGCATATTTTAAGGTAGAAGTGCCTAATATATAATGAACTCCTACAAATCAATAAAAAGTTCAGCAACCCAAAAGGAAAATAAACAAAGGACATGAAAGACAACTCATAGAAAAGGAAAGATAAATTACTCACAAAACATGAAAGTATGTTCACCATCATGATAACAAGAAAAATACAAATTAAAACTACATTAGAAAACTCTTTTTTGCCTATCAGATTGGCCAAAATCTTACCATGTTTTAAACACTTGATTGATAGGAAGTAGGGACGCAGTTGTTTTCATACATTGCTGGTAGGAGATGAACTAGTACATTTTAATGAAGGACATTTCAGCAAAATCTATTAAACTTATACATATTTGCCATTCAATGCAGCAGTTCTGAAAAGAATTTATTCTTTAGAGATGCTGAAATGTATACACAATAATACATGTATAAAGTTATTTCTGGCGATTTTGGTAACGCAAAAGACTGGAAATAACTTAAGTGTTCATCACTAGGCAACTGGTGAAATAATTTGTGGTTCATTATATAATAGAATATTATACACCAATAAAAATGAGGCTTCATGTACTGATAGACAATGGTCTCTAACATATATGATTAATTACAAAAGGCAAGGTTCAGAACATTGTGGGTAATATATGCTGCCATTTGAGGGATCAAAAGAGAGTGTATATTTCTATTTGTTTGGATATGTGTCACATATCCCTCGAAGTATACACAAAAAACTGTCCGTAACAGTTGTCTTGAGGGAGGGGAGCTGGGGGATTGGGAGAAGGGCCTACCCTTCCTGTATACCCTTTAGAAACTTGCATGGTTTGAACTATGTGAACCACTTACCAATTCAAGAAACTTATAAAAATTTTAAAGGACATAGACAGAGAAAGGGGAAAAAGAGAAGGAAAAAAGAGAGATTAAAGAGTGTAAAGGAAATGTTAGGAAAGAGAAAAGATCCAGAGAATGAGGACACTCAAGAGGTGAAAATTAAAATCAGCATTGGCAGGAATGAGTAGAGCCTGCTCCCCAGAGCCATGGATGATGGTGATGGAGAGCTGAGGTCGGTAAGGGGCAGCCCAAGCTTGGCACTCATCACCACTGTGCACCACTGGTGACAGAATTCATTCCAAAGATTAGTTTTTAAAATCAGAACTATTTAATGTTATTGCCATGGTCGGCTGTAGACTTTTAAAAGACACACAAAATTCCCTTTATTGTGATTCTTTTTTTTTTTTCTTTTTTGGGACGGGGTCTCACTCTGTCACTCAGGCTGAAGTGCAGTGGCGTGATCTTGGCTCACTGCAGCCTCCTGCTCCTGGGCTTATGCAATCCTTCCACCTCAACCTCCCAAGTAGCTGGGACCACAGGTGTGTACCACCATGCCTGGCTAATTTTTTTTATTTTTGGTAGGGACAGGGTTTCACCACGTTGCCCAGGCTGGTCTCAAACCCCTAAGCTCAAGCGATCCACCCACCTGGGCCTCCCAAAGTGCTGGGATTACAGGCGTAAGCCACCATGTCTGGCTCCTATCTATTAATTAAATAGTGTTCTATCATGTACTGGTAGATCAGAAAGCTTAAGGTAGAGCCAAATAGTCCTCCTTTGAGTTTGTGGATCGACTCTTTCTATCTTTTGTTTGCTGGCCAGACGTGCCTATACCATTTAACAATAGCTTCTCTCAGGCAGAGAACCAAAGACTGAATCTTCTCTATCTCTTCCCTTCTTTACTTACAGACTTTAAAACTGAGAATATTTATGTATCCATCCATCCATCCATCCATCCATCCCATCCATCCATCCATCCATCCCATCCATCCATATCTGTTCATCAGTGATCAGTGATGTCCAACAGAATTTTGTGGCGTGTAGAGAGCATATCAGGGAAAAGGGAAAGAGCAAACTAAGGCTGCAGAGTGAAGGGTTCTTAAAGTGGCCTCCTTCTCTGAATGAAAGGAAGATGGAGAGCAGCTCTGTCCAGTGGAAAGATGAAGCAAGCCATATGTGTAACTCTAAATTTTCTAGTAGCCATATTAAAAGAAGTAGAAAGAGAAAAAGGAAATTGCTTTTAAAAATAGTATTATTTAACCCAATATGTAAAAAAAAGATTCTATTATATAATCAATATAACAAAATTAATGAGATATTTTATTTTTTTGGTACTAAGTCTTTGAAATACAGTGTGTATTCTGTAGTTACATCTCAGTTGGGGTAGTTTATGGCTTCCATATTGGACAGTAAGGGCAGCTCTAGAACCTGGGTTCATGTGGTCCAGTCCACTTGCCTTTCTCTATTCCTGTGATTGCACTTGCCTTTCTCTATTCCTGTGGTTGTACTTGCTTTTCTCTATTCCTGTGATTGCACTTGTTTTTCTCTATTCCTGTGATTGTACTTGCTTTTCTCTATTCCTGTGATTGTACTTGCTTTTCTCTATTCCTGTGATTGTACTTGCTTTTCTCTATTCCTGTGATTGCACTTGCTTTTCTCTATTCCTGTGGTTGTACTGGATCCTGAGAGGGTTGACATGGAGACAAGAATCCAGGATGCTGTTTTACAGATGGTCTGCTCTTTTTTTTTTTTTTTTTTTAGACAAAGTCTTGCTCTGTCGCCAGGCTGGAGTGTAGTGGTGCAATCTCAGCTCACTGCAACCTCTGTCTCCTGGGTTCAAGCGATTCTCCTGCCTCAGCCTCCTGAGTAGCTGGGACTACAGGCATGTGCCACTACGCCCAGCTAATTTTTGTATTTTTAGTAGAGATGGGGTTTCACTATGTTGGCCAGGATGGTCTTGATCTCTTGACCTCATGATTCGCCCGCCTTGGCTTCCCAAAGTGCTGGGATTACAGGCGTGAGCCACCGTGCCCGGCCGATGAGCTGCTCTTTTACCTTGGTTTGCTCTTTCTCTTTTCCCTAATGTGCCTGCCGCATGCCACAGAATTCTGTTGGACATCCCTGATTGTTGATGAATACATATAGATGGATGGATGGATGGATGGATGGATGGATGGATGGATGGATGGATATATAAAGATTCTCATTTTTTAAGTCTGTAATTTAAAAAGGGAAAAGATAGAAGAAGATTCTGTCTTTTGTTCTCTTCCTGAGAGAAGCTGAGTGTTGTTAAATGGTATAGGCATGTGTGGCCAGCGAAAAAAAAAGATAGAGTTAATGAAGATCCACAAACTCGAAATTGATTGTACAAAGAAAAGCAGAGTTTTATAAATCCATGAGTTTTTAAAAGAGAGTTGAAAGTGTGTTTCTAGGCTTTGAAACTGACCCATGAAAGGACCACCCCCAGAATTGCCGTTAGTGCCATTGCTAAGGATGATTCCCCAGTCACAGTGAAAGCCCAGTTTTCATTTCTCATGGCAGTTTCTCTCCTGAAGGTTCAGGAGGGTGCCAGAAGAACACTTTGGCTGTTACATAGTCAGTCAGTAGTTAGTGCATTAATTTACTCCTCTTTGCTACACCCCTGCGACCTGGTAGCCAGACTGCAGACAGTTAATGTTGATTTTCCTCTTCCTGTTTTCCTATGAGGACAATGATACAGAGCCCTTGGCTTGGAATTAGTCAGTAGCTAAAGAGCACAAGCCAGAAGACTTGTTATTTCTGGAACATGTTTAACCATAGCATGTGAATAATTAGAAGTACAAGGAATGACTCACTTGTTGAAAGACTTCTCCAACATCAAATTCTATCTCTTGAGCTGTCTCATGTCTATGGTGTGTTTTGCACACTTTTGCACAGAACTGGGATGTATGAAAAACAAATCCTTCCCCCCTAGTAGGCCAGGACTTGTTCCACACAATCCACTGTTGACCCTTGCTGCCCAAAGTGTGTATCAATGCTGGCAAAACCAGCAACACCAGGGAGCTGGCTACAAATGCAGATTCTTGGGCCCTACCCCAACCTTACTAAGTCCACATCTGCAGTTTGACAAGATCCCCAGGTGATTCATGAATATTAAAGTTTGAGAAACACCAGGCTGTATTTCCATGACCTTGTTTGCCGGGGGGAAGTGGGTTAATTTTCCTTAAGATGACTTGCAATGAAGCAGGTGGAGGTGGGATGAGATGGGTGGGTAGACTAGTTGGGAAGGGGTAGTGAGAAGAAAGACCCTGGCCAGAACAGCAAGGAGGCACCCCTTCATGTACCACTTCACTTTTTTTCCTGCTGTGATACCTGGCACTCCCACAAGTGCAAGGTGAAGCTGCAGCAATCAATTTGGAAACCCAAGCTGAGAACGTTTGTGTGAATAGTTCCTGATTCACAGTGGCACCCTGGCTCCTGGGGATCCTGTATCAAGCCATGAGAACTGGAAGACCCAAATACACAAACAGGTTGAGGTCTGTCATGGTGAAAGAATAAATCCTTCAGAAACCCCGCCAGTGACACATGGATGTGGGGCCCCTCGCCTTAATGCATTCAGAAACCAGCTCCTTAGAGAAAGTTTGGCATACTGTGCGGTAGGTGTTCACACCTTCCTAATCTCCAGTCTGTTTGCTGGGACAGCACGTGAAGGACATTATCCTACAGTCCAACCCACTGCTGGAGGCCTTCGGGAACGCCAAGACCGTCCGGAACAACAACTCCAGCCGATTTGTAAGTCTCTTCCCTGTTTCAGACAGTGTCACTTGATTGATAATGCTGATGTTTCTGACTGAAGTCCAGTATCCCACGGGAAATGGGAGCTTTTCACATGCCATCAGGAGGCCACCTCTTCAATCTTTCCTTCATTTTCTATAGCAGCATGCCACCAAGCTGCAGTTTACCCTTTTTTGTGCCCCAGGGATACAAACAAGATAATTTTGAAAATCATTTTCCACATCAGTTGCCTTACTAAGGAAAATAAATGATGAAAGTGGCAGCTTTGGCCTTGGAGGAGTTGTCTTTATGCCCTGGAGGAAAGACTTGCTTTCCTAGACCAAGAAATAACTAGAGTAGATGGGTATCCCAGGTATCAACCACTGGCAGTGGTTTTGCTTCTTAGAACTTGGTCCATAGACTCTGAAGGGTGCAGAGAGTTGGACTGATCTGGCACCTTGGAGACAAACTTCCTCCTCTCCGTCCCTCAGAGCGAGCTGCCTGCCCACCCCAGCCCTCTGGCTTTGTGCATCTGTCTTATGCCCTACTCATATAACCTAACGACATCCCAAAGTGACTGGACCTGGCCTCACAGGTTGCCTCTTAACTGGCTTACCTAACTGGTAATGAAAATATCAACCAAATGCATTGTTGTGAAGGCTTCTTTAGTCATGTTTCTGTCTGAGTGTCTCCCGAGGAGGTAAATAGGAAAGCTGGCAAGGCTGAATATGAGTATGTTCCCCTTAACAAAAGCCACATTTACAGAGAAACAAATGTTTACCCAGTAACCTTGATTTATATAGATTTTGCATCTTATTTCAACCATAGATCATGTCTGGCACTAAAGCATTCACGGAGCCATCTGTGAGGCTGATTCTGGAACATTTTAAAATAAATAAGTGGGAATTTTGGAGAAAAACAATTTTCTTTTCCACTGTCTATTTTGGAAAGAAGCTTCTATTTCCAAGAGAATTTTTACTATGTGCTCATATAATAATTGTCAAGTTCCCTGGTGGGTTCTCTCTGTTAGACTTGCCCTTACTTTCTTTGCTTTCCAATATTATTCAAACTACTCATTTGTTTGTCTGTCATATTTGGGCCCAATGCCTGAGTTGTGTTATCTTGAAGTTTTCCGGATAATAAAAGAGGAAAGAAGAATTAAACAAATTTTCCACTTGAACTTTTTTCTTAATTTTCAATCTAAATCTTGTAAAAATGGACTTGACCAAATTTAACTCTTTATTTGCCTTTTCCCCTGTCTTGGATTCCTTGGAGACCAGAAAAAAAATAATTAAATTGATATCTTCATTGATTTTTGCAATATAAATTGTTCATTATATTTGGAGGATACATCAATTTCTGTAAATAACAAAAACACTCAACATTTATTATTTTCCTAATTGCAAAATTTTATACAATCCTGATGGAAAGGTGGGGAGAGACAATTCAGACACACACTGACACACTCACCTACACACACACACACTCTCTCTCTCTCTTTCTCTCTGTCTCCCACTATTCACCATCATGGATGAGAGAAATGTAAATGAAAATCACATATCATTTTCTGTCTCTCACATGGGCAAACATTAAGTTGATTGATAATAATCAAGAAAACATGCTATTGGTTGAGAACTGATACATTCTTCCAGGAGAGTGATGGGGCAGTTGTTATTAAAATTTTAGTCGTTCTTTATCTTTGCTCAACAATACTTCTAGAATAAATTACATAAATTTCCTGCTTAAATAACTACTTATTTTAAAAGATATTCAGAATATGTTGTTAAATTTAAAAAACAGATTACAGAACAATATTTACAATATGTTCCTTTGTTTTTTAAATGTGCACATGATATGAAATGTAACGAAGAGATATATAAATCCAAGTTTGACATCTGACAGTGATTATTTAGCAAGAGAATGAAGAAGTGGCATCAGGGTAGAATTATGAGTAATTTCACTTTTAAAAGTGCACAGGTATTATGAAGCATAAGAATGTATATATTTAACACTTATAAATCTTTTCAAGTTAAAGAATATATTATGAAATATTTCAAACACGATTTAAAAATAATACAATGAACATCTATGTATCCGGCACCCAACATAGGAAATAAATCATTACCAAGGGTTGAGTTGAAACTTCTTTTCGTTTCATTATCAAAATGCAAATGCAACATTCTATTCCCTTTATACAATTTCCTGCCTTCCCCCCAAGGCTGCTATACAGCAGTCCTATAAATATGTTAACCTTTTGTTAGAAAGGTTAACTTTTATGTGATAATTATGAGCCATGCATATGCATTTTATTTTATTACAGCAGTGGTTCTCAACCTTGACCACACATAAAAATCAGCTGGGGACTTTTTGAAAACCACACAGCTCTGGGCCCTGGTCCTAGAGAGTCTGATGTGTGTGGCCTGGGCTGACAGCATGTTGGAAAGGCTCCCCAGGTGTTTCTAAGGGGCAGCCAAGGTTGAGCACCGCTGCTAGGAGGACTTGGGAGCTTGCCTGTCCAACACCTGCCTTTCCTGGGTCAGATGTTCTGTTTGGTTTCATTTTCCCTCAACTGATGAGGAATGGGGGACAGGCACTGAATTATTCCCTCTATCACATGCCAAAAGGAAAGCGTGGTGAAGGCGGCCACCAAAGGAAGCACGGGAGCTCCTGTTCAGCAAGCTTTGCTCAGGTGCCACTGACGTTCCGCAGAGCCATGGCTGCTGGTTCTCTGCCTGGTGCTGCTGGGTGTTTTTGTTTTTTGCCGCGAGGAAGAAGGTCATCAGATTAAGACACATAGACAGTTAGAAGCTGGCCTTCTTTGGTGGTGTCTCTTGACACCTAGAATAATTAAGAACAGGAACACAGCATGTACTCACACATTTGCAGTGTGCACAGTACTTTTCTTGCCCTTAATGAGTTTACAGCTCCAGTCACAGACATAAAATCCAGCTGAATTCATCCCTGAAATGGGTAGATTTAGTGAGCATACACATTTTTATGTTATTACATGTGAATGTGGTGAGGCTGGGCATCTTCTCTAGTCTGGCCATAGACCACATGACTCCCTCTTTTCCTTTATTTGTATTTACTCTTCTGGCCTCTGAGGGTGCTTAAGTTTCTGAGGACAGGAGAGAAATTAAGTTCTAGTGAGAAAAAAAGAACAATTTAAATATATATATTATATATAATAATTATAATAATTATATATAATTGTTATAATAATTATATAATTTTTATTCATTTTATTTTGTTTTTTTGTACAGAGTCTTGCTTTGTGGCTCAGGCTGGAGTTCAGTGGCATAATCTCGGCTCACTGCATCCTCCACCTCCCGGGTTCAAGCGATTCTCCTGCCTCACTGGTACTGCAGGCACCTGCCACCATGCCCAGCTAATTTTTTGTATTTTTAGCAGAGATGGGGTTTCACCATGTTGGCCAGGTGGGTTTCGAACTCCTGACCTCCAGTGATCCACCTGCCTCAGCCTCCCAAAGTGCTGGGATTACAGGCGTGAACCACCACGCCTGGCTCTATATAATTAAAATAACAACCCAGATACCTTTTCAACTGCAGTCTAGGCTTTTATTCTCCTTTGTTCCCTATTAGCAGTCATTTAAAGAGGAATTTTCATAACAATGACAGTGACAAAAATCCCTAGGCCCATGAGTAGCTGGAAAGAACTTTACTTTTTATAAAGTGTTCTCATTTCGGATAAACATTTTAGATGTTCCATGAGTGTTTTTGCTCAAAGCCATGAGGTGAAGTCTGACAGCAAGAGTGCTCTTCCTCTGAAAGGGTGCTGTGCCATTTTTCTGCCTCATTTTTTACACCTTCCGGTTGAGCAGGCGGGCACCTACTGGGGGGAAAGGAGCAAGGAATAGAGCATATCCTTATTTAGTCATGCTGGAATGATAGGTGCTCGCTCATAACAGAATCCTGTGGCTGGACAAAAGCACGGGTTATTGTCTGATTGAAAACTGTAAGGAAGTCTAGACTCAAATTAGGTGTAATTCAGAATGTGTCTTTTATTAATGAATTTCCTTGAAATCTATACTGTATTCAAAGCCTGTTTGGGACATCATGTTTTGTTCACCAACCACTGAAGGAAATCCCTAACTTTCTTGCAGGGAAAATACTTTGAAATCCAGTTCAGTCCAGGTGGGGAACCAGATGGTGGAAAGATCTCCAACTTCCTTCTGGAAAAATCTAGGGTGGTGATGAGGAACCCAGGAGAGCGGAGTTTTCACATATTTTACCAGGTTTTCCTTTCTACTTTTTTCCTGCCCACTTCCTGTCCCTTCTCTACATTAAAATATTTCTCAGACTTCAGGCATAGAGTGTAGTCTGGCAAGCCAGGGAGGACTGATTATGGTACCATGTGCAAGTCAATGTGCAGAATTGTGAGAATGCCCCTGCCCTCAAGGAGAATGAGTTCTAATTGGAGTGATAAGACAACAATTCCCCCAAAGCTAAATCATCAAGGAAGTATTGACGTAACTTCAAAACAAAATGAGGAGTGTTGGAGTCTTTGCCAAAGGAATTCATGTGGGCAGGTTTGGCCGGATAGTAGGAGAGGTATGAAGGAGGTAGAACCCGGATGGAGAGTGGAGGGGATTGATCAGGAAAGACAGGTGTCCTGCGCTAAAGCAGTGGAGGTGGGAGAGGGAAAGTCAGTCAGGGAGCCCGGCCTCAGCCTGTGTGCAGGGCAGGCATCTCCAGCACGTGAGCTGTGGGAGGGAAGATTTGAGATAGGTTTGGGATCTTCAATGCCAAGTTGAAAAGTTTCCACCTGGACCCTCAGAAGTCGTGGAGAGTTTGGGGCCAGAGCAGTGTGCAGGGTGCTTTTCGGTTATGTTACAGGCCTCAGCAGTCATCTGAGTCGGCTACTTTTATTTTATTTATTTTTTTATTTGTGACAGGGTCTTGCTCTGTCGCCCAGGCTAGAGTGCAGTGGCACAATCTTGGCTCACTGCAACCTCTGCATCCTGGGCTCAAATGATCTTCCTGCCTCAGCCTCCCAAGTAGCTGGGCCTGTAGGCACATGGCACCATACCTGGCTGATTTTTGCATTTTTCGTAGAGGTGGGGTTTCACCACATTACGCAGGCTGGCCTCTACCTCTCGGACTCAAGTGACCCACCCACCTCAGCCTCCCAAACTGCTGGGATTACAGGCGTGAGCCACTGTGCCTGGCCCTGATTCAGCTACTTTTGTAAAAGTTTTTAAGTACTTAAAAAATACAATGATGTTAATAACCAAATTTTTTATGTTCTATTTAGTTATTAGTATTTTATATTGAAGATCCACATTAGACTTTCTTCGAAGAAAGGCCTGGTCACTGTTTTTTGTTTTGTTTTGTTTCATGTTTAGTTTGCGGATCCCTGTATTAGAAGGACATTAAACTGTGTAATAGCTCACATTCAGTCTTTTCAGTTACATACATATCTTAGGTGATGCCAAATAATTCTTTTAGTTGATATCTGTTGATTGAAGAAGTATAATAAATGTCTAAAACTTCTGTGAATTCAGTCATTTTTAAAATCGTATTAAAGCAACATGTATAGATAAGTGAAAAAATATATATATTTCACAGAAATAATACTGAGTGCTAGATGGAAGTGTATAATGGATGCCAGGACTTCTTTAAATAAATGCAAACCCTAACCCTTCCCCAGGAGTCCTCTGCCCTTAGGTCAGAAACCACCGGAATAGAGGCTGGGATCTGGTGGGCTCAGGGCTTCAAGATTCTGACATGAAAGTAATTCTTGGCGGGGCATGGTGGCTCACGCCTGTAATCCCAGCACTTTGGGAGGCCGAGGCGGGTGGATCACAAGGTCAGGAGATCGAGACCATCCTGGCTAACACGGTGAAACCCCGTCTCTACTAAAAATACAAAAAATTAGCTGGGCATGGTGGCAGGCGCCTGTAGTCCCAGCTACTCAGGAGGCTGAGGCAGGAGAATGGCGTGAACCCGGGAGGAGGAGCTTGCAGTGAGCCAAGATGGCGCCGCTGCACTCCAGCCTGGGCGACTGAGCTAGACTCCGTCTCAAAAAAAAAAAAAAAGAGTAGCGTGTTTGTAGCTAGAAGAGAGTTAGAGAAGATAGATTTGAAGATGCAAGTTAGAGGGAATCTACAGTATATGGGTGGGGAGAGGACTGAAAATAGAGGAAAAAAAGGAAGGGGTGGGACCAAAAGATGAACATTCAGGAGACAGGGCAGGAAATGAAGGAAGCCTGATGTCATGGGGTGACCTAGAGCTTCTCAGTAATGGAGATGAGGCCCCCTATGTGGGGAGGGGAGCCAGGACGGCGTTGTGCAACTTGACGAAGGTGGGAAGCATGGATGGGAGCTGTCACTATTTTCCTAAATATTATTAGGTTAGAGCCAGGGTGTGCTAGAGCTGGTTCGCATGGGCGATGCACATCTCTTCCCTCTTCCTTCTGTGACATTTCTTTGGTAGTTGAAATCAGTCAGAGTGGGAATATTTATACCATGAATATTGGCAAACACTACAAATCAATTTTTTTCCTCAAGGGTTAAACATTTTCCAGCACACCACTGGTTAAAGCCCAGTAAGAGGGTCTTGCCCAGGCCCAAGGCGGACATCAGAGTTTGAACAAAAAGCCAAGGAGTTGAGCGTGGTGACTCACATCTATAATCCCAGTGCTTTGGGAGGCTGAGGTGGGAGAATTGCTTGAGCCCAGGAATTTGAAACCAACCTGGGCAACAGAGTGAGACTCTGTCTCTACAAAAAGTTAAAAAATTAACTGGACATGGTGGTACATGCCTTTAGTCCCAGCTACTTAGGAGGCTAAAGGGGGAGAATTGCTTGAGCCTGGGAGATCAAGGCTGTCATGAGCCAAGATTGTGCCACTACACTCCACCTTGGGTGACAGAGCAAGACCCTGTCTATAAAAAACAAGCCAAGGGACAGTCATTGGTCAGGAGGTTTCAGAATACCAGAGAGCAAGAAGCTGCATGGCAGTTTTTTAACATGCACCCTGCAGTGAGAAGCATGGAAAAGCCAGCTCCACTTGAAAAAGCTGTAGCAAGTTGGGCAGGAGCTAAGTAATGAAAATCTGTTTTGCTTTCCACTCTGCCAAGGGTGGCAGTCGAGTTCCTTTCAGTGGACCAGGGAAAATCCTCAGCTCTTGCAGGTCTTTCCGGAGTTAGGAATCAAAATTTGCAGAGATGACAGGGGGCTACTACAGGTACATATTTGGGAGCCAGGACTGCCTATAATTTTAGAAAGCAGAGATAGAAAGTCCTCATCACTGGGTTTGGGAATGGTGGCTGCAGGATGCATGAGGCGACTTCGGGTGCCTTGTGGTCCACATCATGGCTCAACCTGTGTTCTTGTGCTCCAGCTCATCGAGGGCGCCTCTGCAGAGCAGAAGCACGGCCTTGGCATCACCAGCATGGACTATTATTACTACCTGAGCCTCTCGGGCTCATACAAGGTTGATGACATTGACGACAGGCGGGAGTTTCAGGAAACTCTGGTAAGTGCCGGCGCAGGGCCAGGTGGGTTCTGCTCTCCCAGCTGGCCATTTCCTGTGGCCGAAAGGGCAGTGAAGCTTGATAAAGCGAAGAGCTGCATCAAATGTCTGCCTGGTTCTGTGTGAGCACTCTGTGTGCTCATTCATGTTCCAGTGCCCTTTCATACCCATGTGCCAGTTGCCTGAGGACCACTTAATGATTTGAGATGGATAAAAAGACATGAATTCATCATTATCCCCCTGCAGGAGCTCTGGTAAATAGGCAAAAATGATGCGTACATTGAGCACACCTGTTTGCTGATGGCCTACTCTGTTCGTGAGCTGTTATCTTAGAAGGGCTAAGCAAACAGCACGTCTGTGGACTGAATAGGTTTAGAAATTTTGGAACATCTTTAGTCTTTTCTCTTATTTCTTTTCTGGTTTTGAAGATTCTGTTCCCCTCTGTACTGCGCAGGGCAGAGGACCCTTTTTCTGTGCCATGCCCTTCACATTGCATGTATGTTATGGGCCAAGTTGTAAAACTTGGTAGATTATGGAGGGGTTCCATCCTGTGAGCAGCAACTAAAATGAGTCAATCTAGAACTTTCTAGAGGTAAGCTGACCACCCACTTAGCCTCAAAGGCCTTCATTACCACTGCCCTTTGAGTCTGTTTCAAGCTGGTGACTATTCCTCAACTCAGATCCCGAACTGAGCAGTAGAGTCTGAATGAGTAGTGTGGATACAGTACATTTGTGGTTGAAAGGGACAGAAAGTTCAGACAGACTGTGTCCTGGGTGCCAGGAAACAAAATGGTGTCAACAGGTCACATGGCCTCAGAGCAGATGGGAGAAAAAGTGCCAGTAAGGAGTCTGCACACTGGTCCTAGAGTATAGTTTTCTTAGGAGATGGCTCTCTAAGATTTAGACATTTTAGCGGTATTTATTGCATTTAAGGGACCTCAGAAACTGTACTTTTAAATGATGCTTTTATTGGATTTCCTGGAGATTTTTCATTAGATCCTTTTGCAAGTACAACATATTCTTATCCCTCCTGATGAAGGGAAAGATCTCTTGAGTCCACTTGGAGTAGGTGGAAAGGTCAGCAGTGACCTTCGAGGGGAAGCTGGCAATAAGAACACATCAAAGGATGAAGATAGGACTTGGAGACTTTGTGTACAACTACCACTCCTCCGAGTCTCATTCCTCCTGGAGTATTCCCTTATTCCTGGAGGACGGCATGCTCTGCTTAGAGACAGAACTGCCCTTCCAGCATGACTTTGAGACATGAGAAGAATGTGTACACTGGGCAGTGATCATGTTGTACAAGAACGTCCGGCTGTCATCACAAGGTCAGCCACATGTGACTGACTGCACAACCCAATCTATGTTTTTTTTTTCTTTTTGACTCGTCTGTACTTGTCACACCCTTATTTAGAGCAACTGCTCTGCCTTGGCTGCTTTTAAAGCTAACGACCAGTTTCTCTGGATAGTTTCTCTTTTCTCTTCCAGCATGCCATGAATGTGATTGGGATCTTTGCAGAAGAGCAAACGCTGGTGTTGCAGATGGTGGCGGGTATTCTCCACCTGGGAAACATCAGCTTCAAAGAAGTTGGCAACTACGCAGCTGTGGAGAGTGAAGAGTGTGCGTAGCCCTGGCACGTGGTCATTGATTGAATGAGGGGTGGCTAGCTCTGATTAGAAGTAACCCAGCACTTTCCTTTGCTTAGATCTTAAATGGGAATATTGGGAAGAAGTGAGAAATCTACGTGTCCTCTGTGGCAGAACAGAATGGCTTCACGAGAGGTCAGACCTCTTGTATGCACCTGCCCCTCTCCTTATCCCCAGCCTTTCCAAGTCCCACATCATCGATGATAAATGGAATCGTTTCAATTTATCATTAACCTGGGGAAAGCTGGGAGGATTTCACATCTCGGTTTAAAGATAAAGTGATCTTTAAGAGTAATGGCTTAAGAAGAGTAATGATCTTAAGAAGAGTAATGGCTTCATGCAAAAGATTTAGTCTCTTTATGAAAACCTTTAAGTAACTGGTCTTTAGGATCTAAATTCACTTAAAGATTTTAAAGAGCAAGCAATATAATATATGTAAATAGGGGAAGTTCACAGCTTCACAGTTGGTTCCACGGATTGGATTAGATTGGATTTCTGAGCACAGGAAAAGATGGACGTTGACTGTTGTGTTGACATTTCTGATGATCACCTTTAATGATCACATCTGCATAGCTGGAGCCTCCACACCTAAATGGTCATTTTTACTCTTTGAGAAAAAAAATCAGGGTTCTTCCTGCAGAGAGATGTTGTTGGTTATATGTGCCCAAAATCTACCATAAATACAGCGGCACATGACTTTAGCCTCTTAGGCATCAACAGCTTGCAGGCTGCTCTCAGAACCCACACATCCTTTAACCACCCAGGAAGACATTCTTCCTTTCTCAGCATTCTTTAAGGATGATAAATTTAGATGCTTAGTAATAAATAGTATCCCACTCATTGCTGACAATGCAGTAGGGATATTTCCATTCCAAATAAGGTTCTTTTTTTATATTTTTGTTTTCTTTTCTGATAAAAGAGGGAAGTTCTGCTAACTTCTGATGTCTATCTGATAAAGAAAAAGATGAATTATGTTTACCAGGAAAGGGAGTAGAAAACCTTAAATATACAGGGTGTCCATAAAGTCTGAAAACATGACCTAATAATCATAATAATGATAACTGTGTTTCTAAACTTTGTGTACATTATCCTTGACATTTAACAAATGCACATATGTTTCCAGTAGGATCATTAACACTTGGCCTTTTAATGGTAACAGTGTTGGTTTGGTGGTAGTTTCTGTTGAAGTAGACTGGATTTCTTTTGCCTTCTTGGATAGTAAAATAATTTACTGCCTCTTTATGCTTCACAACAAAATCATGACACTGAGACAGCAAACAGTTCCCTAGATGTCTGAAGCAAGAAGTGTTTTATTGCACATTGATGTCCAGAGTTAGTAGTCTTCTCAGCCAGATGGGTAAGGCTCAGCACTGGCAACTGCCCATGAAATTCCCTGACCAGAGGCGATGGAGGCATGGAGATCGGAAAAGGCTGAGATGGAAGCCAGAGAGGTCTAGGAAATGGGCCTCCCCCCCAATAATTTCCCTTGATTTGGGGTTTTGTTCATTTGGTAATACATTAACGTGGCTCGAGGGGATATGCAGTGTATGTTCTCCCTTCTATACCTTTTCTAGTCCACTTGTTCCCCTCGTCAGAGGTAACCAAGGTTCCCAGTCTCTTGTGTTCCCTTTAAAGAATGTGTGTTTCGGAACAACTACACACAACCACTCTTTTTTCCCCACTTTTGTGCAATAATGGGGGCTTATACCACAATGTTCTACAGTTGCTTTTTCACTTAACATGTGTCTTAGTCTAGGCATGGAGGCTCATGCCTGTAATACCAGCACTTTAGGAGGCCGAGGCAGTGGATCTCCTGAGGTCAGGAGTTTGAAACCAGCCTGGCCAACATGGTAAAATCCTGTCTCTACCAAAAATGCAAAAATTAGCCAGGTTTCCTGATGACGTACATCTGTACTTCCAGCTACTCCGGAGGCTGAGGTGGGAGAATCGCTTGAACCCTGGGCAACAGAGCGAGTCTCCATCTCAAAAAGGGAAACAAAAAATTATATATATAAAAAATATATAAATATATATATAATTATATTATCTTCCAGTGATTCCTGGGAAAAAATTTTATATGTATATATATGTATATATAAAATCATATGTATATATAAAATCTCATATATATATGAGATTATTCTATACCAATTCATAAGGAGCTTTATTTTTTATTTTTTATTTTTTTAAGAGAGATGGGGTCTTGCTTAGTTGCCGGGGCTGGTCTCAAATTCCTGACCTTAAGTCATCCTCCCACCTTGGCCTCCCAAAGTGCTGGGAGTCCAGGCTTGAGCCACCGCACCTGGCCATCATTTTTATAGCTGCATAGCATTCCATTCATTGGCTACACTTTTATTTCTTTATTGAACCAATTATCTGTTGTTGGACATTAATATGGTTTCTGATCTGCTGTTACAAGACTGAATGAACACTACTGAAATGAGTAGCCTTGGTTTCTGTCTTTCTCATATTTTAGTATATCTATGAAGTAGAGGGAAGTGGTAGTCCATGCCTTTAAAATAGAAAAAAGCAGACTTTCTCTAGCTATTGCAGTGTGGAAAAAAAATGGTAAGATTTTCATCAGAACTGGCCTACTAAAGCAAAATAGCCATATTAATAACAACAAGCTTTTTTTGTTGTTGTTTTTTATTTTTGTTTTGAGACAGAGTCTTTCTCTGTCACCCAGGCTGGAGTGCAGTGGCGCTATCTCGGCTCACTGCAATCTCCACCTCTTGGGTTCAAGCAGTTCACCTGTCTCAGCCTCCCAAGTAGCTGGGATTACAGGTGCGCACCACCACGCCTGGCTAACTTTTGTATTTTTAGTAGAGATGGGGTTTCACCTTGTTGACCAGGCTGGTCTCAAACTCCTGACCTCAGATGATCTGCCTGCCTCGGCCTCCCAAAGTGTGGTGATTAGAGGCGTGAGCCACCACGCCTGGCCAAACAAGCTTTGTTTTTACCTGTCCTTAGACTAATGGAAGTATAGCATTTCCTTGGTGAAATCTTTATGTTGCTGTGAAGCCAAACAAACCTCACCTTAGGCACACGTGTACCTGTCCAACAGCAATGCAGTGAGGTGGCAGGTATTACATACCAAATTAACCTAAGAATTTTAATGAAAGAACAAGTCACTATTTTGATAACAGTGGGGAGGAAAAGTAGAGTTGATAGCGCCCCTCCTTTACCCCATTATTATTCACGGATTACAAAGCACAGAAACTCAACACCAAGGACAGACAAACCTTTTTTTATCATGCTGAGTCTTTTAAATTTGTAAAAATTGAATTTTATTTTTGCTACATCTTTTTGGTGTTTCTCTATTCCCTATATTTCAAATTTAGGTGGAAAAATTAAACCTAACTTTGCTTTACACTTTAATGCAGTAATAGTAATCTATCTTCATTATTTAAATGTGTGGAAATACTACTTTTTAGCAGGTTCTTCTATGTTTTCCATGACTCTGATTAACTATATCAGAGTTACACACCCACATTTTAAAATTAATCATTGCTTTCTCCCTCCCTCTCCCTCTCCAGTTCTCCAAGCTTCCATACTGACACTCCTGTCCAGACACACTCACAACTGCCTCATGGAAACTCACAGCCTGAAGAAAGCCAATATTAGCAGCCCTGTAATTTCAGCATTAGGGCAGGCACTGAAGAAAATATGAGGCCATAAAAGTTTGAAAAACATGGCATGGATTCTTTTTCAAGCCAAGCGATGTATTTCCTTTCTAGTGTCCTTCGCTATTTCCCTAAGCTTGTGACTGTGATTCTTGGCCCAGTTCCATTCCTTGTGTTGTGAGTGCTTGCAGCTCTCCATGCCCTCTTCTGCAGAAAAGGACCACAAGATGGAAGTAGAGCGTGTGTCTTTGTCGTCCCTTCTCGCTCTTTTGTCTCCGGGACTCTCATCTTAGCCCTTATTGTTGTATCTCTTTAGCAAAGGTCATAAAGATAATGGCATAAACATCTTAGTCAAATATTTTAACCATGTGGGAACGTGGTTAGGGCTTAGGAGAAAGCCATATTTACAAGACAGATTGAGGCTAATTATTCATTTTATGAACCTATTCACTGTATAGTTCCTATAAACAATGAGAGGAGCTCTTGTGACTGTCCTGTAAACTGCTGAGGATGATGTCCACTGCATCAAGTGAGATATCACTCTGATAATAAAACCAACAGGATACTCTTCCCTTAGTGAAGGCTTCTTATATGTTGGATATGTTGGTAAACGTCTGTTGATTCTCACAACAACCCGACATGGGTGCAATCTGATTTATGAATGTCATCTGTCCTTACTCTGTGCACAGGAAGTTTTAGTTCACTGGAAGACACACCCAGATTCCTAGACATGTGTTTAACACTAAAACTAAGTACAATGGCCATTTTCAGATCAGTGCATTTGATTTTGTTTACATGTCTTTTCTAAAAGGAAGCCCTTCTATTGCTCAAAGCATTTTTATGAAACACTCATATAGAGGATAAATGTCTTGTTCTGGCATTATACGTTTTCAAAATGTATTCACTGACTTATTCTCATTGGAAGGTGTACACTGAGAAATGTCAGCTCGTTATATTCTAACACCATCTGTGAAATTCAAACAGATTATCTTTTATTGGGAGGCTTGTGATTTTTTAGCATTATCATAAGGCCTTTAACAAAATTCTTTTATCAGATAATTTTGGTGAAGCATTATGCAAAAAAAGAAAACTCATAGCCAAGTTCAAAATTTCCATTGCATCTATAAAAATCTTTCATTCATATTGGAAAAATCTGAGCATTCTTTCATGTCGAAGAATGGTGTCATTTATTTATATGAGAACGGTCTGCCCAGAAATCAGGAAAACCCCATTTATATCACTAGCCCTCCTTAGTTAAGTTTCATGGTCTGAAACAAGATGTTGAGCTATGGAAGTCTCTGTTTTTCTATCCAAAGACCACAAACTACCATACTATGTGACATTAGGGCAGGATATGAACATCCCCTTCATTTCACTCTATATGCTACCCTCAGAGGAATCTTCTTATAATGCCCCTCTTTATTAGCCATCAGGCCCCCTTTTGCCTCCAGCCCAAATATATCATACCATGCAAGGACCGCCAGCATTGGAATCTGTCCTAACCTTTTTAATCTGACCTGAACTTTCAGCGGCAGCCAGTGCTAGTCCACACACCGTAGCCCGCGTCTCGTCTCTATCATGTCTCCCACACTTCTGCTTCCTCCCCTTGGTACACTCCCTTCTCCTCTCTGCATCTGTACAAATCCTATTTATCCTTTACACCCAGCTCAAATCTCTTGACTACCCCAGCAAGTAGTAATATCTTCCTGTTCTAATTTCTCCACATCTTGTCTGTCTGTGTTACATATTCAGCTTTTCCAAGGGTTCTTTATTTGGCAAACTATTTTTTGCCTCGTCTAGATTGCTTTCAAGATTTCTTACATATTTTCTATTCTTTCCTCCCTCTTTAGTAACCCTACACGTGCTAAATACTCAATAAACATGGGATTAGTAAACATGGTAATTATTAGTTCAGTAATATCAGGTGCTTCAAAAATGGTGCTATGAAAACATTGTACTAAAAAGGAAGAAAACAATATTTGGAGCCAAAGAAATGTTTCTTGATTGAGTTCCTTCCGGGCTGTCTTGCTGGAAGCTTGGAGAGATGTCCATGTTAGGCATTTAACTGTGATCTCGGTAGGAGGGATAGGTTTGCCATCCTTCTTGGATCCCTGATTTGTATTATTGGAAGTCTCAGTCATCCTAGGAATTGACTCATGTAATAAAACAATTGGGAAGAACAAAGGAGATGGATGTGTGTGGGATTACTGATAAGCAGCCTTCACTAGAACATAAGCTCTTGGGGCCTGTGACTGTGCCTTCTATGTATACACATGTGCATGTGCACATAAGTGCCTCCATATGTTTGTGAGATGAATTGGAAGTGTCCCAATTCTGAAAGATTGTCATGTTTTGTTTTATGTTCTACAGTTTTAGCTTTTCCTGCATATCTGCTAGGGATAAACCAGGACCGGTTGAAAGAAAAGCTAACAAGCCGGCAGATGGATAGCAAGTGGGGAGGCAAATCCGAATCCATCCACGTGACCCTCAATGTGGAGCAGGCCTGTTACACCCGGGATGCGCTCGCCAAGGCCCTGCACTCCCGGGTTTTTGATTTCTTGGTAGATGTAAGTAACACAAGTTGATGTTGGTGATGCTTCATATCTTAGCTATAAAGAGTCAAACTAGTAGGCTGGGCGCGGTGGCTCACACCTGTAATCCCAGTACTCTGAGAGGCCAAGCTGGGAGGATCGCTGCAGCCCAGGAGTTTGAGACCAGCCTCTGCAACGTGGTGAGACCCCGTCTCTACAAAAAACACAAAAATTAACCAGGTGTGGTGGCAGGTGCCTGTGGTCCCAGCTACTCAGGAGGCGGAGGTGGGAAGATCACTTAAGCCTGGGAGGTCAAGGCTGCAGTGAGCCGAAATTGTGCCACTGTACTGCAGCCTGGGGGGCAGAGTGAGATCCTATCTCCAAAAAAAAAAAAAAAAAGTAAAATGACTAATGGTTTTGTGTTCCTGTTCTGGCTCCTTCCTTTCACCCATTACTTTACTTCGCTTTCTGTCCTCTCACTCTGCAATCACTGAATCCTGCATTTCCTTCTAGAACTGCCCAACAAGATACCTTAGCTAAATCTAATATGGTAACAAGTTTCTTCTGGACAAAATATTCAGTAAAGCTAGGAGTAGAGACCAGAAAAAGAGGAGACCCACATTCATGGGCCTTTCTTGATTTGTGGGCCTAAAGATTTAGGAATATGTTTTCCACATACTTCTGTGTTACAAATTAACCCAAAACCTAGTGACTTGAAACCATAAGTGCTTGTTTTCTCAGTTTCTGAGGGTCAGATATTTAGGATCGGCTGAGCTTGGTGGTTCATGCTGATTGGAACTGTGGTTGTCTGAAGGCTTGACTAGGGTTGGAAGATATGGCTGAAAGATGGATTGCCCGTGTGGCTGTTGGCAGGAGGTCTCAGTCCCTTGCTTCGTGGACCTCTCCTTGAATATCCTCATAACATGATGGTTGGTTTTCCCCAGAGTGAGTGATCTGAAAGACAGCATGAGCAAGAAGCCAGTCTTTTATGTCCTGATCTTGGACTCAAGTATTGTCACTCTGCCACGTTCTGTTTATTAGAAGCAAGTCACTAAGGAACGTCCACACTTAAGGGGAGGGGAATGAGGCTTCACCTTTGGGAGGGAGGAATATCAAAAACTTTCTGCATGTATTTTGAAACTATTAGATATTTTTGGTTATGGTATAATTATATGTGTGTGTGTATGTATATATACACACTCTTACATATGAATATATATTTATGTATGTATATCACATATGTATTCTGACAATTAATCTTTCAGCAGTGTAGCGCTGCCAGTAACAATCTTGTGTTAATCACTGTAGCCTCTAAATGGTAAAATAATAATACCAGGCAGTTATATAGCACTAACTATATAAGCGCCCAGATACTAAGTATTTTAAAGAGAAAAAACCCTCACTTAATTGTTACAACCACCCTGTGACTTAGGTATTATGATCTCTGCTTTACAGATAAACTAAGGGAGGCATAGATTGATTAAGGAATTTGCCCAAGGTCACTCCATTATTATGTGATCGATCTAGGAGGCCCTAGATTCCTAGCTAGTTTGCTCCTTTGATGTTTATATATTCAAACTAGAAGGACCCTAGTCAAGGGACAACAAGGGGCCATTCGATCCAAAAGATCTGTATTTGATTCCAGGCACTAACATCTATGTGGCTTAAAGTACGGTTAATGTGGTTAGAGTAGGGTCAGGCAGGACAGGGTAGGAGAAGTATTCTAGGTAGTTCTAGTGGCTATTTAAAGTATAAAATTGCTTGGGAAGGTCAGGGTCATACCAAACAGAAGTCATGCAGTTAGCTTGTTCAGATCCCTCGTTTTACTGAGAAGGGAATGTAGGGCCTGAGCCATGGTGGTTTTACCCAAGGCCAATCGGCAAGAGGGCAGTGCAGCCTGGGACTAGAATCCACGTATCTTGTCTGTTTGTTCAGAGCACCTTCCAGCACTGGGCTTCCTACCTACCTTCCTTCCTGTCATCTGTCAGTTTTTTTGTAAGTTGTAAAAGTACATGAATACTCATACAAGTGATCCTAATTTGTGGTGAGATTTACTGGGCACTGACTATGTGTTGTGTATAATTACTCATTTGCTCACAAAAGATGATATATCATTTTGTTTACCTGGAAAACACCTCTGGTACTTCAGAATTCGTCCAGGTATTCAGCACCTCAAAGAATTCTTTGCTTCACTCCTCCCGCACTGCATCCCCCACCAACCCCTCTATCCAAACCTTCCCTGCTATCATTAAGTCTATTCCCATGAATTGCTTGGCCTCTTCTCACAGCGATTAAGAACACAGATTTAGGCATCATACTGCTTAAATTTAGTCCCAGACCCTGCTTTTTACATAGAACAACCTTAAGCAAGCCTTGGTGTGTGGAAAATTGGGAAAATAATGGTATCACTGCCATTTTGAGAATTGAAATGGGAATTAAGTGAAACAACACATTAAGAGCACTTAACAAACCCTGGCAGAGGTGAATCTTCAATAGATGTAAGCAGGTTCTATTATCAATTCAGAGATAATGACTATTGTTACTACCTGCAGATAGCTCACGCTCTCTATAAGCTCCTGGGAACAAGGATTGCCTTGTCCTTAGCATCCCTGGCATATTGTGTTGGGTCATCATTAAATGACTGGTGAATGGAAGACAATGGAAATGACAATTACGGATCCTTTAGTGTGGGTTCTTCGTGTGAAATAGGTTTTACTTCGATCATCCAAGATGACATATTCTTCTAATTGTTAAGACCTCCTGAAAAAGCTGACTCAGCCAGAAATTAATGGTTATCATCATTAAGCAAACATTTTTTGTTTCTACTGTACTCGCTTTTCTGAATCCTGGTGGTTTTCCAAAGCGCTTGCCTTTGCACTGAGAGTTTGTTAATGCAGCAGGTCTCCTGCCTTCACGTTATCCTCTGTTTCCTCCAAGCAGTAGTGTTTGCTATGTAGAGTCCAGCTTCCCTTTCCCCAACGCATGCCCGTTTTTAGTATAAATGGAAAGGAGTTCACTGCCATGCTGTTTACTTTCTCTAGTCGATCAATAAAGCCATGCAGAAAGACCATGAAGAATACAACATTGGCGTCCTAGACATCTATGGCTTTGAAATATTCCAGGTAAGGCCAGTTTGAATAAGTAGGGGTTGAGGAGGGTGGCATATTTCTTCTGGCCTGCAAGAAAGAATTCTAGGCAATGCAAACACAAAAAAACAGAAAATATACCACCACCACAACAAAAATACCACTCAGGCTCATTTTGGCCTTTGTGAGTTCTTCACGTACCTTTACCAAATTAGTTTCTCCTAAATATAAACTTCTTTCTATTGATGCATCCAACATTTCTATGAAAGCTTTTCACATGAAGA
The DNA here is from genome assembly GCF_049350105.2 of Macaca mulatta. NCBI lineage: Eukaryota > Metazoa > Chordata > Mammalia > Primates > Cercopithecidae > Macaca > Macaca mulatta. The sequence goes on along the minus strand of NC_133412.1, from coordinate 36,532,801 downwards.
CATTTCAATAAATCACTCAAGAAATGACTTTTAAATGATTTTGTGAAACAATTACATGTGAATAACTTTTTTTTTTCAGAAAAATGGGTTTGAACAGTTTTGTATCAATTTTGTTAATGAAAAACTGCAGCAGATTTTTATTGAACTGACATTAAAGGCGGAACAGGTAAGCAGTCCCTCGTCCTTCATCCTATTCTATTTATAACTTACTTTGTTTACAAGGGTATCGATTTCTGTCTTTTGATAATAGATTTGGGTTCCACTCTTATATTAGGAAACGCACCTAATAAAGTCAGGCAGAAAAACCATACGCCATTGTGGTATTTTAATCCATGAAATATAAATACCATCTGCAGCATTTGCCTTCTTCTTTAAGCAAATGATGCTGTGACGTTGGACATAAGACTGGCTGCTTTTACTATACTGACTCACTGAGCACGTGGGAAATGGGAGCCTAGTTCCAGCCCCAACTGTCTGAGGCATATATTGTGTTCCAAATAAAAGACTTGGTTTTCTCAGATTTACTCCATTCTCAATCTTCCCTAACAATACATGCATTTTTAACAAAGCTGGTATTTCAATACTTACCTGAGGTAACATGCCTTGCTGTAGTTTCTTCTAAAGTTCGGTGCAGGTCGGGTGCTGTGGCTCATGCCTGTAATCCCTAGCACTCTGGGAGACCAAGTCGGGAGAATTGCTTGAGTCCAGGAGTTCAAGACCAGCCTGCCGGACAAAATGAGACCCCATCCATACAAAAAATAAAACAATTAGCTGGACGTGGTGGCATAAGCCTATCGTCCCAGCTGTTCTGGAGGCTGAAGTGAAAGGATTGCTTGAGCCCAGGAGGTCGAGACTTACATCATCACACCACTGCACTCCATCCTAGGCAACAGAGCAAGACTCTGTTTCAAAAATAAATAGTAGCCAGGTGCAGTGGCTCACGCCTGTAATCCCAGCACTTTGGGAGGCCGAGACCTGCAGACTATTCGAGGTCAGGAATTCGAGACGAGCCTGGCCAACATGATGAAACCCCATCTCTACTAAAAATACAAAAATTAGCTAGGCATGGTGGTGCGTGCCTGTAGACCCAGCTACTCCGGAGGCTGAGGCAGGAGAATCGCTTGAACCCGGGAGGCGGAGCTTGCAGTAAGCTGAGATCGCGCCACTGCACTCCAGCCTGGGCAACAGAGCGAGACTTCGTCTCAAAATAATAATAATAAAAATAAATAAATAAATAGTTCGGTGCAGTTTCCATCGTTTCCTGATAGCATATTGTTTAGGATTCCTGGGGCCACCATAACAAAGCAGCACAAACTGAGTGACTTGAAACAGTAGCAGTTTCTTCCCTCCCAGTAGGAGCCCAGAATCTGAAATCAGGAAGTCCTCAGGGCCATACTCCTTCTCAGGATAGAGGGGAGAATCCTTCCTCTTCTAGTTTCTGGTAGCTCCTGACATTTCTTGGCTTCTGGCAGTTTGACTCCAATCTCTGCCTGTGTCTTCACGTAGCCTTTTCCAATGTCCCCCTGTGTCTCTATCCAAATCTCCGTCTCTTTTCTTTTATGAAGATACCATTTTAGCTTTGTGCAATGGCAATATTTTAGCCAGTGAGATTTATCTGAGGCATGATTATTGCTAATTGAAAACTTTTCACAATACCCTGCCATGACGACTTGAAATATAGTCGGCATTGACGATTTTTGACAGTCTCTATGGAGAGTGAACTGTTTAAAAAAAAAAAAAAGAAAAAGAAAAAGAAAAGAAAGACAACATTTTTTTTGGATTTCGAGTTCACGCTAAACCCAGGATGACTTACTGTGGGGTCCTTAGTGAATTTCATTTACAAAGACCTTACTTCCAAACCTCACATTCTAAGGTTCCAGGTGGATGTGAAATTTGGGGGGATACTATTCAAGCCACTGTATACATCAAAGGCTGTTTTGGGGTCATTTAGTTATGGAAGTGTTTTTGCCTGTGCTTAGGAAACACCATACCAGCAGGTTTCACGTGACCTTCTGCCCTGGAACCCACCCTTGGTTGTTTTACTGTAGCTACTCTAAGGGGTGGGGAAGGCTAGAGGTTCACATGAAACCCATTGCTACTGTTGCCATCTAAGTCCCTACCACGTCTAGCCCAGTCTCCTGCAGTAGTCTCCAAACTGGTTTGGTCGTCTCCATGTGGGTTTCCCGTGAACCTCTAGCCTTCCCCAACCCTTAGAGTAGCCAGAGCAAAACCACCAAGAAAGAGCGCAATAGCCAATGAGATGGGAGCGGGGAGGCAGGGGCTAGATCATATGGGAAATTGTAGGGCATGGCTGAGACTTTGGGTGTTATAGTAAGTGGAATGAGGACCCATTGAAGAATTTTGAGGGAGGAGTGACATGATCTGATTTGTTGTTTGTGTTTTTGAAAGGGTCACTCTGGCTCTGTAGGCTTATAGAGTGGGGTGAGGCAGGGGAAAGCAAACTAGAATGGAAGGTAAAAAACCAGTGATGGGCATACTGCAGGAGACTACGTTAGATGTGGCAGAGACTCAGACGGCAATGGTAGCAGTCCAGGTGGTGAGAGGGAGTATCTGGAGAGTGAGAGAATGGGACTTGCTCAAAATAATTAACAATAGCCAAGAAAGAAGGAGCAATCATGGGTGATTCTTAGCTTTATACCCTGGATAACAGGGCTGATGGTGACACTATTTACTGGAGGGTGAGATGAGAAGAGGGGTTGTTTGGAGGTCATGGGAAATATGGAATCAGAATTCCTCTAAATAGGTTAAGTTGGAGAGGCCCATTTATTATACATCCAAGCGAAGATTCCAGTCTGTAGAATGGATTTGAGTCTGGAACCCCGTGGCGAGATATAGATGAGAAATCAATTCAGGGGTCATTAGCCTGTAGGTGATGTATTTAAAGCCATGGGATTGATAGAAATCACCTAGAGAAGAAGGGCTGAGAAAACAAGAAGGCTGAAAGATTGACCCCTGAGATTCCACCAAATATAAAGTTCTGGAAATAAGAAAGAGCTAGCAAAGGAAGCCGGCAAAGTGAAACCAGTGAGGAAAGAAGAAAAAACCAGGATAGTGTCGTGGTTTTCAAGTTAAATGAGCCTCTGATAGACTGAAGAACCTTCCCATTAAGTACCTGGATGCTAATCTACTCCTGTCCTATATTTAATTTTAATTTTTATTTATTTATTTATTTTTGAGATGGAGTTTCGCTTTGTCGCCCAGGCTGGAGTGCCGTGGCGCGATCTCGGCTCACTTCAACCTCCACCTCCTGGGTTCAAGCAGTTCTCCTGCCTCAGCCTCCCAAATAGCTGGGATTATAGGCGCACCCCACCACACCCAGCTACTTTTTGTAATTTTAGTAGAGACGGTTTCACCATGTTGGTCAGGATGGTCTCGAACTCCTGACCTTGTGATCCGCCCACCTCGGCCTCCCAAAGTGCTGGGATTACAGATGTGAGCCACTGCGCCCAGCCCTATGTTAAATTTTAAGTTTTGTGATTTTTTTTTGTAACTGGATTTATGAGTTCGGTGCTACTAAATTGCAGTTTTCGTTGGCCAGAAACAATTGTGTGGCAACAATTTCATAGGGTTCAAACTAAACATAAAAATCACCAAGTCATAAAGTGTTCCTTTCCTGTTACCTCTTAGAAAATAAGAAATTAAAGTTCCTGGTATTCGTTGAAGGACATTTAGGTTTTTCTCTTTCATGGGAATTTTTGTCCATTCAGGGTCTGTCCGTGCAGAGCTCTTGCTATTTGGGAAATAATGTGAGTTCCTGGTTTCTGTCTTACAGGAAGAATATGTTCAAGAGGGAATAAGATGGACACCCATTGAGTACTTTAATAATAAAATTGTATGTGACCTCATAGAGAACAAAGTGGTAAGTGTTGGTTTAGTATGTCTTCACTGCTCACAGGTTTACATTAAGTGAGTTTTTGTTCTGTGTCGTTGTTTTAGAACAGGCAAAGTGACAACTCGGATTTGCAGAGAATTTGAGCAATTGTATTAGTTTTCTGTATGTGTGAAAAGAAAACAGTAGGGCTTTATTCTGGCAGTAAATATGAACATGTGGATATGAGTAAAATGTCAATTTACAAATGGAAGTTGTTACTGATTCTAAGAGAAGACAGCTGTCACACGATGACTTAGCATGTGAAGAGCCATAAAACTGGCCCTGTGTTCTAGTCCAACTTCTAGGACTTTAGCCTTAATGACTGATTCAGGCTGGGCATGGTGGCTCATGCCTGTAATCCCAGTACTTTGGGAGGCCGAGGCAAGTGGATCGCTTGAGCACAGGGGTTCAAGACCAGCCCCAGCAACATGGTGAAACCCTGTTTCCAAACACAAAATTTAGCTAATACAAAAATTGTATTAGCTAAATACAAAAATTAGCCAGGCATGGTGGCACGCACCTGTGGTCCTAGCTACTCTGGAGGCTGAGGTGGGAGGATCGCTTGAGCCTGGGAGGTTGAGGCTGTGGTGAGCTGAGATTGTGCCACTGCACTCCAGCCTGGGTGACAGAGCAAGACAAGACCCTGTCTCAAAAGAAAAAAAGATGATTCAAAATAAAAGAAAAGTGATACAGAACAAATATCTCTATAGGATTTTATATATATATATATATATATATAAAAAGCCAAACACTGGAAACAGTGAAAACATCCGTAGACAACTTATTTATTTATTTATTTATTTTGAGAGGCATCTCACTCTGTTGCCCAGGGGTTTCACCATGTTGGCCAGTTGGCCAGGCTGGTCTCGAACTCCAGACCTCATGATCCACCCACCTCGGCCTCCCAAAGTGCTGGGATTACATGCATGAGCCACCATGCCCAGCCAGACAACTTAGTTATTAAACAAATGAGAAATATAGCCATTAAAATAGGAAGTATGAAGAATATGTAAAACATGAGGAATGCTTATAAAATAGTGCTGTGTGAAAAAGGAAATGCATTATAGAGTGTGTACACTAAATAACTATATAAATGATGCCTATATGGGTAACATGCTGAAAGAGAACATTAAGAAATAGATTAGGTCAAAGGAAAGTGTTTTTATTTTACTTTTGGATTCTTAAGTCAATTTGGCATGAATATGAGTGAGCAGATAATGATCTGTGCATGACTGTTGGATAAAACTTCAGGGAGTTAAACAGCTTTTTGGAAAATGGAGTTTCCTCCCTCTTTAGATCTAAGTGGTGACTTCCCATTTGGGACTATTAATTGCATTCTTGCCTGAAGGGGAAGACTGACTTTCAAGATGGTATCTTAAGTCTGGGGAGCTGTTTCCTTCCCTAAGAAAGGACCTGATAAGCATTGTCTGTTTTGGAGAGGTCAGTGACTAGGGCCTTGCCTTCTTGCTCCCATCAGAACCCTCCTGGTATCATGAGCATCCTGGATGATGTGTGCGCCACGATGCATGCGGTGGGTGAGGGGGCAGATCAGACACTGCTCCAGAAACTTCAGATGCAGATTGGGAGTCATGAGCACTTCAACAGTTGGAACCAAGGCTTCATCATTCATCATTATGCTGGGAAGGTATGGCCAATATCCATTTTAATGTCTATCTGTTTTAAGCTTTTGGGTCTGTGATCCGGTTTCTCATGAAGCAAATCATATGCCTCGCCGTATTTTATTCATTCAACAAATAGAACTTATTGACTATCAAAAGAAGCAAAACAAAAGATTGTATATACTACTGCATATTTTTTTTGTATGTACATACTTTTATTTTTATACTGTAGAAGAAGCTACTACTTTACAGCGTATAAATGAACATAGGTGTAAGACAGCAAGAATGAAAGAAATAGCATATATCTAATGAAAAGACTCAGAATTTCTAGAACACAATAAATACCTACATCCTACTTTTTGGGAACCAAATGCTAACAACATGTATATAACAAGGCAAGTGCTGTTACATCAGAGGTACCAAAAACACTTAGGAATTGTAAATAAGTATCATCCAGCACGTGGATGCTAAATAAAAGAGCTGGAGGACTAAATAAATAGGAAAGTCACTCTACCTACTTTCCTGTTTCCATCTTTTAGGAATTCAAGTTTATTCAAAATTTCGTTATATAATCCTGTATCTGTGATCTCTTCAATAATTTCGGAATGGTAGTTTTAGACAACTTTAAATCTTGAGCTCCTTCTGAATTTCCCAAAGTGTTTTTGCACTTTTTTTCAGACGGTCCTCTTCTTCAGGGGTCAGCTTTATCTTTATAAGATGGGTAATACCATTCTCTCCCAGGATACAAGGAATACTGAGGAATACTTCTTCATCTATTCCATAGAGGCCCTTAATTATGGTGGAAACTGGATGTGTTCTCCTAAGATTCTTCAAAATACTTTCTGTTAAATCAGCCACAGATAGGCCAATGGCCCAAGAAGTATAACCTTTCATTTTAATAATCTCATAGGCAGTAGCAATCACTTCTTCGTGGACATTTTTCCATTGCTCAGGATCTTTATCAGTTCCTATATCAGAGTTCAGGTCCTTCAAAGGGACACCAGCTATGTTCACTCCACTCCACACAGGAACACTTGAGTCTCCGTGCTCTCCGAGGATCCATCCATGGCAGCTTTCAGAATGGATACCAAGCTTTTGTCCAATCAAGAAACGAAAACGAGCGGTATCCAGGTTACAGCCGCTTCCAATAACACGGTTTTTGGGAAATGCACTCAGCTTCCAAGCTACATAACTTAAGATATCCACTGGATTGGAAACAATAATCAGTTTGCAGTGGGGACTATGCTGGACAATATTGGAAATCATTAACTTGAAGAGGGCCACATTTCGCTGCACTAAATTAAGGCGCGTTTCTCCCTTTTCTTGGCGTGCACCTGCTGTGATAATCACTAGGTTGGAGTTTGCGGTGACAAAGTAATCTTTGCTACAAACAATATTTGGCATTTTCGTGAAAGAGCTGCCATGTTGAAGATCCATCGTCTCACCCTTCAGTTTGCCTTCATCAACATCCACAAGGGCAAGTTCATCGATCAAGCCTTTTAATAAGATGCTGATAGCGCAGGCCATGCCCACCGATCCAGTTCCTATGATGGAGACCTTACTGTGATGAACGGGCTCCTCAGAAGTGAAGCGCTCAATAAGCTCACTCTTCACAGTCGCCATCTTGCTCACGGAGGTGAAGCGCCAGGCGCCCTTGAGTGGGATGCGCGCTGCCTGACGGGGACACAGGGCCATCTTCAGGCACAGGAAATTCGCTCCCACCGAGCTCACTCTCTGGCTGGCCCGCACAAGAGGCACAGTCCAACTCATGGCTGCTCGCTCAAGAAGTGGAGAGAGAGAAACGGCAAAAAGCTGCTGACCAGAACGTTGAGACACCAAGAGAGCCGTTGGCAGGACCTTCAGCCCTCTACTGCGGGTGCGCATGACCCGCCTCCTGGCCCTCTACTGCGGCTGCGCGGGCCTTTCCAGCGTCTCCGACACGTGCTTTCCGTGGGTGCTCAGACTAAGGCAGTGAAGGGCTGCTTCTCTAGCAAGTGATTTCTGGAGTTCGTTTTACAAAGAGTGTTCTCATCAATAGTTGACATGCTGAAGAAGCTAACCCAGATCCCTGGGATTACTAGTTTTTTATTTTTAGTATGAGTGCCAAGGAAAAATGCTTCTATTATCTACAGATGAAAATAGGGTTACGTTTTCTGAACCATGACCCTGCCGGGAAGGATAGGGCGCTGTGCGTTGCGTACCGGTGGCTGCCTGCACCATCTCCCAGTGTCCGAGAAGTGGGCTCCTGCTTTCTGGTCTATGGCGCTGGAGGCCTATTTTGAAAGGATCCCGCTGCCTTGGTGCCAGTCCTGGCCAGGACCCGCACTGGGACAGTCAACTGAAGCTTGAGCAGGGTAGGGGCCAGCTGGGAGTCACTCCAGCACTAAATTTCACCATACTACTGCATATTTTTGGAACATGAATCACCCTGCTACATATATTAGCTGCTGAAGAAATAGATTTTCGTCTTGCCTCTTGCTGGAATCACAGACTGGCATTCCTTGTCTCCTCATGCCGACTGGGAGTATAAATCAAGGCCCAGAGTTCACTTTTGGTGTTTGTTCTCATACAACCCATGAGTATTGGGTGCCTAGTGGGTGCCAGGCTGTGTGGGGCTGCAGATGATAAAAAAGTAATTTGAGGTCATGGTCTTGGGGACTTCCTGGTCCTATGGAAATCCCCTGGTCTCATCCATCATCCCAGCTGACCTCTTGTTAAACAGAGTATCTGAGCATGAGTTTCTGGCCAGATTGGTGCAAATTTGATACCGCTTCTGGGAGAAATTGCAAAGCCTCAGATGACATGGCTCATTGCAATGAATTACTGAGCATGAGGGGCTTCACTTTTGCTCTGTCTTAGCTAAAATTTAGGAAAGAATTGAGTTTGTCATTTAGACACCCCTATGAATCCACTGAAAAAGGGGTGTGGGGCCTTGAGAGCTGGAGTTCTGATTATGGATCACCTGGGCCATCCAGGCAGGCAGATACTCATCAGCATCTGCAGGTCATCCCCGCTAAGTCAGCTAACAAGTAAGACATGCACAACCTTCCTGTGACAGTGCACAATGAAATCCCAAATGCAACATCTGGAAATCCACACGTTGTGGTGAGGATAGCCATGGCAACTTGGGTTTTTTGTTTGGTGAAATTAGACTTTTTGTTCAATAAACGATTTTGTTCGATGAATCACATTTTGTTCGATGAAATTACATTTTGTTCAATGAAATTAGATTTCTTTCCGTTCTTGGCCAGGTATCCTATGACATGGATGGCTTTTGTGAAAGGAACCGGGATGTGCTTTTTATGGATCTCATCGAGCTTATGCAGAGCAGTGAGCTGTAAGTATGTTTTGCCATAGCTGACAGGGGATATAGGTTTGATGAAATTTTCAATATGAAAACAAACTTATGAGCTGGGTGTGGTAGTGTGCTCCTATAGTCCCAGCGACTCGGGAGGCTGAGGCAGGAGGATCACTTGATCCTAGGAGTTTGAGGCTGCAGTGAGCTATGATCACTCCTATGAATAGCCACTGCCCTCCAGCCAGGCAACATAGGAATACCGTGTCTCTAATAAAGAAAAAACAAAAACAAAACAAAACACCTGTGATGTTTAGTGGTTAGGATTTTGTTCCTTCGTGCTATTGGGTCTGGATTATTATTGATCTATTTGGTTTCTCAAAATAGCTTTCTTTTCTCTATATCAGTCTGTCCCTTTTATGTCCCTAACACTTCATGCACCCAAATTCCAAGTGCCATCTACAGGTCCTTGAGGGCATCAGACTTTCTACCTTTCAATACTATTATCAGGGAGAAGTGAGTCCACTGGCTTTGGATTGGGATGGCCATTTCTGACCATTTAAGAGTGGAACAGTCTGGTTCCATGACATTTTGCCCTTGAACTCTTCTTCATGGTCTTTGAATTTTTAAAGATGCTTAATGGCTTAGCAAGACCCACATTAACCAGAGTCCCTGAAGTACTTAAGAAATGCTTGAGAAGTCTGGGAGGGACAACTAAAGAAGGGGTGACTCAGAGATCCATTTTAACTCCCAAGACCCTGTTTCAGCTATAGGGGTAGAACAGTGGGGGTATCCCCCTTGCACGCTGCTAGAACTGTCAGGACCACCTCTGCCTTCCTCCCCTCTTCCCTGAAAAGGTTCTCAAGATCCTGGATAACACATAAGAAGATGTAATTTACATGAGCAGGTCCATGCTTGCAAGGCAAGGCCCATGCATGCCAGATCTAACAATTTCTAGAGCTTATTTCAAGTAAGAGCTGCCCTTCTGGTCTCTATTACTTAAGCTGTCACAACAGCAAGGCCAGTTCCTCTAATCAACAGCAGCGAGCCTGATAATTTCCTAGTAAAGGACTGACTGCAATGAAAGCAAAGCAAGAGTTTCCTTTTCAGGCCCTGGACAGCTGTTCTGCTCCATTTAATTCTCTCTCTGTCGCTCCTTGCCCCTCCTCACCCTCTGCTCTCCATCTCTGCCCTTCTTTGCAGTCACACCACCATTTTTGAGATTTTGCATTTCTTTTTATTCACAACATACAAAATCGATCGGTTCTTCTCTGAGATGGTTAGGTAAGCCACAAGTCCTGGCTTGTGGGTTTTATGGCAGTCAGGTGCAGACTTGCTTCCAGAGATTGTTTTTAAAAACTTATTAAAATTCCTGCCAAGTTTAAGAGCTATTATTGCTTCCATATAAACTGCTGTCGTATAGACATGGCCTATTATTTTATAAACACATTTGATGTCAAAATCTGTAGTCGTATCTGGTCAAGTTAAAAGTAGATTGCTGGGGAGACTTCTGGAACATTCAAGATGCCCAAAAAGTCATTGAGGAGGAAGTGAGTTTGAATTTGAATGTCAGATTGCTAATTTACGTGGATCCCGTCATTCACCCAGTCAGCAAATATATATTATGGACCAACTGTGTACCATGCTATGCTTCAGACACACCAGGGACACTAAGATGAGGAAGGCATTGTCCCTGTCCTATTGCTAGTGAGGCAGACGTGAAAACACATGCAGCTCAAATAACACCACTAATGAAAGTATATACAGGCCGGGCACGGTGGCTCACGCCTGTAATCACAGCACTTTGGGAGGCCAGGGCAGGTGGATCACGAGGTCAAGAAATCGAGACCATCCTGGCCAACATGGTGAAACCCTGTCTCTACTAATAATACAAAAATTAGCTGTGTGTGATGGTGTGCGCTTGTAGTCCCAGCTACTCAGGAGGTTGAGGCAGGAGAATCTCTTGCACCTGGGAGGCAGAGGTTGCAGTGAGCCAAGATCACGCCACTGCACTCCAGCCTGGCGATAGAGTGAGACTTTGTCTCAAAAAAAAAAAAAAAAAGAAAGAAAGTATATTCAGGAGGCAAAGTGCTTGTGATTTGTTACTGCTCCACTTAAAATTGCTCATACTCAAAAGCAGTTTGTCAGGGTTTTCTGTGTAGAGCTGGGAACAGTGTGCTACTGGCATCTGGTGAACAGAGACCATGGATGCTGCTAAATATTCCACAATATGTAGAAGAGGCCCCCTCCTTAGCCCCCAACAAAGAATTATTCAGCCGCAGATACCAGTGGTGCCCAGGCTCAGAAACTGCTCTAGAGCAAAGCAGCATCTGCACTGAATCCAGATATTTCATATAATTCCCTGAGTTCTGGTCTAGCTTGCTTGTGTTAACAAACACATGCTGGCCAGGCGCAGTGCCTCACGCCTGTAGTCCCAACACTTCCAGAGGCTGAGGCAGTAACACCTCTTGAGCCCAGTTGTTTGAGACCAGCCTGGGAAACATGGCAAAACCCATCTCTATAGAAAATACAAGAATTAGCTGGATGTGGTGGCACCTGCCTATAGTCCCAGTCACTCAGGAGGCTGAGGTGGGAAGATGGCTTGAGCCTGGGAGGTCGAGGCTGCAGTGAGCCATGATTGAACCCCTGCAGTCCGGCCTGGGCAACAGAGCGAGACCCTGTCTCAAAAACAAAAGAAAACGAAAACCTGAAATCCCCTACTGACCTCCCTCCGTTATGTTCTACTGTCAAGATATACCTCAATTCCTGTGACTAGGGACGTTGGAAAGCAACGTTTTAAAATTTATTTTGCAGTCTTTGATTCCAAGTTGCTTATATCTTAGAATTCTTTCCTTTCATGTCTTTCGTCCATCGTTCATTTCCCCAAGTCACATCTTGATGGCCTGTGCTGTGAGTCAGATGGCTTTTCTGTAGCCAAGGTTATGTGCCTGGGGACGGCCCTCCACCCCATCCTCTAAAAAGGCAGGCTTTCAGACCCCAAGGTACTTACAGATTGCTAATTCATTCTCTTTCTCCTTTTCCAGGCCTTTCATAAAGTCTTTATTTCCGGAAAATCTGCAAGCTGACAAGAAAGGGCGCCCAACTACTGCCGGAAGCAAAATAAAGGTTAGTTCTATTTTAGGAAATTTATAGATTCTTAAAAGGGCTAGGGCTTCCTAGGAGTCAGGAACTGCACCCCTGGGCCAGGATACGAGGTCAGCGAGATGTGAGGAGATGGTTACAGAAGATGCTCAGAAGTAATGTTGCTGCTTGTTAAAAGGTTCCAGGACGCAAGCTGAATTTGACTTGGCTGTACCAAAATCTTAAATGGTTTAAGTACCTCATAGCTTAATAGTCAGCAGCTGATAATCAGCTACTTTCTAAGAGAAAATGGCTTTATACAGAATCTGGAAGAATTTATGTTAAACTATCAGGGAAATGTTGTGGTTCGGAGCCATGTTTTGGATATTGATAACAGTTTTCCAGGCCAAGCCCAAAAACCTGCCAGTTATGGAACGTTACTTGCCAGAAATTCTACTTGGTCTTTTAGGGGCAATTTATGCGTCCCTCCTCACTGGGCCCTGCAGGCCTTTCCTTGCTGGGAATTGAAGACACATCTGGCCACATGGTGTCTCAAAGTCTGAAGGAAATCTTACAGTGTTTCTCAGGAAGTAGGCAGGGTTCTGTGGTACCTGAGCCATTGTGTGGCAAAATTCGTTGTCCCTAATTACACTCTGAATTAAGAGTTTGTGGGCCGGGCGCAGTGGCTCATGCCTGTAATCCCAGCACTTTGGGAGGCCCAGGCAGGCGGATCACCTGAGGTCGGGAATTCAAGACCAGCCTGACCAACATGGAGAGGAGAAACCCTGTCTCTACTAAAAATACAAAATTAGCCAAGCGTGGTGGTGGGCGCCTGTAATCCCAGCTACTCAGGAGGCTGAGGCAGGAGAATCACTTGAGCCCGGGAGGCAGAGGTTGCAGTGAGCCAAGATAGCGCCATTGCACTCCAGCTTGGGCAAGAAGAGTGAAACTCTGTCTCAAAAAAAAAAAGTCTGTGTCAGCCACATGTAGTGGTTCAGGCCTGTAATCCCAACACTTTTGGAGGCCAAGGAGGGAGGATTACTTGATCCCAGGAGTTTGAGACCAACCTGTGCGACATAATGAGAACCCCATCTCTACTAAAAATAAAAATTAAGTGTGGTGGCTCACACCTATGCTCTTAGCTACTTGGGAGGCTGAGGCAGGAGAATCACTTTAGTCAAGGAAGTCAAAGCTACAGTGAGCTGTGATTGCCCCAGTCTGGGGGACAGAACGAGACCCTATCTCAAAAAAAAAAAAAAAAAATTGTTTTTGTCATTGTGTCACACACACTTAATCTTGTAACTCTAAGAAATATTCACTAAGCTATTTTTTAAAATCATGCTGGTTAAGAATAATTTTTTTAAAAAATTATACCAGCTAAATACTTCCTCAGTTTTTCAATCAAAGGAATGGTTGAGTGACAGCAGGGCTTTGAGTTTGCTTGCCTGTGTTTGAATCTCAGCTCTGGCTTTTCCTCGCTGTGTGCTTGCCAAGGTGTTACTTATGCTCTCAGTGCCCTCACCGCTTCCCTGTAAAATGGAGATATTGGTGTCTATCTTAAGAGATTACTGTGATGCTTCAGCTTCGTAATTCATCGGAAGCATGTAACGCAGTGCCTAAGGCATACTGAACACAAGATGTATATATGTGCTCTGACTACATTCTTCCCCTTTAGCCCCATTCCTATATCACCGTTGTTGGTCTCTGCTTAATTGTTGCTTTTTCCTTTTTTGTAAAGTTGGGTTCTCACAATGTCACCCAGGCTGGTCTTGAACTCCCGGGCTCAAGCAATCCTCCCGCCTCAGCCTCCCAAAGTGCTGGGATTACAGGTGCTGCAAGCAACCGAGTCCAACCTGGGCTTTCAGCTGTAGGGTAGAGCCCTCTGAGTGTCAAGAACATCATATTGAAAGAACTAGAGAAATTTAGTAGCCCCAGGACAGCCACTGGGTTAGGCTCACTGGAGCAGAAAGCTGAAGGCAGAAAACAGATGAAATTCTCATGAGGCCCAGATATTACTGTCTGTGTGAAGTTTCTGACTCATGCCTTTACTGCAAAGTGCTGGATAAGGATTAACTCTGGGCTGGAAAATCGAGTCATAAGACTGTCACATTCAGATCCAAGGGGCCCGGATCATCCAGGTTATGATGACTCATTTCCAAGTGGTCTGGATTATTCTCTATAAAAAGGAGAGCAAGGGTAGGGACACTTTTTTCCTCCTTGAAGATTTGTCCCCTTTCTTTTCCTTCATATGCTTGTCTGGTTGAAGTTTCAAAGTGCCATCATTGTGTGGGGTGTTTCCAAAATGTTTAGGTTTACAAGTCTCAGGCCCTTTTCTAGGGAGGTCAAGCTGAAGTCAGCCAGTTTACCTAAAGAGAGTACAGCATGTTTTCCCACCTCCAGGCACACTCTCCTCGGTGGATGTTGTGACCTCTGTCTGCCTGGCTGTCTGCCTCCACATAGGAATAAAAGTTTCTCCCAGTACCTCTTACAGCTACAAAGCCATGGCCCAATCTCCGATACATTCCATATCCACAGTATTTTGCAGACATCACTGTCATCTTAACAATATCCCTGAGGCATAAGCATTTAAAAGGGTTCTGAGTTCCTTGAAAAAAAAATTAAACTGGTATTCAAGGTCATCGTAGTGTTATATATTTCATTATCTTGTAATTATTTAAACATGTAAACTGATTTGCAGGATTTAACGAATATTCATTTGATGGGAACTCTTATTATCTTGATTATAAATAAAAGTATAAATATAGTAATATTTAATAGCACTTGATTTTGAGGTTTTACTTAATTCGATATTGTTGTGTCTGGAAGGGACCACTACAGGTTGAGCATCCCAAATCCTGAAATGCTCCAACGAGCATTTCCTTTGAGCATCATGTTGGTGCTCAAAAAGTTTCAAATTTTGGAGCATTTTGGATTTCAGCTTTTCAGATTCGGGATACTCTACTATAAAGTATAATGCAGGCCGGGCACGGTGGCTCATGGCCACCTAGCACTTTGGGAGGCCAATGTGGGTGGATCATTTCAGGCCAGTCTGGCCAACATGGTGAAACCCCATCTCTACTAAATATACAAAAATTAGGCCGGGCGCAGTGGCTCACGCCTGTAATCCCAGCACTTTGGGAGGCCGAGGCAGGCGGATCACGAGGTCAGGTGATCAAGACCATCCTGGCTAACACGGTGAAACCCCGTCTCTACTAAAAATACAAAAAACTTAGCCGGGTGTGGTCGCGGGCACCTGTAGTCCCAGCTACTCGGGAGGCTGAGGCAGGAGAATGGCGTGAACCTGGGAGGCAGAGCTTGCAGTGAGCCAAGATTGCGCCACTGCACTCCAGCCTGGGCGACAGAGCGAGACTCCGTCTCAAAAAAAAAAAAAAAAGAAAAAATTAGCTGGGCATGGTGGAGGGCGCCTATAATCCCAGCTACTCAGGAGGCTGAGGCAGGAGAATCACTTGAGCCCAGGAGATGGAGGTTGCCGTGAGCCGAGATTGTGCCATTGATGTGTCAGCCTGGGCGACAGAGCGAGACTCCGTCTCAAAAAATGAAAGAAAGTATAATGCCAATATTCCAAAATCTGAAAAAATCCAAAATCCAAAACACTTCTGGTCCCAAGCATTTCGGATAAGGAATACTCGTCCCATATTTAAATTAGAGTAAAAGATTTTTTTTTTTTTTTTTTTTTTTTTTTTTTGAGACGGAGTCTCACTGTGTCTCCCAGGCTGGAGTGCAGTGGCGTGATCTCGGCTCACTGCAAGCTCCGCCTCCCGGGTTCACGCCATTCTCCCGCCTCAGCCTACCAAGTAGCTGAGACTACAGGCGCCCGCCACCACGCCCGGCTAGTTTTTTGTATTTTTAGTAGAGACGGGGTTTCACCATGTTAGCCAGGATAGTCTCGATCTCCTGACCTCGTGATCCACCCGCCTCGGCCTCCCAAAGTGCTGGGATTACAGGCTTGAGCCACCGCACCCGGCCTAGAGTGAAAGATTGATGGTACAGAGAAACAGAATCAAGCCCAGAGGTGGCAAAGACGGACTGGTTACAGCTTTACCTGAGTGCAGCTGGAGCTGTAAGGGACATGACACAGGAGGTGTAGGCATCATGTAGGTGATTGGATTGGTTGGGGATTTTTTTGGTTTGTTTTTTGTTTTTGTTTTTTATGTGTGTGTGTGAAATGGAGGCTTGCTCTGTCACCCAGGCTGAAGTACAGCGATGTGATCTTGGCTCACTGCAACCCAGATTCAAGCGATCCTCCTGCCTCAGCCTCCAAAGTGGCTGGACTACAGGCGGCACCACCATACCTGGCTAATTTTTGGGTTTTTTTTTTTTTTAGTAGAGATGAGTTTTCACCATGTTGGCCAGGCTGGTCTCAAACTCCTGACTTCAATTGATCCGCCTGTCTCAGCCCCACAAAGTGCTGAGATTACAGGAGTGAGCCATTGCACCTGGCCTGATTGTTTGTTTTTTAATGTCTATTTCAATCTCTAGATTAAATTAGAGGTCTTCTAGTTCAACCTACTTAGTTTACAGATAGAGAACTGAGGGCCAGAGAAATCTAGTGATTAGTCATGTAGCTTGCAAATAAAGGTGCCAGGACCCACAGTCAGGCCTGCTGTCATCTCTGAAGGTAGAAGAGGAGCTTTCACCCTAAGCCCTTTCTCACTGTGCTGTCTGTATATTTTAACACCTGCTTCTGTTGAGCAAGTGCTATTGGTGCCTTTCTGTCCTAACTCAGAGACCTTTCTTGGCTGGAATCAGAATTAAATTGAGTTACTGCTTCACAACCACCTCAGCAGACATCTTAAGTTGACCCAAGGCTGGGCACAGTGGTTCATACCTGTAATCTCAGCACTCTGGGAGGCCAAGGGGGGAAGATTGCTTGAGGCCAGGATTGGAGACCAGCCTGGGAAATATAGTGAGACCCCATCTCTACAAAAACATTTTTTTAAAAATTAGCTGGGTGTGGTGGCATGTGCTTCCAGTCCCAGGTTACACAGAGGGCTTAAGTGGAAGGATCATTTGAGCTTGGGTGGCCTAGGCTGCAGTGATCTGTGATCATGCCACTCTACTCCATCCTGGACAACAGAGCAAGATCGTGTTTCAAAAATTAAAAATAAATAAATAAAGTTGACCCATGGCTATTGAAATGCAGGATAATTTTGATGGTTAAGATGTATTTCTATTTGCTGAAATTATTCACAGCCTGGTGGCTTCTGTCTAACCCTACCTCTCCCAGTTAATTCCTTTTATATCACACTAAAAGATCCCATCTCTTTGTCAGCAAGGCAGGATAGCATTGTTGCCAAAGAACAGGCTTGGTAGCCTGTGGATGCCGGTTCAAGCTTTGCTTCTCTTGCATGCAGATTGTGTCATCTTGAGCAATACTTTGTTTCTTTAAGGCCCAGCTTTCTCATCTAAAAACAGGAATAATATTAAATAGTAGCTACCTCTTCAGGTTGTTGTGGGGCATAAATGAGATAATCCATGTATCTAATCCATGCTGCTAACTCAGTAAATGTTATCTGTCACTATTTTAGCTGGAGAGGAATATGGCAAGTGACTTATAAACTTAAGTCACACTTGCCTCTGTATGTTTTCTTATGCTGAGGTGAGAAAGAAGGAATGCTGTTAAATACTTAGGACAAAAGAGTTTGCCAAGTTATTCTTGGAAATTATAAATTGTAGGCCAGGCGCAGTGACTCACGCCTGTAATCCCAGCACTTTGGGAGGCCGAGGCAGGTGGATCACCTGAGGTCAGGAGTTCAAGACCAGCCTGACCAACATGGTGAAACCCCGTCTCTACTAAAATTACAAAAATTAGCTGGGCCTGGTGGCATGTGCCTGTAGTCCCAGCTACTCAGGAGGCTGAGGCAGGATAATCGCTTGAACCTGGGAGGCGGAGGTTGCAATAAGCTGAGACCACGCCACTGCACTCCACCCTGGGCCACAGAGTAAGACTCTGTCTCAAAAAAAAAAAAAAAGTTGTAATTAAATACAAAACTAAAATCTAAAATAAAGTTTAAAAAATTAAGAATTTGGGGACTTTAAGAAAAAAAAGCTGTGTTATATTCAACTCTGCAGTCCCTCTCTGGCTCTACCTGATGTGTTGGAAAAATCATCAAATTTGTTGTCAATTGCAGTCTACATCATCAAAGAACATAAGAGACAATTTACTTTTTCATTATAGGACTTTGCTTTGATCATGCAACCTCTGCAGCCCTGTCTGTCCTCAATTTCAAGCATCGCAAAGAAAGCTATTTCCTGCACATCTAAACAGAGAATTTCATTCACCAATGAATATCTTGCTTTGAATATACTCAATAGTTTTTCTCAAGGGTTTCAGATTTCTGAAACCCATGAAAACAGAAAAGTCCTAATTGAGAGAGGGTTGTCTCTTGCAAGCAGATCCCTTCTGCTGACTTTGTAATGGTTTTCTGGCTTTGGAGGTCCCTTTTGGCTTTTTTCTTTTAGAGGTTTTCTCTCTTCATGCTGCTTTGCTTGGAAGTGGAGTTCGCATGTGTACCACATCCTTGGACCCACAGGGCGTGCTCAGCTGTGGGGTGGGAATGCTGATGTGAGCTCTACTCCCGTTTCTTCAAACAAAGGTTGAGATTCTCAGGGTTCAAAATACTTCGTAAGCAATTTCTGCTTTATGTGGCTTTTTCTGCTTGAATCCATTTATACTTTGGGTACCCAGCGCACAGGCATTAATAGATGGTTTTATATGGAATATTCTAGATTTGCGAAGAAGTGAGATATCAGCCACAGATAAAGTGTTCAGACTCCACAGGTTTTTAAATGGACATATTGAGGAAGAAACTGAATGAAATGGCATATCAAAAGTTTATAAATTCTCAAATTTTTATGAATCTCCAGTTCTTTAACTATGAATTTTAATCACTTTAGCAAAGTGATTCTTCATTAGTTGGATTGCCAGAAAAGAGAATGTAGGGGATTTGATGATTTATCCTTACAAATAATTTTGGGGGCAAAAAGTTAATGAGAACAATATATCTTCAAAGGCCCTCTATCAGTCTAAAATGAACTTAGTTTGTTAACTGACATGCTTCACTGTACCACTTGAAAATCATGTTGTATGTGAAGATTTATTGGGATTTTTGCTTTTCGTTGTTGTTCTGTTTTCTTAACTGTATTAAAAATGCCTAGTTGCTTTTGAAGATTGAATTTCAAACCCATTTAGGAGTGATAAAGTCATCATAAAAGTCAGCAAAGCTTTCGGAAAGTTTAGTAGACCTGACTTAAGCTTAATGAGCAGATTGTCATGAAGATTAATTCCTAGCTATATATTTCTACAATAGAGTTTTACAAGCCTCCTTTGAAATTTGGTCTTCTGTAGAGAAAGTTCCGTGATGCTGATACTGCTCTTCCTTTCTAGAAACAAGCCAATGACCTCGTGAGCACCCTGATGAAATGTACGCCTCACTACATTCGCTGCATCAAGCCAAATGAAACCAAGAAGCCCAGAGACTGGGAGGAAAGCAGGTATAGGGGGAAACCAGCTTAGGTGGGGCCGGGACCTTTTTCCCTCTGCTCCAGGTGAGCTGTCCTCCGTCACAGGCAGGAGCAGTGTCAGTTGCCCGCACATGTCTTTGTCGTGCTCTTGCGTCTTAACTTTTTCAGGACAAAGGCTATATACTGTTTCTCCTCTGTGTCATTTCCTAAAATGTTAGCAGTGCCATTCATTTCAGAATTAGCAGTTTGTAGTGTTGATCTTGGCTAGTCTGGGGGCAGATGGAAAAAAAACAAAACATAACCTCATACCGCAGAGTCACAATGGTTTTAAAATGAGTTTGAGGTTCTGTGTAGACATTCTTAGTACACCCAGCCCCTGATCGGACCCACAGGATGTGGCCTAGAATGCTTAGCTTGGGGTGGAAAGTGAAGGGCGGAAGACCTGGTAGAAATACGGTCCGGCATTTGCTATGCCTCATGAAGACACCGGGACACGCTGGAGGCTCTGGCATTCCCCCTAAGCACCGTGCTGATGAGCAGAACGACTCTGGGAGGAAAGATGTCAAAGGGAAGATGTCAAAGGGAAATGTGGAGCACAAGAAGGGAAATGTGGAGCACAAGAATTCAGCGAGCCCTTTCTGCCCTGACTTCCAAGGAAACCCTCCCACAACTAGCATTTAGGGAAGTGGCCTGGGCAGGAGGAAATGGCGGCATTGAGTAGGAGGCTAGAGGGTGTGAATTTTGTGGCCCACTGGGGGACCCAGACACACATTGTTCAGAGGCCTGACCCCACTGTCCATAGAAGCATGGGAAGGAGGGCTGGAGAGACGCTTAAACTACAGAGAGGACCCCAGCCATCGTCACCTAATATCAGTCCCAGGATGGGAGCCTACTGGAATTGCTACCTCTTGTCTTCTCTCTTGGAGAAAAGAAGATAGGCTCTTTTAGGTGTCAAGTGAAGATCTCTAGGTTTAGGTTCCACGGGAAGACCAGGACTAAAATTCCTAGCTGCCAATTACCTCCTGCAAGGGATAGGTGTGGCCATTTTCCATCCTGCCCGCAAGATCCTAAACCATGGCAGACAGATGATACCTGATCCTTTAGAGGAAGAAACAGATCCATAGTAAGAAAAACACATAGGTCAAACATTTACTGTCTGAAAGTTCATTTTATTTAATACTGAATACTTCAGGGTGCAGTCTAAGTCTTTTCTCTCCTCTGAAGAAGCCAGGCTGCGTGGATGTAGGAGCTGCCATGTTTTCAATCCACAACGTTTCTGAATAATCTCATCCATAGATGCATATTCTTAAGGATTTTTTTTTTTTTGAGTCAGAGTCTTGTTGTGTCGCCCAGACTGGAGTGCAGTGTCATGATCTTGGCTCACTGCAACCTCTGCCTCCCGGGTTCAAGCGATTCTCCCGCCTCAGCCTCTTGAGTAGCTGGGATTACAGGTGCCACCACTACGCCCGGCTACTTTTTGTATTTTTAGTAGAGATGGGGTTTCACCATCTTGACCAGGCTGGTCTTGAACTCCTGACCTCATGAGCCACCCTCCTCAGCCTCCCAAAGTACTGGGATTACAGGCGTGAGCTCCCACCCCTGGCCCCTTAAGGCATCTTTTCCATTCAATCTCTGAAATTTTTCAATTTAATGTAGTCAGATTCCTTCTATAATATTGTCCATTAATGATATTCAGGCCCTGATGAGGAGCTCATACTTTCTAAAGTGACCAACTCTTCTTTGGTCAATTCTTACTTTAGGAGGCTGTACAGTCCTTCTCTAGTTCACTTTGAAAACATGCCATAAGAATCATTCTCGGCCGGGCGCAGTGGTTCATACCCGTAATCCCAGCACTTTGGGAGGCCGAGGCAGGCGGATCGCAAGGTCAGGAGATTGAGACCATCCTGGGTAACATGGTGAAACCCGTCTCCGATAAAAATACAAAAAGAAATTAGCTGGGCTTGGTAGCGGGTGCCTGTAGTCCCAGCTACTCGGGAGGCTGAGGCAGGAGAATGGCATGAATCCAGGAGGTGGAGCTTGCAGTGAGCCAAGATCGCACCACTGCACTCCAGCCTGGGTGACAGAGCGAGACTCCATCTGAAAAAAAAAAAAAAAAAAACAAAAAAAAATCATTCTCGTCACTTTGCCACTGGACAGCTTTTCTGTTAGTTCGAGGTGACCATCGTGTTTCCTTTGAATCTTCTCTTCTACAGGTTAATCCCTCTCAGTTCCCTCAACAGTTTCTCTGGGACATGAAATGTAAGCATTCCCCATCTGATCCCTTCTCTTGGATGTACTTAGTTTGGCCTCTGCTTTTGTGAAATGTGTAGCTCAGTTTCTCCTTTCAGACTAAGAGGGTAGCAGCACTGTCATCTCTTCCCGTCTAAAAATGTATTATGCTTACACCCAGGAGTTTTAGGCTGCAGTGAGCCATGATTGAGCCACTACACTCCAGCCCAGGTGATAGAGACCCCAAGTCAATCAGTCAATCAGTCAATCAATCAAATAGAAAACATCTTGTTTTGCCCTCTTACGTTGGTTCCCAAACTTGAGCCTGCCTCAGAATCCCCAGGAGGCCTTGTTAAAGCTGAGATTTCTGGGCTCCATCCCGAGTTTCTGATGCAGTGAGTCTGAAGTGGGGCCCGTGCGTGTACATCTTAAAAATCTTGCAGGTGGTGCTGGTGATGATGGCCCAGGCATTGCACTTGGAGAATCACTGATCTAGAGCAAAGAACTAGACTGGGATTTGCAAGACCTGTGTCCTGGTACTGACATATCACTAAGTTGTTAGAGTGAGACTCTTCATCTCCTTAGCCCTCAGTTCCTTCCTTCTAAGAGGGTCCATCTAGAATAGGATCTCCTTCCGTCTGACAGAATGAAGGCTTCCAGACAGTGGCTGTCAGTCTGCCTCTGTCTCTGTCACTTTTACACTCACCTCTCACACATACCCACACGTGCACATCCCACCCACGCATACATCCACATGTACACACACACACACACAATAGAACAGTGATATTAAATCAATACTCCAATATGATTACTCCAATCGAATCTTTAGTCAACCTTAGAAATACATTATGAGAGTCTTGGAAGCAGAGGTATTGCCAAAGGGGGTCTTAGCCCACCTTCCCCCATTTCAACCTCTATCCACCTGTCCTTCCCAGCAAATACTCTTAAATGAAAACATCTCACTTGCCCTACAAATGCAGTACCTCCCCTAGCACACCATCCTGTACTCCACGTAGATAGTTCTGCTGAAAGCACCTCTAAAATAGAAATTTTGCAATAGCTGCTTGGAAGTTCACCAACGCTGATGCTGCCTTCTTGTAAAAATCCACCTTGATTCATTGGAATATCAGAAAATGGAGAAATTAAATGAGTGGTACATTTTATTCAGTAAATCCTCATAGGATGAGGATGGTATTTTCTCTTTTTTTTTTTTTTTTTAATGATTCCCCTTCTTTGAATTGCAGCAAAAAATTTTATGACATGCATTCAGATAAACTGGTTTTAAGAAGTTCAAGGTACTAGTCGGTTGAGCATTGATTTATAATTCCAGTAAGATCGCTTTCTGGGATTCCACCCTTAATCCCGGTTTGGGTTTATTGTGTAACAGATGGTTTCACTCCATCAGTGAGTCAGGAGCGTTGGGGTCCGTGAAAGGGCAGTGTGCTTCACTGGCCAGGATTACACACCCAGTTGAAGCTCCTGGTGAAGATGGTTACTAATCCCACAAGTTTATGGGGTATGGGGTTTTTCTTTTCCTGTTGCAAATGTGTTTTTGTTTGGGTTCTGGCAAGGTTGCTTGCCCTGGATTCTGAATTGCTGCCTTGCAGAGTTCTCTAGCCCTGATCAATTTGAGTAAACGGCCAGGGACAGTCTTGGAAAAAGACTCTCTCTGCAAGACAGAGTTGGCATAGCCTAGGGAACAACCGGGCACTGTCTGGCCGGTGACTGCTGAGGAGGTGACAGTGCTCCAGGAATATGCAAAAATCAACTCGTGTCCCTTTGGTGACCCCAAATTTTAAACATTACAGGACTTGCTAGACTGATTTCTACAAGAAAATTTCTTGATGGTGGAAGCTGTAATGAATGAAACAATGTTTTAACATGAGGAATACTCCTTCCTATGTGATTCATGGGAAAGGAACGTTTCTGCTTGAATTAATGGGTGATGCATTCCTGCCTCGAAAGCCTGGCGTGAAGCCAGTATTTATGAAAAGTACTTTGAAATGAGCAGAACCTTTAAATGAACAGCTCTATGCATTTTTCTCACTAGAGAAAAGGCCAGTGGCGAGTTTTAGATTTGGAGGAGGAGAGAAAGGAAAATTAATTATTTTAAATTTAATTACCTTTTTAATTGACGTATTTCTTTCTCTCTCTCTCTCTCTGTCTCTCTCTGTCTCTGTCTGACTTATATGGGCAAAGGTGGATATTTAGTACAGACGGGGTTTCACTGTGTTGGCCAGGCTGGTCTCGAACTTCTGACCTCATGATCCACCATCTCGGCCTCCCAAAGTGCTGGGATTACAAGCGTGAGCCACTGCGCCCGGCTTAACTCTTTGCGCATAGAGGCTTTTTAAAAGTTAATAATCTTAGAGGAATCAGCATTTCTGGCTCTTGGCTCTGTAAGACCCATCAAACTGGAGACTCTTAAACACCGCTCCCATTGTGACCTCATCCTTCCAATCAGCCAAGGCTGCACCCCCAGTGTGAGCTTCATCTGTACCCCTCCTCCTGTCCCACAGCACCCCGCCACTGGCCTTTCCTATCCTTGTGGCTGTGCTTTCACAGCCCTCTGCCTTGTCCTCTGCACCTCGTGGATTCAACTGACCCCTCCAGGCCCAGGCACATCACAGTGCTCCTGAGAACCCCCATACTGTGAAAAATCCATTTCCTTTCCTGGTTTACATATTGTAGCTGGGAATGGATGAGAATAACAACAGCTTTACTTCGCTCATGCTACGAACTAAGTGCTTTCCATAGAAAGTACTCATCTAGAAAAAAAGAATTTATGCCACCATTCCCGTTTTTACAGAAGAGGAAACTGAGAGACACAGAGAAGTTGCATCATGGCAGGGCCAGTGGCACAGCAGGAATGCAGCGCCAGAGGCTCCTAACCACTGTGCTGCCTGTGCGGGCTCCAGCAGGAATCACAGCATTGTCTTTTTTTGGTGACCCTACCATGTTGCAATAGGGACTGTGTGTGACTGGCCCACCGCAGACATCTGCAAGTATGAGGCTTACTTGGAAGTGGTGGTTTCTGTAAGAGCCTTACTGGGGAGACGGCTGTCGGGAACCTGCGTGACATCGGAACGAGGATGCTTCTGATGGCCTTTTCAGCTCCGCAGCTCCTGAAGGCCCATTTTGCTGAGTGCGTTAGCCCCACTGTCAGCACAGATAACCCCAGATGTACCAAACAGGGAGCGCGAGGGGTTACCTCCCTACTGCAGCACAATCCTGACATTCCGCCTTCAAAAGAGAGAGACTTTACTTTTTATGTCTAATTTGCCTCAATATACCATGTTTTCAAGTGTCTGTGTTCAGCCAGCTTGCATAGCACGCAGCCCAGGCCCAATTTAACTTCCCAGAGTGGATGATCTGAAGCAAGTGTTCAGGATCTGTCGGCATCCAGAACACCGTGTTTCCCAGCCAGTGGTGGGTTTTCATAAGGCACATGTCCGTGCTCCACCCTAGACCCAGCAGGCCTACTAGAACAGCAACCCCAAGGTGTGGGGCATGGGCCATCTTCTGGTATGAAAATCCTCATGTGTGAGAATATTAACCTAATAGTTCTTTATGTCTATTTTTTCAAAAGAGATTGCTAGATTTTTACTAATAAGAAACCAGGATGGGCCAGGTGTGGTGGATCACCTGAGGCCAAGAGTTCAAGACCAGTCTGGCCAACATAGCGAAACTCCATCTCTACTAAAAAATACAAAAAATTAGCCAGGCATGATGGCACACACCTGTAATCCCAGCTACTCGAGAGACTGAGGCAGGAGAATCTCTTGAACCCATGAGGCAGAGGTTGCAGTGAGCCGAGATTGTGCCACTGCACTCCAGCCCAGATGACAAAGCGAGACTCTGTCTCAAAAGAAAGAGAGAGAGAAAGAAAGATAAAGAAAAGAAGGAAGCTCTAGCATCATTTAATTCAAAAGTTAAAAGTTCTTTCCTTTAGCCTTCTGATAAACCAATATTTTTGTTCATACTCTAGATGATAGTTAGATGGGTCTTTGTGTTACTGTTATTCTTTGAAACAGATATGTAATACCCTGTTGTTTAATGACTATATTTTATTTATTTATTTATTTTTTGAGATGGAGTCTCACTCTGTCATACAGGCTGGAGTGCAGTGGTGTGATCTCGGCTCACTGCAGCCTCTGCCTCCCAGGTTCAAGTGATTTTCCTGCCTCAGCCTCCCGAGTAGCTGAGACTACAGGTGCACACCACCACGCCCGGCTAATTTTTGTATTTTCAGTAGAGATAACGTTTCACCATGTTGGCCAGGCTGGTCTTGAACTCCTGACCTCAGGTGATACACCTTCCTCAGCCTCCCAAAGTGCTGGGATTACAGGTGTGAGCCACCGTGCCTGGCCTAATTGCTGTATTTCAATATTTTAAAATTAGCATTATGTCATCTGAGAGGTCAGCTCAGTGTTTGAATGCTATAAATTGTAGTCTTTTGAATATGTTTCCCTACAGCTTGGAACTGGGGGTTTGGCTGGTGAGAACACGGGTGAAAGGATTATCCAGTAACGTCCAGGCCCCATTTTCTCCTTTGCACAGGGTAAAGCATCAAGTCGAATATCTGGGTCTGAAAGAGAACATTCGAGTGAGAAGAGCTGGCTATGCCTATCGGCGCATTTTCCAAAAATTCCTACAGAGGTAATGAACTAGTGACTCTGGCCTTTTTTAAAACAGGTTTATTGAGCTATAATTCAAATCTATACAATTCACCCCCTTCAAGTGTATGAGTCAGTGGCTTTTAACATATTCACAGAGTTGTGCAACTATCACCACAGTTAACTTTAGGACATTTTCTTACCCTGAAAAGAAGTCATGCTTCCCTTTGTTGTCAACCCCCAATTTTCCCCTTGCCACGGGCCCAGCCAGTCACTTATCTACCTTCTGTCTACAGATTTGCTTATGCTGGGCTTTTCATAGCAATGGAATCATGTATGTGTCCTCTGTGACTGGCTTCTCTCGCTGAACATAAGATTCATCCATGATGTTGCACTTAAACACCTCCTTCCTGTTAATTGCAGAATAGTAATCCATTGTATGGATATAGCGCAGTTTACTTATTCATTCATCAGCTGATAAACATCAATTGTTTCCACTTCTTGGCCATTATGAATAATGCTGCTATGAAAATCTGTGTACAAGTTTCTATGCGGTCATATTTCATTTATTTTGGGTGTATGCTTAAAAGTGCAGTTGCGGCCGGGCAAGGTGGCTCACACCTGTAATCCCAGCACTTTGGGAGGCCCAGGCGGACGGACCACGAGGTCAGGAGATCGAGATCATCCTGGCTAACATGGTGAAATCCCGTCTCTAGGCCGCGCGCGGTGGCTCAAGCCTGTAATCCCAGCACTTTGGGAGGCCGAGACGGGCAGATCACGAGGTCAGGAGATCGAGACCATCCTGGCTAACACAGTGAAACCCCGTCTCTACTAAAAAAACACAAAAAACTAGCCGGGCGAGGTGGCGGGCGCCTGTAGTCCCAGCTACTCAGGAGGCTGAGACAGGAGAAGGGCGTAAACCCGGGAGGCGGAGCTTGCAGTGAGCTAAGATCCAGCCACTGCACTCCAGCCTGGGCGACAGAGCGAGACTCCGTCTCAAAACAAAACAAAACAAAACAAAAAGTGCAATTGCTTGGTCATATGGTAATTCTGCATTTAACCTTTGAGAGGAACTGCCTGATTGTTTTCTGAAGTGACTGCACCATTTTACATTTTATACCACTAGCAGTATTTGAGGCTTCCAATTTATCTAAATCCTTGCCAACATAAGTTATTTTCTAACCATCCTAGTGAGTGTGGAGTGGTATTTCATGGTGGTTTTGATTTGCATTTCCCAGATTGCAAATTATATTGAGGATTTTTTCCTGTGCCTATTAGCTATTTGTATTTCCTCTTTGGAGAAATGTCTGTTAGGCCCTTTGCAATTTTTTAATTGGGTGTTTTGTCTTTTTATTATTGCATTGTAGTAACAATTCTTTTACTGTTATTTCTTGTAGAATAAATCAATAGCCATAACTATTCATTAGGCTGTCTGTTTAGTGTAACACATAAGTTCAGGAATTCTTGATAATTATGCTACAGGAAGGGTGGAGGTTTAACTTGACTGAACAAATTAACAGTATGAAGACAATTTCAGGAAAATATTTAACCCACTTAAGACAATAAGCTTAAAATATTTAACTTCAAAAATCTTGTACAATCCATGTATAAATTTAAACTTGTTTTTATATATCCCTTAACATGTATTTGGCAGGACCCGTACTTAAATTGTTCTTATTTTGTGTTGTTTGTAAAAGGATAAAATGTAGTACCCCTAAAATGTGACATCACTCTAACTTCTCTAATGATTCTGTAGCGTTCCACCATATTTCAACATCTATTTAATTTCCTTTAAGGAATAGGGAAACAAAAAAGAAGCAAGCCAAATTTAGTGTTTTATTTATTTATTTAGAGAAAAGGTCTTGCTCCATTACTCAGGAGTGCAGTGGTGCAACCATAACTCACTGCATCCTTGAACTCCTGGACTCAAGCCATTTTCTACCACCTCAGTCTCCATGTAGTTAGTACTGCAGGCATGCGTCACTACGCCCAGATGACTTTTTACTTTTCATAAAGACAGGGTCTCACTATGTTGTCCCGGCTGCTCTCAAGTGATCCTCCCACCTCAACCTCCCAAAGTGTAGGGATCATCATCATGAGTGACCACACCGGGCCAAATTGAGCATTTGAGTCAGAAACAGTTACATCTTCCTGATATATTATGCAGGAGCTGGATATAATGGGTTTTTTTTGTTTGTCTGTTTTAATTCAGATTGTATATAACAAAGAACTGGTAGACTGAAGAAGAGGTTAATTACTGTCTTTGGAATCTAGTATTTCTCATAAGACAGTTCTTATTTAGGGCTGTTGTTTCTTGTGCTATGAGATTAGGACAGTTGACTCACCATATAGAGGTTATAAAAAAGGGCTAATCATTTCGTATAATAAAGCCTCAGAAACTCAGTCCCCCACATTTGAGTTTCCTAATAATTTTGGAGGTGAGTTAGACTAGGAACAAGGTTCATCCTCTTTGTTCTCTGAATTGAAGACGGCAGTACACCTATAGTGTAAGCAGGACTACGTGAAAGAAATATTTAGGAAGTTGAGAAAATATATTTGTAAGCTTTTGCATCACCATAGCACCATCCATTTGCTGACAAACAACTGAGATGTTAGTTATGAGACTTCCTTAAACAGATCGGTAACACTAGCTTAGAAGAGAGTTTCTCAGCCTGAGACACTGACATTTTAGGCTGGAAGATTCTTTGCTGCCGAGCCTTTCCTGTCTATCGTGGGATGTTTAGCAGCCTTCTTGGCCTCCACCCACTAGATGCCAGTAGTGTACTTTCCTCTGAGTTGTGGCATCCAATAGTGTATCCAGACATTGACTGATGTTCCCCCTACAGAGCGCAGTCAGTTGAGGAAGTTTGGCTTAGATCATCATTTTTTTTTTATTTTTTATTTTTATTTTTTTTTAGAGATAAAGTCTCCCTTGGTTGCCCAGGCTGATCTTGAACTCTTGGGCTCAAGCAGTCCTCCTGCCTTAGCCTCCCAAAGTGCTGGGATTACAGGCATGAGCTACCATGCCCAGCCCCAAAATACCCTTTTATAATTAAGAGGGACCGGGCTCAGTGGCTCACGCCTATAATCCCAGCACTTTGGGAGGCTAAGGTGGGCATATCACCTGAGGTCAGGAGTTTGAGACCAGCCTGGCCAACTGGTGAAACTTGTCTCTACTAAAAATACAAAAATTAGCCAGGTGCAGTGGCACGCATCTGTAATCCCAGCTACTTGGGAGGCTGAGGCATGAGAATCACTCGAACCAGGGGGGCGGATGTTGCAGCGAGCTGGGATGGCGCTGTTGCACTCCAGCCTGGGCGACAGAGCAAGACTCCATCTCAAAAAAAAATTCCACACAGCAAAGGAAACAATCAACAAAATGAAGAGACAACCCACGAAATGGGAGAAAATATTTGCAAACCATCCATCTGACAAGGGATTAATAACCAGAATATAGAAGGAGCTCAAACAACTTTGTGGGAAAAAAAATCTAATAATCCAATCCAAAAAATGAGCAAACGATCTCAATAGATATTTCTCAAAAAAAGACATGCTGATGGCAAACAGACATATGAAACAGTGTTCAATATCACTGGTCATCAGAGAAATGGCAAAGTAAAACTACAATGAGATGTCTCACCCCAATTAAAGTGGCTTTTACCCAAAAGACAGGCAATAACAAATGCTGGCGAGAATGTGGAGAAAGGGAACCATCCTACGCTGTTGGTGGGAATGTAAATTAGTATAACTACTATGGGGAACAGTTTAGAAGTTCCTCCAAAAACTAAAAATAGAGCTACCATATGATCCAGCAATCCCACTCCTAGGTACAGAGCCAAAAGAAAGGAAATCAGGATGTGAAAGAGATACCTCCACTCCTATGTTTATGGCAGCACTATTCAGGATTTGGAAGCAATCTGCATCCATCAACAGACAAAAGGATAAAGAAAATGTGATACAAGCTGGATGCGGTGGCTCACGCCTGTGATCTATCTCAGCACTTTGGGAGGTCATGGTGGGCAGACCACTTGAGATCAGGAGTTTGAGATCAGCCTGGCCAACATGGTGAAACCCTGTCTCTACTAAAAATACAAAAATTAGCCTAGTGTGGTGGCCCATGCATGTAATGCCAGCTACCCGGGAGGCTGAGGTGGGAAAATTTCCTGAACCCGGGAAGCAAAGGCTGCAATGAGCCAAGATTGTGCCACTGTACTACATACAGCCTGGGTGATGGAGCAAGACCCGTTCTCAAAAAAAAAAAAAGAAGAAGAAGAAAAGAAAATGTGATACACATAGACAGTGGAGTACTATTCAGGAATAAAAAATAATGAGATCCAGGCCAGGTGTGGTGGCTCCCGCCTGTAATCCCAGCACTTTGGGAGGCCAAGGTGTGTGGATCACTTGAGGTTGGGAGTTTGAGACCAGCCTGGCCAACATGGTGAAACCTCCTCTACTAAAAATACAAAAATTAGCCAGGTGTGGTGGTGCACACCTGTAATTCCAGCTACTCAAGAGGCTGAGGTGGAAGGATTGCTGGAACCCAAGGCGGAGTTTGCAGTGAGCTGAGATTACGCCACTGCCCTCAAACCTGGGTGACAGAGCGAGATTCCATCTCAAAAAAAATGAGATCCTGCCATTTGCAACAACACGATGGAACTGGAGATCATTATGTTAAGTGAAACAAGCCAGGCACAGAAAGACACACATCACATGTTCTCACTTATTTGTGGGAGCTAAAAATTAAAGTAATTGAGCTCATCAAGATAAAGAATAAAATGATGGTTACCAGAGGCTGGGAAGGGTAGTGGGGGGAGGGGAAGGGAAGTGGAGATGGTTAATGCATACAAAAAAATAGAAAGAATGAATAAGACCTAGTGTTTGCTAGCACAAGTGGGTGACTATAGTCAAAAATAATTTAATTGTACATTATAAAACAACTGAAAGAGTACAACTGAATTTCATGTAATACAAAGAAGAAATGTTTGAGGAGATGGGCACGCCATTTTCCATGATGTGATTATTACACATTGCATACCTGTATCAAAATATCTCATGCAATAAGTAAAAAAGAAAAAAAAAAAACCTCATGCAACCCATAAATATATATACCCACTGTGTATCCACAAAAATAAAACAACTCATCAGTCCAGGTGCAGTGGCTCATGCCTGTAATTCCAGAACATTGGGAGGCTAAGGCAGGAGGATTACTTGAGCCCAGGAGGTCAAGGCTACAGTGAGTTAGCCTGGGTGACAGAGCAAAACCGTGTCTCAAGAAAACAAGAAAAGAGAAACCTGATCAGACCTTTTTTAATCTATTCTTTTTTTTTTTTGAGAAACCAGTTCTGAAAGACCTCCTTCCTTCTACCTTGTTTTAAAAACCAACCAACCAACCAACCAAACTGACTTCTATAAGTAATGCTGGGAGTGCTGCCATCTCAGGAGACCAGGAAGTCTGTGCACACTTTTTACCATCTAAGGCCGGACACCCCAACTCCCGGCCGGGGACCAGTACTGGTCTGTGGCCTGTTAGGAACTGGCCCATACAGCAGGAGGTGAGCAGCAGGCCAGCGAGCATTACCGCCTGAGCCCCACCTCCTGTCAGATCAGTGGCGGCATTAGATTCTCACAGGAGCACAAACCCTATTGTAAACTGCACATGCGAGGGATCTGGGTTGTGCGCTCCTTTTGAGAATCTTTTTTTTTTTTTTTTTTTTTTTTTGAGACAGAGTCTTGCTCTGTCGCCCAGGCTGGGGTGCAGTGGCCGGATCTCAGCTCACTGCAAGCTCCGCCTCCCGGGTTTAGACCATTCTCCTGCCTCAGCCTCCCGAGTAGCTGGGACTATAGGCGCCCGCCACCTCGCCCGGCTAGTTTTTTTTTTTTTGTATTTTTTAGTAGAGACGGGGTTTCACCATGTTAGCCAGGATGGTCTCGATCTCCTGACCTCGTGATCTGCCCGTCTCGGCCTCCCAAAGTGCTGGGATTACAGGCTTGAGCCACCGCGCCCGGCCCTTTTGAGAATCTTAATGCCTGATGACCTGAGGTGGAACAGTGTCATCCCAAAACCACCCCCACAACCCCGTCCATAGAAAAATTATCTTCCATGAATCCTGGTGCCACAAAAGGTTGGCTGGTCTAAGGGATTCTGTGCTACGTGCATGAGCTGTGAACTGACTCTGTTGATTTTCCGGATCTGTCCCGAGTGCCATGCTAGCTTCATGGTTCCATGCATGGTACTTTACGCTGTGCCTCATTCTGAGTAGGCATTTTGTGAAATTTCTTATGCATTTTATGTTGAGGAACTTTCACTGAAATGCTTGTATCCTTGGATGTCTCCCTTCTTAGCTCCCCTGCTGTAAGCTTTTCCTTTCAGAAGAGACACATAGCCTTGTGTCTATTGTCAAAAAGTAGCCTCTTTTATTGTTGTCATACTTTTCTTGGTTTGAGAATACTGGGGCCGGGCAAGGTGCCTCACGCCTGTAATCCCAGTCCTTTGGGAGGCCGCAGTGGGCAGATCACCTCAGGTCAGGAGTTCAAGACCAGCCTGACCAACATGGTGAAACCCCGCCTCTACTAAAAATACAAAAATTAGCCGGGCACGGTGCCGGGTGCCTGTAGTCCCAGCTACCCAGAAGGCTGAGGCAGCAGAATCTCTTGGATCCAGGAGGCGCAGTGAACTGAGGCTACACCATTCCACTCCAGCCTGGGTGACAAGAGTGAAACTCCGTCTCAAAAAAAAATTACTGGGAGGATAAAGTTTGGAAGGAAATAATTTTTCCATAAAAAGGACATTTTCAGTCCCCCACACTATATTTCAAAACTGTTATTGAAGCAGTCCACTCAAAAGTGGCTTGAAGTCCTAATATATGAATGGGCAGGGGTATTTCTCTGGAAAGAACACCATTTTCCATAAGACTCTTGAGTCTGGGATCTTGGTCATGCAGAATTCATCCAGAGTCCACCGCCGACTCTCTCATCCTGTGATGGTCTACAGGTAGTTGAACCATCTCATATAACTTTATTTTTTCCAAAGGTGAGAGGAAAGGCTTTGTTCATAAAATTGCTTTCTAGGTATCCACAGAAAGGCTGCCAAATGGGAAACAGAAAGTAAAAGCCTGAAGAGAAAGGATATGTTAATACCCAGCACAACTATCCACATATGCATGTATTATACACCCTCCCTAGAAAGGAAGTTCACAGGCCTAAACAGAGCCATGGCTCAGAGACTACCCAGAGCGTAGTGTTGGCTTAGGAAATACTCTATGTGTTTAGTGTGTGTTATTTTCCTCTCTGGAAAATCCTTTATATTTATCAAAACCATCCCTCTTGACTGAATATTGGAGAGCAAAAATCAAAAGATGCCTTAATTCCCCCATGGGTGGGCCCCATGCTCTTAGAGTAAGTTCTGTGCTACTTGAAACAGTAGCAGGAGGCACCCGTTTACACCGTCTCCCCACTATAACTTTTATGCCTTTATAAAGTGTTAAAAAAAAAAAAAACTGTTAGAAATAGCAGCCATGTTGCGTCTTAGAAAATGAGTTTTCCAGAAAACACCTGTCTGAGCTAGGCAATGTGTGTTTCTTTCTGTGGTTGGCAGCAATAAGCCCAAATATGGATTCTGATGCGTAGGAGGAAGAATGTGGTAGAAACATAACAGATTTGCAAAGTTTATCTTGTAGCATGATTTACGTTTCCTCACAAGCATGCTTCCTCTGACCTTGACCTAGCCTCTCAGAATGTGGGGATGATAAAGGCATGCCTCGTCAGCAAAGGCATTCCACGTCATGGGCAAGAAAGGAGAAAGAATAGGAAGCCCAGGAAAGCACAGAGTGGTAGAGAGTGTCCTTGGAGGTCAGAAACAGCCTTAATCTCAAGTGCCAGCAGCTGGGAGTCCCTGGGGTCCGAGCTGCATTTCCTCTGAGAAGGAAACCTGGGATCAGTGATCCAAGAGATAACAAGAGCCGGGAAGAGATTCCAGGCAGAAAGAGGAGCCGGCACAAAGGCCTTGAGAAGAAATATTAGCATATTTGAGTCTTAAACTGAAAATGTGTGATGAAAGGAATGTAAGCTATTATTGCCATCTGTCCAAAATTATCACAGGTACCAATTAGGCAGGGGCACCATTGCCCTGTGCAACCTGCTCCCACGAGTATTATCCTAGAGAAAGACAGTGGCATGTGTCCTTGGTAGGACGACATGTATAGTTGGTTCATGCCCTGGTCTCCAGTGCGATACCAAAGGATGGGGTCAGGATGTATCAGGCTTCATGGAAGCAAAGGAAGCCCCAGGCAATTTCCATGTATTGCCAAGACCCTCACCAGTGGAGGCCTTGTCAGGATAAGGGAGAGAAAGTCTCTGCAAGGTTCATTACGGTAAAAACAAAACAAAACAAAAAACGCAGCATTAATTTTGTAGGAAAAAATGTGAATTGCCATAAAGATCCATTTCCAGTTGCACAATAAATATACTTCAGTTTATAATTTTAGGTTAGATCAAGCCAAGCAAAACTGTACTCTTAGAAACTTGTCACCTTGAAAGTCTGTAGTCTTTTCCTTCTCACTTCTATCCTCCTTGAACTTTCTGCCTCACCCAATTAGATTCCCACCACCTACTCATTTTCACTAACTCCCCCAATCACATCTAGAAAGGTTCTGCTATTAGTCATTTATGTGTAGCTTAATTTGTTTTGATTAATGTCATTATACCATATATGAAAGTTATTCATGCTAATGTGTGACTTCCACTCGGCATTTTCATTTTTAAGCTTTTTATCTCTAATTAGGGAATAGGAGGATTTACCTCTCCAGAAAGTTTATGATATTATCAGGCAAGATGCAGACATTTGAGAGGAGCAGAGAAGGCTCCTAAAATCACCTTAGTCCCAACCAGCTGGCCCTGTGGGAGCCCTGGATCCTAAAGGCAGGGCCACTCAAGGTTCCCTTCTCCCTTGGCTGTCATAAATCAGTCTAATCCTGATAGTAGTTTCTGGGAATAAAGGAGGGCCCTGGCTTCGCTCAAGGCCTGGGGACCTAGTGCCTGGGCCCTGGATGTGCTCGCACGTGGGCCACGCCCTCCAACTTCACACCCACGCATGCCCATGATGATTCTGTCCATGTTTGAGAAACTGTAATGTGCTTGTCTCTCCTTGATTATATCAGCCTCTGACAAAATAGGCATGTATAGTAGACTGGATAATCTTAAAAAAAGAAAATTTAAATGTGAACCAGTCCATGGCTTTTTTGCAGTGTCATAATGAAAGAGACAGACAGGGATTCAAATCCCATCTCTGACACTTACTAGCTAAGTAGCCTTGGGCAAGTCATAATTTGCCTCTGTCTCTTACTCTGCAAAATGGAAAACCAACCTGATCAGGTTGCTATAGGAATGAGGAGATCGTACATCAAAAGCTTCGGTGACAGCACCTCATGCAGAGAGAGCACCCATCTGCATTAGCCAGGAGTGTTCATTATGACTGCTGTGTGCCAGGCATGGTTTAAGGCTCTGGATGTACAGGAGGAGCCACACAGATGTGGCATCCAGTCTCCTGGAGCGCTCACCTTCATGCGGGAGGCATAAATTAACCAAATAAACCCCAACATGAATATAACTACAAATCAGAGTACATGCTCTGAAGGAAAAATATTACTTGCTATGAGAGAAACTAACAAGGGAGCAGTTTTTGATGTTTTGTCCAAGAAGGCCTATCTGGGAGTATCACTGAAGGTGAGACACCCAAGGGGGAGCCAGCCGAGTGATGAGTTTGGGGAGCAGCACACCAGTAGAGGGAAGAGCAAGGGCAGAGGCTCCGAGGAAGGAAAGGGCATGGTGGGCATGAAGAAGAGGCCATTCTTGAAGAAATGCAGCAAGCCAAAGTGAGAGTGAAGAGGCAAGGTTGAAGAACAGCCAAGGACCAGCTCCCAAGGGCCTCATGACCCAGATGCATAGAATTTGAAAGGTGAAAGTTGATATACCATTGTTATAATAGCTGCTTAGCAGGAGCTTTGTAAAACTCTTTGCGTCGTTAAATGCCCTGAAGAAATAGGGAGATTATTACTGAGACAAGACCATTTGATTTTGCCTAGAGAGCACCCCTGGTGACCTTCCACAATGCTATTTTTAGACAGTGGTAGAAAGAGTCCGCAGGTTTTCACCAGGGTGTTGACAAGGGAATGCTGGGAAAGGGAAGCAGCGGGAGGCAGCTCTGGAACAGGCATCCCAGACTGGGGATTTTTGCAGTCATGGCGGTCCATGCCTGAGCCTTCGAACAGCTGGTAAATAGATGATCAGTAACTTTGCAGCACTGGGCACCTTCAGAGCGGAGCTCTTGCCGCCTTGCTCAGGTAGAAAGCCAGTGTGGTCCCACCCAAGTCTGATTCTCTTCTCCCCAACGTCCCCACAGGTATGCCATTCTGACCAAAGCCACCTGGCCCTCTTGGCAGGGAGATGAGAAGCAAGGCGTCCTGCACCTGCTGCAGTCGGTCAACATGGACAGCGACCAGTTCCAGCTGGGGAGGAGTAAAGTGTTCATCAAAGCCCCCGAGTCTGTGAGTGCTTGGCTGGCTCTCCACTCTCTTCCCTCTTGCAGGGCCCCCGCCAGCCCTGCTCCACCCCTTGCCTGGCTTCTTTTTCTCATTCTTCACTTCACGCCATCAATGCTGTCTCCTCAAAGAAGCCTTCCCTCCCTTCCCGGTCTAAGTGGGTCCTTCCCTAAACACGTGCTCTCCGTAGCCCATCACCGCCCCGTTCATTTCCTGCAGAGCACTGAGCAGGTAGAAAAAGGGGCGTCAGAGAGTGGCTCCTTCCTCGCTGACTGTCTCGCTGCTCCCTAGCTGCTACACTCCTTGAGGGCAGGGACTCTTTGTTCCATATGTCTCTATATACCCAAAGTCTCACACAGAAAATGCTCAATAGTTACTTAGTCTCTAAGAGTATCTAAGCTAAAGAGGGACTCCACTGTCCCACCCATGATTAGTTGACACCAAGTCAGTTACACATAGGCTCAGGATTCCTCCTGGAAGGTGCCGCAGAGTGCCGGGTGGGAATTCCCAGGATTGTACCTAGAAGGCCTTGCGGGAGCCTAGAAAGGACTGTGAGGGGGAAAATAGGTGGGAGGAGAAATTTCTGGTTTAGAGAACACAGTACTTACCAGTAAGGCATTCATAATACACATTCACAGTTCACAGACAGACCGCTACAGCTGCGTTTACAGACACTTCTTGCTTTCCTGATGAGGATGTGCTCGGTGAGCCCCATGCATGCCCACAGGAAGTTCTGTTCAGTTCTTCTGCCCAGTTTGCTCCAGGGCTGTAGAATAAAGACATTCATTCCTTTTGAAGCTGGAGAAACTGCTGGAACCAAGGTTCAGCATCATCGTTTCTCGAGGCTCCCTTAACCATCACAAGACCCCGTTTCGAGAGTCAGTGATGAACTTGGCAGAAATCAGTCATGAGACCAAGGGGAAATCATATGGGGACTCACAGTAAAAGGGAAGCATTTGATGTCAGGCACATCCCAGTCTTGCCGTTAGTTTTCTTCTCCTCTAGGGTGAGCCCATAGCCACTGTTACGCCTGCCTCGTAGGATCAGCCCGAGACGCAGGAATGATAATGGCTATAACTGAATGGCTTTGTGAGACATCGAGATTATTAAATAAATAAGTGGCACGCAGAGATGGAAGCCATTTATGAAACGTTTGTGGTAGCATTTTTCTACTTTGAGTTATTTGTAGCTTCACAAGAATTTTCATTTCCAAATATAAAGTGAAAATGTTGTGTCATTCGCCATTAAGCAACCCACAGAACAGTTCCTGTTCTTTCTAAAATGGGATGGAGTGATTTATCGGTACAATTGAGAACTCCTTGTTTCATACCCGCTTTTACTTTTCAACTTGTGAGATTTTCATATATAATTAAAACAGCCTCAATATTTGTAATACTATTTTTTCTGATTCAGTTGCGTTGGAGGGGGTTATATTCAAAATCAAGATTTATTTTTGGCTGTCCTTTTCCTTGCCTTACACTCAATTGTGTTATTACCATTACTTGACTCTCCTTTTCCCCATCTTTGACATGTGCACTCACACATGCACACCATCACCTCTGCTCTCTCCCCTGCCCCAAACGCATACATCCCCATCTAGCCCTGACATGCAAATACTTTCACAAAAGTTGGTTTTTAAAATCTGGCTGGGCACAGTGGCTCATGCCTGTAATCTCAACACGTTGGGAGGCTGAGTTGGGAAGATGACTTGAGGCCAGGAGTTCAAGACTGGGCAAGTCAGTTAGACCTCATCTCTACAAAAAAATTTAAAATTAGCTGGGTGTGGTGGTACGCGCCTGTTGTCCTAGCTACTCAGGAGGCTGAGGTCAGAGGATCACTTGAGCCCAGGAGTTCAAGGTTACAGTGTGCTATGATTGTACCACTGCAGTCCAGCCTGGGCAACAGATCAAGAAAGACCTTTTCTCTTAAAAAAAAAAAAAAAAAAAAACAGGAAAAGGAAAAAGAAAAAAAGAAAAACTACCATGTGGTTTTACCTTAATAGTAAATGTGCTGAATATACAAAATTACCTATTTGCTTTAACAACCCCCATCATGGCTGGGCGCGGTGGCTTACGCCTGTAATCCCAGCACTTTGGGAGGCTGAGGCGGGCGAATCAAGAGGTCAGGAGATCAAGACCATCCTGGCTAACACGGTGAAACCCTGTCTCTACTGAAAATACAAAAAAAATTAGCCGGGTGTGGTGGCGGGTGCCTGTAGTCCCAGCTACTCGGGAGGCTGAGGCAGGAGAATGGGGCTTGAACCCGGGAGGCGGAGCTTGCAGTGAGCCGAGATTGCGCCACTGGACTCCAGCCTGGGCAACAGAGCGAGACTCTGTCTCAAAACAAAACAAAACAAAACAAAACCCACATCAGACACCATGGGGTTTGTTTTTGTTTTGTGTTACATGTATCCATGTCTTTTGGCTTTTCTCATTCAGGGTTGTTTTGTGTGTTTTTCTGTTGTTGTTATTGTTTGGTTTGGTTTGGTTTTTATTCTCTCCTCATCTATGTTATCAAGGTTTTTTTTCTTGAACCTCCCTAATTTCTAACCCCCTGGACTTTTAAAAAGAAATCTAAAATCCAGCGAATCTTTGAGATAGTCTCTAGGAAGTTGGGAATCGTTTGCTTCTTCATCCTTTCTGAGTCACAAGTGTATTTTCTGTGATACGCCCAAAATAGTTCTGGGAAAGAAGAAGGAAAAGAGACTTACTCAGAAACCCAATACACAAGATAAGAAATATCAATGGATATTCTTACAACAGGCAACTAACTGCAGGGCTCAGATTTTAAACTTTCTGTCCAGTTGCTAATCTGTGCATTCCACTTGGGGTTTAGAAATCTGTCCTTATGTCCATTGTATACGGCACTGAAGCCAGGGGAATTACGTGGCCCCTCCCCTGGTGTCTGGAGTTTGGGTTGTTGTTTCTGCACAGATGGAGCTATGAGAAGGAGAGAAGTTGAGTGGCAGGAGAGGATAGGTCTGGCTCCCAAGCATATACCCGGCTAAACAGAGACAACAAATCAAGCCCAGCTGCCTTCAAACCACATTGGCTTGTTTACTTCTGGAACATTTTTGCAATGACTATTCATCATCTTTACTTTGGATTCTTACTGGTTGATTTTCTTTTTTTCCTAGAGAGTCATGGAAGCCACTCTCAAGGTAGATGAAAAGGTTTCCTACCATTTTACAAGTGGATCAAATGCAGGTTTACAGAGAAAGCTTTGCATGTCTAAATGAGGAGCCTGGCAGAGCCTGAAAGACCTAGGTTCACTTTCTAGCCCCACCCAGTCTTAGTTCCAGTTTTCTCATCTGTAAAACGGAGATGACAGAGTATGTGGCTCATGTAGCTGTGATGTTGAATGAAACTGCGTGGAAATCATCTGGGTAACTTCTGCCCCACAGTGGGCACTTGGCTCACTACAGCTGTTTGTTGTCGCCTTTATTATTCCAAAGCCTGGTTGAGGTGCAGCCTCAGCATTCATTGGTAAAATGGCCCGACTCTCAAGACCTGGCAGAGGCTGATGTGGCCCCTAAACAGCTCCAGCCCTCCTGGGCAAATCCAAGTCCTAACTAGCACACCTCAAGTCCAGTTCCAATCACTGTGGTTATTATCCTCGCTCGGCTGCTCTGTGGTGAATCCTGAGACAGGAAGTCTGTATTTTCTTGGAACTGAAAGTAGAGCAGCCCTCCTTCCACAGCAGCACAAGCCCTGCTCCTGCAGAAACTGGAAAATTCTGTTAAGAGGCTGCATGCTGAAATGCCGCACCAAACAACAGCAACAGCTCCACCTACTCACTTGATCTGGCTTCCTAATAATATCTTTGGATGAAGGTGGGGGATAAGTGGAGAAGCGCTGAATCGCTCATTTGATTCTCACAGAGACTGTAGCAAGGCAGGGCAAGGTCCAACTGAATACACTCAAATTCTCCTATTTCCCATTGTTTTCCATTAAAAGAAAAAAGGTATAGGTCATTTTATAGTGGGAGATAAAAAAACATGCCACAGTAAGCATTTCACGTATTTGTTCATGAATCAGAGAAGTTGCTTCCTGTGCATGTCATTGTCTAAACTGAGTGTCCCTGGAATGACAAGAAAAGTAGTGTTCAGGGATTGGGGCTTGGGGCTTGGCTCACATTTGTCTTCTCTCCATTCACAGCTATTTCTTTTAGAAGAGATGAGAGAGAGAAAGTATGATGGATATGCTCGAGTGATACAGAAATCATGGAGGAAATTTGTGGCCCGGAAGAAATATGTTCAAATGAGAGAAGAAGGTATTTTAGCAATTTTGTTTCATTCATTTTAACAAATCTGAAGAGTAAATTTGAGCTTAAGTGAAGTTCTAAGTTCCATTTTATTTTGCATATAATGTCATGCTACAAATATTGCATCATTTAGAGTTTATTTGTATATTTTCACAGTATTTTCCTCCTTTTTCTGACTGACTTATCCTTCTTCCATCTTAACCCTCTTGGGAATTGTAGCCTCAGACATCTTACTGAACAAGAAGGAGAGAAGGAGAAACAGTATTAACAGGAACTTTATAGGGGATTACATTGGGATGGAAGAGCACCCAGAACTCCAGCAGTTCGTGGGCAAGAGGGAGAAGATTGATTTTGCAGACACAGTCACCAAGTACGACAGGAGGTTCAAGGTACGTGCTGACTGTCCGCCTCTGAGATCACCAGATTCCTTACTTTTTTAAAAAAATAACTTGTTATTTCGCTTTTGTTGTTACCAAAGCAGAACATGGTCATTGTAGAAAAATTTAGAAAAAATATAAACCGAAAGAAAAATCAGTACCTATGCCCAGAAACAATCACTGTTAACATTCTGTGTATATCTATATCTTTCAGAATGTTTTTATGAAAACATACATTTGTGTGTTTAGTTTTACAAAACTGAGATACATATTGCATGCTGTTTTATGTCCTGAGGTAGTTTTTTATTTGTTTGTTTGTTTAAATAATGCCAGGGAGAATTTTCAATAGTAATACAGGGAACAATATAAGTTATTTTACATGGCTGCATAGTATTCCATTTTACAGATGCCTTATTATTTTTAACCAATTTCTCATGAATCTATTTTTAGTGAGTTTTTCTTTTTTACTATCATAACTTCAATGAGCATCTTTTCACACATCTTTGTGTATCTATCTCTCCCCAAATATTTTTAGAAGAAACTGATAGGAGTGAAATCGTTGAATCAAAGGATTGAGAATATCAAGTAATATTGCAGAGTATCCTCACCCATTTTCCCAAAGTGGCTGATAAGTAAGGCTTCTCTAGCCACAGGAGGAACAGCTGATTTTTCACCTCCTCCCTTAGATACCTTTTGATAAAGTCTTGGTCCTAATAGACAAATTTGAAGTTTCAGAAGCTCATGGACCCATTAAGAGCTTTTGGTTTTTTGGCAGGGATGGGGAGGTCAAAAAAAAAAATGTAATGAAGTAAACAACAGAAGCACGATGTTATTTTCCTAAAACCAAACCATTTCTTGCAACCTGTGCATGGCCCCAGCTGCTGTGACGGCAGCTCTGGGTTCACACGGGTCCTTAGCTCTTGCAGCGGTACTCGTTATAAAGTGGTTACCCACAAATTCCCGAGTAGATTTAT
The DNA here is from genome assembly GCF_049350105.2 of Macaca mulatta. Taxonomy (NCBI): domain Eukaryota; kingdom Metazoa; phylum Chordata; class Mammalia; order Primates; family Cercopithecidae; genus Macaca; species Macaca mulatta. The sequence goes on along the minus strand of NC_133412.1, from coordinate 36,490,432 downwards.
ATTAGATTATTGAGAATTATCATTCAAATGACAATATATCAGTATTTTAAAAAAAAATTTTATGAACTCCCAAGAAAACACATGCAGACACCGCCGCCTGTTTAGAAACACGCTGTAGTGCATCCTTGGTAAGCTCGCCACAGCTATTGGTGACTTCCCCTTTACACCTGCTGTCCTGATGCATCAGGTGACTCCATGTGAGTTTGCCAGTTTTTAAGTCAAAAAGGGTGAAGTCATTTTTTACATGTCATCTTAATAATCACAAATAATGCCATCTTTTCCCGTCATGGGCCCGGTCATGTGATGAAAGGAACAGCCGTCCCAACAGTAGTGAAGATTGACTGTCCAAGGCCGCTTCCCACTGTCCTGGTAACAGCGGTCCACCGTGTGAATGGTTGTCATCACATTGACCGTGTCTGTCCACCTTTTTTTGAGACGGAGTCTTGCTCCGTCACCCAGGCTGGAGTGCAATGGCGCAACCTCGGCTCACTGCAACCTCCACCTCCCAGGTTAAAATGATTCTCCTGCCTCAGCCTCCCAAGTAGCTGGGATTATAGGCACCCACCCCCACACCCAGCTAATTTTTGTATTTTCAGTAGAGACGGGGTTTCACCATGTTGGTCAGGCTAGTCTCAAACTCCTGATCTCAGGTGATCCACCCGCCTCGGCCTCCCAAAGTGCTGGGATTACAGGTGTGAGCCACCGTGCCTGGCCTGTCCAGCTTCTTAAAGCTCCTCTCCTTACAGGGTGTAAAGCGAGACCTGCTTCTTACCCCAAAGTGCTTGTACTTAATCGGACGAGAAAAGGTCAAACAGGGCCCAGACAAGGGCCTGGTGAAAGAAGTCCTGAAGCGGAAAATCGAGATAGAACGGATCTTGTCTGTGTCCCTCAGGTGAGTGACTGGAGGCGCAGAGGCAGGACTGCCCCATCTCGCCTCAGCATCACTGTCCGCTGTTCCAGACAGCCAGGAGGAAGGCCGGGCGGGGCTCCCCTGCGGTCAGAATCATGATCAAGAGAATGGAATTTTCCTTGGTCCCAAAGGGAAGACTCCCTAGTCTCAGCGAGTCTTGATATGTCAGGAAGAAGGTACCAAGAACAGGTTGCCTCTGGACAGCTCCCCTAATCAAGGGGACCCAGATCTATTGTAACCATAACATGTTAGAAATGAACCCAGTATATGGAGCACCTCAGAGAAGAATTTCTCTTGTTGCAATGGAGCCAAGGGTTCAGAGCTCTGTCCCCCAACCCACCTCACCCAGGTTGGAAGCCTCACCCATTTCCCTGAGCAGAGGGTCCTGGAAGGGAAGTTTCTTTGGGACTTCCTTAGGGAGTGCAAGTTGGTCTCCATTCTCTGTAGTCCTGGAGTCATCGCGAGATGCTCTCTTTGCTCCAGTTCTCAGGCAGTGGGGAGTGGTGTTTGCTTCCGCAAGGCCTCAGGCAGGGCCCTTGCTCTTCTCGGCAGCACCTTGGCTTCCTTTCGGCAGAAGGGCTCCTCTGTCAGCTGTCGGAGCATCTCCTCCGTCACTGGGACCTAGGCTAGAAGTTGTTAGCATGGGAGGTTTTCCCATGCTAAGAAGTCCTCCCATGCTAAGAACTCCTAGACTAGGAGTCATCCCATGCTAAGTCCTCCCGAAGTCCTCCCATGGTAAGAACTTCTAGACCAAGTTCCGCTGACAGAGGAAATCCTCGCAATCCATGAAAGCTAAGAATGGAAGAAAGGCCTCCTCGAGCCCCATAGCTTCCTCCAAGAATCATGTCCCTGGGCCTCTGAGGCTAACACTACTTTAGTCAGGAAAAGCTTTGGGTCTTTGCATTAGAGACGTTCTGCTCTCACATGAACATGGAATTGGGACGCCTCTCAAACTCTTACTCCACACAGAAGACAAAACTGCTGCGCTCAGGAAAAAGCAGGGGTTTGATGTGCTCAGGCGTCTGACCTACCGAGCTGGAAATCCTAGCTCCAGTCTGATAATCCAAAGCAGATTTCTTGTTGCGTCTATTCTTGCCTGTGTCTCTGTGGTTTCTGATTCTATCTGTTCCTAATTTCCCTGGATAAAGGGCCAGGCGGTGGAGGGCAGTTAAGTATGTCAAACATGCCAACTCAGGATGTGGTAAAGTTGCTAAGCAGATGAGTCCACAGTGTCCATTTTGCAGCCCCTCCTCAGGTAGGTTTCAAGGCCATTGGTTTTTTTTTTAAAAAAAAAAGCTCTAGGCGCTGACTGGTTTTCAGAAGGTCTTCCTGAACATTCAGCTCGCTGGCTGGGTCCCAACCTGAGCGGGGCAGTGGCTGCTGGCCACACTCTTCCTAGCTAGCTCGGCCCTGAGGTTGCCCTGGGAACCCAACAGGAAGCTCCTTGCTTGTCATCGCATGGGGACCTGCCACGCCTGGACTAAGCCAGGTTGGCCACAACGTGCTTGGCAGGCACCTTAGGTGAAGGTCAGGGAACCACAGCTCTAGGGCACGTGTAGTCACTGTGCTGAGAGTGACTTTCTGTGTTATTGCCCGGGTCTGTCTTCAGTCCCTCAGACCCCTGGTGGAGAGCTCATGACTGGGACCATAAATTATCCTCATTGAGCTACATTTGTGTGGTTCTTTTGTTTTGTTTTGTTTTGTTTAGACAGAGTCTCGCTCTGTCACCCAGGCTGGAGTGCAGTGGCGCGATCTCAGCTCACTGCAACTTCTGCCTCCTGGGTCCAAGTGATTCTCCTGCCTCAGGCTCCAGAGTATCTGGGATTACAGGAGTTGGCCACCACCCCTGGCTAATGTTTGTATTTTTAGTAGAGACAAGGTTTCACCACGTTGGCCAGGCTAGTCTCGAACTCCTGACTTCAAGCGATCCACCCACCTTGGCCTCCCCAAGTGCTGGGATTAGAGGTGTGAGCCACCGTGCCTGGCCTTGAGCTACACTTGTATCAAGCACTTTGACACTTACTATCTTATCGGTAAGTCCTTGAGAGGGTCATCAAGCAGGGACTGTAGGGACTGTTCACACTCAAATTTCTTCCTTTTATTTCGTTTTTTGTTTGTTGTCTTCTTTTACAGCCTCTGCGGATATAATCTCTTATGGTAACACCAGCTGCTTTTTCTTCTTCCTCCTCAGTATTCATCGTCTGGAAGGTTCCTTTCTTGTGGTCTTTCCTTTTTAGAGGCTGTAGTAAAATGAGGTACTTAGCCTAAAAGTTTTTCTGATTCTAAGGAAAATAAAAGAAAGTGTGAGTCATTTGAACTTGTGATGTCTGCGTATTGCAGTCACTGAACCTCACACTTGCCAAGATGAGTAACAGTGTTCCCTCATTTCTTTATACTTGAGTTAGGCCAGTAATCAGAACCAAGTTAGGAAAGCAACCAGAGGGTGATGTGTGTGCAGAATCGAACCCAGAGTGGAAATTAATTCTGGTACCAGACTACTGAACGTGCGTGTGTGTTCTCAAAATACTTCAGTACTGGCATAGAGAAGGATTTTAACAGTTGTCTTGTACTTCAGGAAAAAAGCCGCAACATCTGTATGTGTTTTTCAGTATTTCTGAGATTTGACTAGTTGACTATTGGCTGGAATGATATCAACATATGGCCTCCTAGTTACGATTTATCCAAGTATCCTATAAGCTTGATCTTAGCCCATCTCTAACTCTTATAACTAATGTCAATGCACAGTGGGCCTACATCTCCCTATTCAAACCAACCAACCATTTAGTGGAAGTTATGATACAAGGGAAATGTGAGCATGACTAAATATTTGGTCTGAAGAATTTATTGTTTATTTCTGTAGGTGTGATAATGGTTTTGTGGTTAATTTTATATAAAGAGACGCTATCTTTTAATGATATATACTGAAACATTTGAGGATAAAATGAAGGCTGAGCGCAGTGACCCATGCCTGTAATCCCAGCACTTTGGGAGACCAAGGCAGGAGGATCACTTGACCTCAGGAGGTTTGGGACCCACCTGGGCAACATAGTAAGACCCCATCGCTACAAAAAATGTAAAAATTAGCCAGGAGTGGCGGTACATGCCCGTGGTCCCAGCTACTCGGGAAACTGAGGTGGGAGGATTGCTTGAGCCCAGTGGGTCAAGACTGCAATGAGTCATGATCACACCACTGCACTCCAGCCTGGGCAACAGAGTGAGACCCTGTCTCAAGTAAAAATAATATCATAGTCTTTACTTTGGTTTAAAATAACCTGGAAGTTATTTTAAAGTGGAAGCAGAGAGAGTGACGTTGTAGATAATTGTGATTATCCATGGATTGGTGCTTGAAATCTGACATGTGGTTCATTCTACTATACTACTTTTTATTTTTTCGAGACAGGGTCTCACTTTGCCACCCAGGCTGGAGTGCAGTGGCACAATCTCGGCTCACTGCAGCCTTGACCTCCAGGTTCAAGCGACCCTCCCACCTCAGTCTTCTAAGTAGCTGAAACTTCAGGCAGGTACCACCACTCCTGGCTAATTTTTGTATTTTTTGTAGAGACAGGGTTTCCCCATGTTACCCAGGCTGGTCTCCAACTCCTGGGCTCACGGGATCTACCCACCTCAGCCTCCCAAAGTGCTGGGATTACAGGCATGAGCCACTGTGCCCGGCCCTACTATCCTGCTTGTTTACAATTTAGAATTTTCTATAATAAAATGTTTTTCTAATCCTCCAGTAGACATTAAATTTTTAGAAGTCTTTATCTTTTCTAAACATACTGATATATGTCTAGTTGAATTACGGTTAACATTTTTTTTGAAGCTTTCATTTACAAGAAAGAATAGGATCACAACAGGTAGAAATAGGGCCAATAGCTCAGAGAGAGATTAAGACTGTAGTTTGTCAAAGGGACTCCAGGATAATTTGATCAGGAAAAATCCTTATTTAAATAAATTTAGGCTGGGTGCGGTGGCTCATACCTGTAATCCCAGCACTTTGGGAGGCCGAGGCGGGCCGATCGCTTGAGGTCAGGAGTTCAAGATCAGCCTGGCCAACATGGCAAAACCCCCTCTCTACTAAAAATACAAAAAAATTAGTTGGGCATGGTGGTGGGCGCCTGTAATCCCAGCTACTTAGGAGGCTGAGGCAGGAGAATCGCTTGAGCCTGGGGGCAGAGGGTGCAGTGAGCTGAGATCACACCACTGCACTCCAGCCTAGGCAACAGAGCGAGACTCTGTCTCAAAAAAAATAAATAAAAATTAAAGTGAAACACTGATGCTTGCATTTCTGGCTTCATTGGAGACTTGGGAAGAGTGTCAGGAGGTCACATACCAACACAGAGTTGAGACACAGGATTTCTGAGGCTTGTGGTGGCTGCTGACAGAAGGCCATGCCTGGGTTTTTGAAGGATCCTCCCAGAGCTGCTGCTTGTTCAACTACTGACCTGGCCCCAGTCTTATTTGAAAAACAAGGAAACTTATTTGAAAAACTCAATTCCACTCATTACCACAGGTGTAATGACCCATGTTCTTGGCTTTGCTATTGTAGGTGTTGAGCTTGGGGCCATGGAAGCTCTTATTTGGGGCTCTCTGATGAGGCTTCTCGTTTTTCTTCTCATTCTGGTAGCTGACCACAAGAAGGATGAGACCAAAAGTTGTGTGGCTGGCTGTCTGGATTAACAGATTTTCCAGTACTTGTCTCCAATGGGAAAAACAACCCGTAAGACGGTGCTTTTTAGACAGAGGCTCTAGCTCCCTGGTCACAACATTCTTGCCCAGAATGTTTCCTTGCCTGAATCCCCTAAACTTTCTGGCAGTAAAAACAGCCCACTTCACTGCCTGTCCTGCTGACCTGAAGCATTACTGGCATCGTGGCTTGCTGGGGCCTGTAAGCACTGGGAACCTGGAAGTTGTCAGCATCATGGGATTGAACACCTACCTGGTGCTGAGCCCTGGTTTTCGAAGGTGGATGAGGCACAGTCACTGCCTCGGGAAGCTCCTCTCATTCTGGAAGGGGGAACAGACAGCTGAGTAAACATGTGCCTTACTACAAGTGTTCCCAGCGTGATTTAAAGGATACTCCTGGGACTCAAAAGAGGAGAGTGGGTCTTTGCACCTGCAGCTCAGGTGAAGCTTCTTTGAGCCGGACACATCACTGCTGAGGCCTGCACCTGCGTCCAGGCTTTCTCAGAGAAATGGAGAAGGTTCTGAAACTGGTGCCCCTGGTTTCTCTGAGTGGTAGAATTCTGGGCAAGGTTTATTTTCTTCTTGATTCGCCTCCATATCTTCCAGTTTACTAAAAGCAGCATATTTCATAAGCAGGAAAGACTTTTGTAAAAGCTTAAATAAAGGCAGGGCTATCCTTGGAAATTGCCTTTTCAGCTTAAAAAAAAAAAAAAAAAACAAACTCCTTCAGGACTTTCCTTGGTGTTTTGTAACTACATTTCTGTGAAAAGATATATTGGTTAAGAGAGTAAAACAAGATTTTCTAGTGTTGTCAGCAATACAACAGTAAGCCACAAAGACGGAGGAAAAAAAAACAAGGGCAGATCCAAAGCAGAGACTAGGAAGAGGTCTTCCAACACAGGGTACAGCGTCAAACATCTGTAAGGAATTGCAGCATAGGAATAAGTCAGGGGTGAAGTCCAAAGATAAGTCTGACTTTTTAGAATAAATAAACACAAAAGCTTTGTTTTCAGGTCCAGGAGCATGGGCTGAGGAGAGCAGAATGAGCTGAGACCCTGGCCTGGGTGAAGGTGGTCTGCCTGGCTCCAATGCCTGGATCACTGAAGGGAGGGGACTTTGGATTTGATGGTTAAAGTCAAAGTGTCCAAACACATCTCTTCTCATTTCTAGATTCATGCTGATAATTGACCTGGAAGTTTTGGCCCGCTTGCTTTTTTCGTTATGATAATAATGAAACTCCTAATAAATCTAAGCACATTAAACCAGTCAAGGTGACTTGTGCTGGGCTCATTTAGCCCTGTTGAATAATCACCATCCTGCCACAGTTCAGTCAGGCAAGCAGGCATGATCAGACATGCCAGAGAGAGCTTTGAGCAAACCACCAAAACAGGGAGGAGTTTCATTCCCCACCCCAGAGGCCAAAAAGTGGAGCTTCTTGTTTCACTCTGGTCTATTGCATGCGCTCTACCTATTGCAGCCGTGTTCTTTCACCTGGGCTAGGGTGCTAGGAGGCTTAGACTTTATTAATTCAAAATGACTTGGAAGAGCTCTTTTGAGCAGCTTTTCATAAGTGCTTTTTGGAGTTTTGGATTGCTGGCTGTCCCTTTAAAGGGAGGGAGGAGGTGCTTGTTCCCAGGCACTGTAGAACTGGCATGTTGGCCCTGAATTGCCTTTGCATGCACTGTTGACTGATGGAGATGAAAACTGTCTGTTGTTTAAACCACTGGTTGTCAAGGTTTATCCTTGATCCCAGCTATCACAGGAGGGGGCAAGAAGCGTGGCTGTGATATGGGGATGTCTGAAAACAAACATCTGGGGTAATGATAATGACCAAGTGCTCCTCCCAAATGGCCATTATTTGGTAAACCAAATAAACCACGGTAAAGTGTTCTGACTTCACATCCAAGGGAAAGTTTGGCTGCTCTTCAGGAAGCTGGCCATGAAAGGGCCAAGCTCCTTTCCCCTGACGCTGGCCTCTTGCTTCCAGTGAACTCCATGCACCGCCCCACCCCACCCCCATGGTTTGTGCATGCTGCCATTCTATGCCTTCCTATTCAATTGTGCTGCAGTTCCTTCAACCTCTTTTTCTCCTGTGGATTACCAAGCTCCTTTCCTGTAGGAGGACTGAAAGTGCATAATTTGAAAAAAAAAAAAAAGAGAACTTAGTTTTTACAGTTCTAGAGACCGGGACGTCCGAGGTCAAGGTGCAGGCAGATCTGGTGTCTGCTGAAGGCCACTGTCTTCTTTATAGATGGCACCTCTTGTTGTGTCCTCACATGTGAGAAGGATAGAAAGGGCAAACCACTTCTGTAAGGTCACTAATCCAATTCGTGAGGACCCCTTCCTTGTAACTTAATCACCTCCTTAAGGCCACACTTCTTAATACTAGCACATTGGTGAATAAGCTTCAACATCAGACCAAGGTAGAGGCTGTGGCTACAGCTACTGGTTCCATCAGCTCCGGGTCACTAGCTCCCTGTCTCAGCCCGGAGAGAAGGTTCCTGACAAGCCTGGGAGAGTCCACCAAGATTCTCTGTCCAAGGGAGCCCTGTGATCCCAACAAGGGCCCAGCCCCTACCTTGACCTGTGAATGGGGCTGAACAGGGATAGCACAGAAGTTTCCTTTTAAATGGGTCAGATTTTACATGGAAGAAGGATCCTGGGTCTCAAAGATTCTCTACAGCTCAGTCCTCTGTGTGGTCCCCTTGCCTCATCATCTGGCTTTGTCACAGCCTGGTAATCCCACTGGTGCAGTGACACCAGGAGCTCCGAGAGCAGAGCAGAGCTCCTGAGCCATGCTGCAGGGCTCTGGGTGTTCAAAGAACCGTGTCTGTGGCGCTTGGAGAGACTAAAATGTGACCATGGTCAATTCACTGAAGCAGGTTTGCCTAATTTGTTTCTAATGCCTGGGAAAATGCTTACAATCCCTGATGAAATCTCATTCTTCAAAGGGTTGTTTTCGGTATTTGGCAGTGGTACTTGGAGATACTCATAAACTTATATATTACAGCCTTTAGGGTGGTGGCCCCATTCACCTGAGTGATACATCTAACAGAGAATGCAAATTCTCAATTACACACGTTGTCGCTTTCTACCAAGCCTAGCCAGGCCTGAAGGTGGAACTTCGTCTCACCCACCTCCCCTGACCACCAGGCATTTCCTCAGCGCTGGGTCTGCCTCAGCGTTTCTCTGCCATCACCCTTTAGCTCCTAACACCTGCTCCCCTCCAGGCAGAAATTTCTCCACAATCCCACCCTGTCCAAACATGTGGTTCCTACAAAGGTGTGTTCTCTCCTTGTCTGACAAAATTCATTAGCTTGAAGGTGATGATTTTTGCTTGTTTGCTGTTTGTCCATCTGACCTTTGCATCTCTGAACTTGGACGTGTCTGTACATTCTAGTAGCTCCTGGTTTGCAGTGTCCGCAGAGCACTGTTTGCCAGAAGGTTCTTAATAAGTACCTTGAAGTCCAGGACATTGGCTTCCCTCTTGATAACCGAGCTTATAATTCTTCAAGTTCAAATGTACTACAATAGCTACAACCATATCATAAATTATACTAATACTAACTTGGAACTTAAATGTAGAGTTATCCCTTTTCAGCTGCATTCTATTCATAACGTTCTGGATTTTTATGGTCTTAAAAACACAAGTTGGATTTGAAAATGGATTTTTTAAAAATATGGGCTAAATGGTCCTTAAGTTCCTCATTTTAAAAATCATGTGGAAAAAGTACTTTGATTATCCTTTTGTTGGGCTATAAACTTTCTTTGAAAGCAGATTTCAGCAATCTCATTATGTAATTCCATTGTAGTTGGTTTTTGTTTGAAAGATTATTACTATAGAAAGACTAAAATCTTAGCACTATCTTGCAGGATTTTTAAAATGGAAGAAAAAAAATAGAGTAAACAGAAGCACAGCTTTCACCAAGTGTGTTTGTCCAATCTCTTTACAGTACTATGCAGGATGACATTTTTATTCTCCATGAGCAAGAGTATGACAGTTTGCTTGAATCTGTCTTCAAAACTGAATTCCTAAGCCTCTTAGCAAAGCGTTACGAGGAGAAAACCCAGAAGCAACTACCTCTGAAATTCAGCAATACGTAAGTCCGGATCTGGGACCCAAACTTCTGCGTGTAGCTAAAAAGGGGCCTTGATCGCACCCCTGGGATTCAGGATGGGGCTGGGGGAGGCTTGCGAGGAGGAGAGTGGGGTCTGGCTGGCCCCAGTGGAACCTTAGAGCCTGCAGAAGACAGTCTGGATAGCAGTCACAGACTTGGAAAAGGTTACTTTTGCATTTCTGTGAAATAATGACTTCGTAGACTAGTGTATTTTATCATTTAGACAAAAACCTCCTAAATGAGGCAGACAAAGGCAGATTTTTATGTCTCACCCAAAAATAGGGTTTTTAATTTAGCAGAGCAGACAGGAGTAGAATCAGGCTGGAAGCAGATGAAAGTGACAAAGGTGGGGGCATAAATTCCCCAAACTAATGCATAATAAAACCTATTTATTGGTAGGGCCTCTGGGGGCTTGAGGACTATAGGTGGCCAATGTGTTGTGTAGGTGGCTCACCTTCCCTTCTTTTTTTTTTGAGATGGAGTCTCGTTCTGTTGCCCAGGCTGGACCTCTGCCTCCCATGTTCAAGCAATTCTCCTGCCTCAGCCTCCTGAGTAGCTAGGATTACAGGTGCTCACCACCACATCTGGCTAATTTTTTGTATTTTTAGTAGATATAGGGTTTTACCATGTTGGCCAGGCTGATCTTGAACTCCCAACCTCAAGTCATCTGCCCACGTTGGCCTCCCAAAGTGCTGGTATCACAGGCTTGAGCCACCATGCCCGGCCTCACTTTCATTTCTTTTGGCAACATGACCTAATGGACCAGGTACTGGCATACTGTTGACCCTCTGATCTCAGATTTGCTGAGTAAGAGTTATTTAGCTAGTCTGGACAATATAGTAAGACCACATCTCTACAAAAAGTAAAAAATAAAAAAAAAAAAATTAGCCAGGTATGGTGGTGCATGCCTGTAGTCCCAGCTACACGGGAGGCTGAGGTGGGAGGATACTTGAGCCCAGGAGGCAGAGATTGCAGTGAGCTGAGACTGCGCCACTACACGCCAGCCTGGGCAACAGAGCAAGACCCTGTCTAAAACACAGAAAGAAAGTTATTTAACTTTTCTTTTTAAATGTCCCCATCTATAAAATGGGAATATCCTCCATCTTTTCCCAGCTACAAGAATGAGGCCAAGACAAAGCCTTAATATCATGATGAGGGAAACTTACAATAGGCAGCTACTTAAAATTATGATTTTTCCTTCCTATGATATGAGAAAATATAAGTTAAAAGCAGAATAAGGATTGCATAATGCAGGCATATGGGCAATACAGAAGCATTAAAACTGGCTGGGGAGTTTGGGAATTGCAGGTAAATCCTGTCTTCTATTTGGATCTTGGTTGCTAGTGTGTCTTTTTCCATCCCCGGGTGGGATGTCATGGTGCAAGAACAGTACGGGACTAAACAAAGCCAGGTTCTGTGCTAAAGAGTCTTCAGGCTGGCCTGGGTCTGGCATCTGTCAGTCCTCCACAAGCACAGGAGCAGGGACAACAGCTGGAAGCACAATGACAGCACAGTGGTGTGACCTGGAAATTGTCTCTTTCCTCTGTCCCCTCAGCAGGTGCCCCTGAGGCCACCTGACAGAGTGGCACTGGCACATTAGCGAGGTGTACCTCCCTCACCACCTGGTGTCTCATGGTACCGGGCCCCAGATGCTCCTGCTTCTGGCTCATTGTCATGCAGCGACAGTGCCACCCCATGGATGCGGTGCACATCCTCAGGGCCCTGCCCCGGTCTTGCCTCATGTTTATGCTTTTCCAGCAGCAGAACTCCATGGCAGGATCTCTGAGCACCGTTTTCTCACTGCTTCCTTCGACCTGTTAACCCCAGTGTGCTTTTTGCAGGCTTGAACTGAAGTTGAAAAAGGAGAACTGGGGTCCCTGGAGTGCGGGGGGCTCCCGGCAAGTGCAGTTCCACCAAGGCTTTGGGGACCTGGCTGTCCTCAAGCCCAGTAACAAAGTGCTGCAGGTCAGCATTGGACCTGGACTGCCCAAGAACTCCCGTAAGTGCTCCACGGGCCCTGCAGGCAGAACTGCCGCCGCTCACCCGAGTCTCCTGAGCGAATGCTAAAAACGTGTGCACAGATGTGGGGGCTGAGAATCAGTACACCTGCTGCTTCCTGGGGCTCAGGCTTTCTTCAGAATGGAACATTTCAAACTAAAGCAACAGCAAGGAAAATGAGCAGGTTAAAAGTTTCTGAGGGACTTAGTACTTATGTATCAGTATACCTGGCATTACAATATTGTGATTAAAACAAATCAGAGTTCGTTAGCTTCAAATTTCCCCTCCCTTTCCAGTCAGATCTTGTCCACAATACCAACATCATCCTCTATGCCACCTTTAAAGAAATTGACTGGGCCAGGCACAGTGGCTCACACCTATAATCCTGGCACTTTGGGAGGCCAAGGCTGGACGATCGCTTGAATCCAAGAGTTCTAGACCAGCGTGAGTAACATGGTAAAATCCTGTCTCCACACACAAAAATAAAAATACAACAATTAGCCAGGCATGGTGGTGCACGCCTGTAGTCCCAGCCACTTGAGAGGCTGAGGTGGGACGATGGCTTACGCCTGGGAGGTCAGGGCTGCAGTAGCCTGGGTGACAGAGCAAGACCTTGTCTCATTAAGAAAAAGAAGACACTTTGGGAGGCCGAGACGGGCGGATCACGAGGTCAGGAGATCGAGACCATCCTGGCTAACACGGTGAAACCCCGTCTCTACTGAAAAATACAAAAAAACTAGCCAGGCGAGGTGGCGGGCGCCTGTAGTCTCAGCTACTCGGGAGGCTGAGGCAGGAGAATGGCGTAAACCCGGGGGGCGGAGCTTGCAGCCAGCAGAGATCACGCCACTAAGAAATAAAACACCACACACATACACACACACACACACACATACACACACAGACACATGCACTACCTCAAACCCCAGTCTAACTCCTTCCCTGGCCTTTGATTCTTTTTCTATTTATAATTGGTATTTATAACTTATATCTATAGTACACAGCATAGAATAATATATGCTATGTATACTGTGATATTGTTCTAAAATTTGGCCTGTGTGTGTGATCACACACATGAAGATGCCATATGTAAAATAACTGTGTCTAGGCCAGGCACAGTGGCTCATGCCTGTAATCCCAGCACTTTGGGAGGCCGAGGCAGGTGGATCAGCTGAGGTCAGGAGTTCGAGACCAGCCTGACCAACACCCCGTCTCTATGAAATGCAAAAAACTAACAGGGTGTGGTGGCGTATGCCTGTAGTCCCAGCTCCTTGGGAGGCTGAGGCAGGAGAATTGCTTGAACCCAGGAGGGGGAGGTTGCAGTGAGCCAAGGTCACGCCACTGCACTCCAGCCTGGGCAATAAGAGCAAAACTCTACCTCAAAAATTGATTAATTAATTAGCAATTTCTCAAATCCATCTGCAAAGGTACACTTTAACATGTTCTCTAACATATTAATACAATACCAATAATACAATACCAATAAATGCCATCTTTTTTTTTTTTTTTTTGAGACGGAGTCTCGCTCTGTCACCCAGGCTGGAGTGCAGTGGCCGGATCTCAGCTCGCTGCAAGCTCCGCCTCCCATTCTCCCGCCTCAGCCTCCCGAGTAGCTGGGACTACAGGCGCCCGCCACCACACCCAGCTAGTTTTTTGTATTTTTTTACTAGAGACAGGGTTTCACCATGTTAGCCAGGATGGTCTTGATCTCCTGACCTCGTGATCCGCCTGTCTTGGCCTCCCAAAGTGCTGGGATTACAGGCGTGAGCCACCACGCCCGGCCCATCATATTTTTATATGTGTAGAGCCACCACTCAGGAAATGTTGGTGTATGTCTGTGTATCCGTTAGTACTTGCAGAAAACAGCAACTTTTGGGGGGATTTCTGAAGAGACTTTTCAAGAAGAAGATGTGGACAGGGTTTAGGGAACAAAGTAGGGACCCAGGGAAAAGGAACAGCGGGAGATCATTGTTATCTGCAAACCTGAAGCAGCAGAGGGAGGAATGAGGTGAACTGAAGGCTGTATAGGCAGGAAGGAGGCACATGAAGTCCCCCTACCTCCCTCCTGACATTCTAGTCTCCTGCCAGTGCCTCCTGTTGGCCTGGCCTATAGGCCTCACCCCACTGGAAGGCAGAGGCCTGGCTGTCCACAGGACTCAGACCCCAGGGCACGGAGCCGGGCAAAGAAAGGCTGCAAATAACCAGCAGGCGGTGTGTATGCAGCGGGCCCCAGAGTGGAAACTGCCCAATAGGAGTTGGATTCTACCTTATTTGGGGTGGGGAGAGCAGCCTAGGTACTGGGAGGGAAGCGCCCAACAGGCCACATCCGTTTGCCCCTGGTCCCACGTGGTTGGTTCTCCCAGGCCCCAGAGCTACAGCTCCTCTGCTGTGTCTGCAGTGTGCACCTTGTCACCTCCCACCCTTCTCTATTCTTCAGCTCTTCTCTTTATAAGAAATTCCCTCTGCACCCCTCTTCCAGCTGGTTTAATCCTACCTTCCTTCCTGTTCCACTCGAGACCCTATTTACTGATTTTCTCCCCCACAGAGATGTCTCTGCAGAGATCTCCTCTGGCTCCTCTGGCCCTGCTGTCCAGCCCTGACTGTGACCCACAGTGTGTTCCTTTGGCCCCCGCTTGTTGCTAATTCCTTCATGTCTGTGTCAAGGGTACAAGTCTGCTTCTACTCCTTGTGGTCTCTGTGTTTAGTTCAAGGACCGTAGAACACACACTCTTGCGTGAAAGGCCCTTGACATAGGCAGGCGTGCAGTCAGCGCCGGAACGGGCTTCCTGCCAACCCCGGTGACCCACAGCGTTAGTGAACCTGCTCAGCCACTTAGCGTGTAGAACATGAATGCAAATGTTAAAATGTTCCGTCTGTCTCAAAAAGTCTGCAGAAATAGAAACACCTTTGTTAGACGATCAGCCCTTCTTTAAAAGCCACGGTCTAACATTTCAAAACTGTACCTCTATAAACCTATCCTCCAGCCCCTCCCACCCAGTAGCTACCATTACATACTTCCCTCAACTGCTCCTTCTCCGCTGCAACTGTTCTCCTGCAGATCCACCTGAGAACTGGAATCCAAGCTTCTCAAAAATTTTCCATATGCAAAGAACCATGAGGATCCATAAAACCAACCAGTAGCGCTGATTTTAACTTTGTCTTGCTTGTTTATTTCAGGTCCTACCAGAAGGAACACTACCCAAAATAGAGGTTATTCCGGTGGGACTCAAAATGCCAACTACCCAATGAGAGCGGCCCCTCCTCCCCCAGGTAAGCCAGCCATGTACCATAGTCTGGGACCACTAAATCTGGACCCATAACATAAAATATGTTTGGGAAGAAACCCATTAGCAGATCAATGCACACATATTAACCAGGCATGGACCATTTCAGTGCCAGATGTACAACGCAGCAGCTCTGCTGGAGACCTCACAATTCAGAAAAGTAGGAGTCAGTGAGACTGAGCTGCAGCTGAGTTTGCAATCTGGATTTCATTACTTCGAAATATTACTCCCTTAGGAAAGGCTTTTGACAGAGAGAAAGGAGTTCTTGTCCGTGACAACTAGACTGTTGTCAGCTTTTAAGACACAGGAAATAGGCGTTTGTCAGGTCTAACCACACCACCACTACCCAGCTCTGGCCAAATACCACTACAGTAGCCCCGGCTTATCCTCCGAGGATGCATTCCGAGACCCCCACTGGGAGCTTGAAAATGCAGATATTACCAAAACCTATCCATACTTTTCCAGTTTGAGTTTTCCACAAAACCAGCAGAAATTTTTTTCCTTCTTCACAATGTTACAGATAGAAGATTCGTTGTTACTGTAGATCTTAGCAACTTCTGCATAATTTTTTATCCTCAGTAAGTTGAGAACTTTCACCCTTTCACTTAAAGGAAGCGCTTAATGGCTTCTCGTTGGCATATCCAAATTGCCGGCTTCCTGGGGCCGTTATGAATAACAAGACGGCTGCTTAGTGACTGATGACGGGGTAGGGGACACAGCATGGATAGGCTGGGCAAAGGGACGATTCGCATCCTGGCGGGACAGAGCGAGATGGCACATAACCTAAACCTTAGGAATTGTTCATTTCTGGAACGTTCATTTAATATTTCCAGGCCACAGTTGACCATGGGTAACTGAAACAGTGGAAAGCACAGTCATGGATAGGAGGGGAGGGGGCCACTGCACAGTATTTTGTAAGTTACAGCAGCTTAATGACTGAATAGAAGAAATTTGTTTTCTATTTGTTTTCTGAGATGAGGATTCAGGAGGCCTGTTCGAAAAAACAAAGTAATATCTGAGAGCATTACAAAATTGTTATAAAGTTTATGCTTATATTTCATGTTTATCTCTTCTTTTTTGGGGATGGGGTCTCAGTTGCCCAACTGGAGTGCAGTGGCATGATCATAGCTTACTGTAGCCTCAACCTCCCTGGATCAAGCGATCCTCCCACCTCAGCCCATTGAGTAGCTGGGACTACAGGCACGTACCACCATACCTGGCTCATTTTTTTACTCTTTGTAGACATGGAGTCTCACTGTGTTGCCCAGGCTGGTCTTGAACTCCTAGGTTCAAACAGTCCTCCCACCTTGGCCTCCCAAAGTGTTGGGATTAAAAGTGTGAGCCACTGCACCTGGCCTCTCATTTTGAATAATAAAAATAAAACTGACAGATCCATACACTCTAAACCTGAATCTTAGACTTTCTGCCTCTAAAAATCTGTGTAGTGTTTGCAAAACACTTGCAAAAATACATAACATCTTTTAATGTTTTTCCATCACTCACAAAATTCAATTCATAAAAAACTGCTCCCAGAGTGTTTGGTATTAAGCAGTTTAGGATTCTAAGTCTGATAGGGTCATTTTGAGACTGTATTTGATTCCAGTCTTTCCAGCCAAGAGAATTCTATTTGTACCAATGTCTTAGATAAGGAGTAAAAAGCATTTCTTGAGGCTGGTTGCGGTGGCTCACGCCTGTAATCCCAACACTTTGGGAGACCAAGGCAGGAGACTTGCTTGAGGCCAGAAGTTTGAGCCCCGCCTGGGCAACATAGCAAAACCCCATCTCTATAAAAATGTTCTGAAAAATTAGCTGCAGCTGGGCGCAGTGGTTCAAACCTATAATCCCAGCACTTTGAGAGACCGAGGCGAGCAGATCATTTGAGGCCAGGAGATTGAGACCAGCCCGGCCAACATGACAAAACCCTGTCTCTACTAAAAATACAAAAATTAGCCAGGCATGGTGGCGCACACCTGTAATCCCAGCTACTGGGAGGCTGAGGCACAAGAATTGCTTGAACCCAGGAGGTGGAGATTGCAGTGAACTGAGATCACCCCACTGCACTCTAGCCTGGGTGACAGAGCAACACTCTGTCTCAAAAATAAATAAACATAAAAAATAAAAATTAGCTGGACCTAGTGGCACATGCCTGGAATCCCAGCTACTCAGGAGGCTGAAGTGGCGGGCTGAGGTGGCTATGATTATGCCACTGCATTCCAGCCTGAGTAACAGAGTGAGACCCTGTCTCAAGATTTAGCTGGGCATGGTGGCATGCACCAGTAATTCCAGTTACTCTCAAAGCTGAGGCATGAACATCATTTGAGCCTGGGAGGCAGAGGTTGCTGTGATCTGAGATCGCACTACTGTACTCCAGCCTGGGTGACTGAGTGAGACTCTGTCTCCCCTCCCCATCCAGCACCCCTGCCCCCCCACCCCTGGCCAAAAAAAAAGACATTTCTTTAGTCTCTGGAATCTCACTGTTGCATGCTAAAGTATGGACACTGGGGCCCAGCAGTGAGAAACTAATCCTCGTCTCTTTTGGAGTCCCCGTCCTGCCTTGACCCAGCTCTGTCTCCTCCTTTCTTCTTTGAAGAAAATCCAAGCACAGAGGAACTTAAGAGAAGCCCTGTAGTACCATATTACTGCGTGTGCACTGGTTCCAGTGGAGAATTCTGGCCAAGTCCACCTGGAACGCTCACTGGCCTCAGCTAGGTTGGCCAAAGCAGCCTCAGATCCAATCAGGCCACAGAGTTTCCGACCTTGAGCAGCGCTCCCCAACTAAGTGCCAGTTCTTTCATCAATCAAATGAGACAATGGGACCTGGATCCATTCAACCAGTGCTTCTCAAACTGTCTGTGGTGGAAGACCAGGGGTTTTCGAGGGGTTTAAAAAAATGTCCAGTCCCTCACAAACCATACATTTGTATGATATAATAAAAATGAATTAGTAGAAGAAGAATTTTCAAAGCATATAAAATATAAGCCAAAATTTCTTATTATAAGATGCAACTGGCATGAAATAGATCTGTCAAACTGCCATGAACGTTTCTAAATGCTTACTCTTAACTTCTGATCTTATCGTGGACAAGGGGATCTCGAGCAGCATGTGGGGCGGCCCCTGTGGGGACCCCACTTTTATCATGGGCCATGTGACATCCCAAGGGCATGTCACACTTAAGATGCCCCTCTCCTTTCATTGGGACCCTAAGCAGCAAGTGGGGTCCTTCTACCTTCCTCCATCCCAGACCCTGTGGGAGCCCATTCAGCTCTCACTTACTGAGGGAATGGGGCAAGGTGAAGGGCAGCTGTTTGCTCCAAATGTCTAGTTCTGATCTGGTCTGGTGGCCTGTGGGAGGAAATTGCTAGAGACGTGGCTGGATGAGGAGCCACCCTCTTGAAAGCTCCACCCTGAGAAAACCTGGGTTCAAAGTAAGAATTCCAGCTATTATTACTGGGCAGGAAGAACCCTATTTCTGCAATAATAAGGAGATAGAGAAAATGCATGTCGGAGCTGGAAGCCACCAAGCAAATTCTGGACCTATCTCGTGGTTCTTTCGTGAAGAACTGAGACTATGAAACATCAGCTCTCTTGCTCATGATCAGTGTAGCTATCAGAGGCAGAGCCGGAACTGAACCCCTGGTCCTTCTCTAAGGGTCATCCCACTGCTACCAAAGAGTTCTCTTCATTTGGTTGGAAGAGGTTTTTGGGTGGGGTTCACCACAGTGGGCCTTGAAGAGTCTTGTTCTCTTTCTCCGCTCAGCCCAGATCTGTCAGTGGGAGAATGAATAAGGGCCTCTTCATACGTAGCATGGAATGCTAATGCCCGAGTCAGCCAAGATGCATGGTTTGGAGCCTGTCACTCTAACCCATTACTTATTGGCTAATGTGATTTTAACTAGACATCGCTGTTTGGCTGAGAGAGCTTGCTGCATCCGGACTGAGCCAACTGGGTGGCCACTTTTCCCTTGCCTGTGTAGCGCACGCCGTCTGCCTCACACAGCAGGCTCCTGCAGTGGATGCCCAAGACTGACCCCTTGAAAATGGATGTCCAGCTGTTTAAACAGCTGCCTGCCAACCCTCTTGAGTCATAACCTCATAATTTTTCTGAGGCCCAAGAAGGTGTCTCCCAGCCAGCTGTAAGCTTACCTTTCCTTACTGTGGGCTTTGAACCCCAGGAAATCTGGGGATTCTGTTGTCACCAAGCATGTGCTGAGTGTCCGCTGTGTTCCGGGCACATCCTGGGAAGTTGACCATGCATTGTTGGACGCATTAAATACATAAAATTTTATTTGTCAGTTATACCTCAGTAAAGCCTGGGAATGGGGAGAACAGAGAATCCGCTCTAATTCTCACAATGTGTTAGCCGTGATGCCTTCCATTTTTTTCACATGGGGAAATTGAGACTCAGAAGTTAAGTAAGCTGCCCTTGTAGTACGTGGAAGAAATGTGGAGAGACTTTTGGCAAAGGATCCAAAAATGTAAGCCTTATGTCCTTCTCTCTTTCTCTCTCTAGGATACCATCAGAACGGAGTCATCAGAAACCAGTTCGTGCCACATCCCGACGCTCCTGGAAGCCAGAGGGCCAGTCAGAAAAGCCTGTACACCTCCATGGCCCGCCCGCCCTTGCCACAGCAGCAGTCTACTGCTTCAGACCGAGTGTCACAGACGCCAGAGAGCCTGGATTTCCTCAAGGTCCCGGACCAGGGAGCTGCAGGGTAAGATTCTCACATCCCGTGGATGAAGCTGGCAAGCTCCACTCCATCATTCAGAACAAGGGTTCAGAGGTTCCTGGGGGCTGTCAGTGCAGGATTCTAAAGTTCAGTTTTCCACCTCAGTGCTGTATTCCGGGAGCCAAGGCTGTGGGGCTGTGGGGCTGTGGGGCTGTGGCTGGTATTTCTAAAGGTACAGCCGCATTAATAGCAGACAGCTCATTTCATTCTCCAGAGAAGGCTTAGCTTGGAAACATCAGAAAATGGGTGCCCTTTGGCCCCAGATACAGTTACTCTGCGACCTCTTTGTTTTTTCTTGCATGGTTGAGGAATAAGGGAGCTTTTGATTTGTGTCTGTGCCTGCAGTTGCATAAATACAACAGCTTTAAGAGTCTTCAGCAACATTAAAAATAACATCCCAGTGTTCTATATGATGTTTGTTGAAGAATAAGAGTTTTTGTGGCTTTACAGTGACAGCCTATCTGCCTTTCTAGAATATAAATAAAGAGTGGTGAAGAGAACCCAGGCTTTTTAGCTGGAGGAAGTAAAGATGCCTGAAGCTCTGTGTAGATATTAGAAGAGCTCTCAGTTTTAAAAGGGGGTTAAGACATGTCCTGTGGAGTCACAGGGATGGAACTAGCGCCAGCTGAAAACCAGTTAGTGAACTCAGCCAGGAGGTAGATTTTGGCTCCAGTAAAGGAAGAACGTTGTAGCAACCCAAATATGAGTTGCCCTCGCATGTAAAGAGCATTTTGTCCCTGGGAGCATCCAGGCACCGGCTGGATGGCGATCACCAGGCAGGAGTGTTCAGAGTAGTGTTGTCAAATGTCAGATCAGGTCTCTCTAACAGTGGACCTGCTGCTTACCCTCTAGTTTCCTTGTCTAAGCACTAATGTAATGCCATCAAGCTTGCAGGGTTGTCGGGAGGACTAGAAATAATATCCATAAAATCTCTAGCATGGTACTTGGCTGGCAGGAGTCTACTCACATAACGCTAGCTTGAGGGTGGTGATGATGGTGACAGAGTGATGATGATGAGGACCCCCGTCACTTCATGGAGGATGAACTAGAGACTTGTAAGGAATCTTCCAGCTCTGCACGACTCTCCGGAGTGGCTCTGTCTGCTAAAGCCAGTAACGGCCTGCTCCCGCCCACTCTCTCTTCTCTTCCCCTCTCTCAGGCCCACTTCCATTTTCCACTCTCTCCTGTCTCTAGCACCATGGAGAAGTTTCAAATGAGGATCAGGAGGTATGAATGCAAAACAGACCCGTGCAGGAAGAGAAGCAGCATCTCCTTCCTCTGAGGGGGGCAGCCATCCATCCACCTTTTTGTTTGTGGTTGGTTGCTTTGTTTTTTGAGACAGGGTCTCGCTCTGTTGCCCAGGCTGCAGTGCAGTGGCACAATCTTGGCTCACTGCAGCCTCCTCCTCGCAGGTTCAAGTGATTCTCCTGCCTCAGCCTCCTGAGTAGCTGGGATTATAGGTACCCAGCACCACGCCCAACTAATTTTTTTTTCTTTTTTTGATACGGAGTCTCGCTCTGTTGCCAGGCTGGAGTGCAGTGGCATGATCTCGGCTCACTGCAATCTCCGCCTCCCGGGTTCATGCGATTCCCCTGCCTCAGCTTCCCAAGTAGCCAGGACTACAGGCACGTGCCACCACACCTGCCTAATTATTTTATTTTATTTTTTGTATTTTAGTAGAGACAGGGTTTCACTGTGTTGGCCAGGCTAGTCTCGAACTCCTGACCTCAAGTAATCCACCCACCTCGGCCTTCTAAAGTGCTGGGATTACAGGCATGAGCCACCGTGCCTGGCCCCATTAACCTTTATGCCCTATTTGCCCTATTATTCGATGTTTTTCCTGCCTTAGCAGCTTCCTTCTAAAGACCACAGAGCTTTTAGGAACTTTACCATGTTCTCTCCTAGCGTTCCTTTTCCCCTGGCAAGTCTTACCTCACTTCATTTGGGCTACAAATATGAAAGCACCTTAGCTGTTTTTTTTGTTTGTTTTGTTTTGTTTTGTTTTTGAGACAGTGTCTTATTCTGTTGCCAGGCTGCAGTGCAGTGGTGCGATCTCGGCTCACTGAAACCTCCATGTCCTGAATTCAAGTGACTGTCCTACCTTAGCCTCCTGAGTAGCTGGGACTACAGGCACCCGCTACCACACCCAGCTAATTTTTTTGTATTTTTTGTTGAGACAGGGTTTCACCATGTTGGCCAGGATGGTCTCGATCTCTTGACCTCATGATCTGCCTGCCTTGTCCTCCCAAAGTAGCTGGGATTACAGGCGTGAGCCACAGCACCCAGCTTAAAGCACCTTAGTTTTATCACACAGACGGCCATCAGTAGAGTGGATGCCACCCTTATATAGACCTCTCCCTGCGCGCGCGTGTGTGTGTGTGTGTGTGTGTGTGTGTGTGTGTGTGTGTGTGTCTCCCTCTCCTCTTCCCTTCCACTACCCCCCCCTCTTGGGTAAGTAGCTATATCCTAGCAGTTGTCATGACCATGGTTTACCTAATTGGCTTGGTCTAAACCAGTAGTTCTCAAACTCTAGTGTGCACAAGAATCACCTGGAAAGCTTGCTGACCCACTTCCCGAGTTTCTGATTCTGTAGGTCTGGGGTAGGGCCTACGAATTTGCATTTCTACCATGTTCCCAGGTGATACTCTGATCCAGGGACCACATTTTGAAAATCATTAGTCTGAAGGCACCTGTGGTCTGATTGATAAAGCCAGGGAAGCTTCCATGTGAAGGTGAATTGCAAGGGTGCTGTTAGGCTCACAGGATTTTCGATCTCTAACCCAGACCTACACCTTTCAGGTGGGTGAGCATCACTAAGTCACCCCACTAGGCCCAGTTTGATCCCTCAAAGTAGGCAGGGTATTAAAAGCAGTCAACAGAATGCACCAAATCTCTTAGCTCTGTCTGCTAGCTGCCTACTTACTTTGGTTTTGGCAAGCAAAACCATCTTTCCAGCCTACTTTGCAAGTTGCAGACTTGCACATCAGCCAGCTGGGAGCATCTGTCAGCCAAAAGTAGGCAATTTAGGAACACTGTGTCTTAACCAAGGCTGCTCCCTTCCAGCCCTCTGCCATGTGGTCCCTATTTAAGTCTTATCGCACCCTTTGCCGCCTTCAGGCCTAAAGACTGGGTACACGTGGTGCTGTCTTGGAGGCTGGCCATGAGGCCGGAAGGAGAGGACACCTTCACACCTGTCTACTAGGCAGTAAGATTTCCTTGTATGTAAAACACGATTAGTAGGCACACTGTGTCTTAGCCTCCTCTTTGTAACCTTAAATCTGCTGTGCAAACATTCCTTACAAAATAGTACCTTGGGCAAAGGGCTGAACCTTTTGTTAGTATTTATTTTCTAAAACACATAAAGGTGAAAATTAAAAGTGTCTAATGTGGCCAGAGACTTTGGATGTGGCATTTTATGGATCCCCATGGTTACCTAAATTTAACAGCTTCTTCGTGTTTGCCATAAAAACCTGAATTGCATTTATCCCACAGGAGGCTGTTGAAGCATGCAGGGAATTTTAGGATCCCAAGTTTGTACTTTTTCCATAAATATGAAAATTCTTATATACATCAAAGTTCTAAACAGTAACCTTGACTTTAACCAGTCTATGAAAGGAGGATTACTATGGTCTTTCTTTCCCGGCTCTCACATTCTGGGTTTCTCTTTCCTTCCTCTCTCATCCCTCAGTGCACTTTTTCTGTAATTTATTTTGGATCATGTAATATGGATAAAATCAAATGATGTAATTAGCACCTCAAGTTAATTCAGGCAAGTCTTTATCAGTTTATTTTAGGTTCAATCAGTTGTTTTGAAGAGAGCATGAAGATTTCACTAAATTAATGACCATCCCAACTGGATTCTTTACCCTTGCATTGCAGTATTTGTGCACATGGTAGCTATCATTATCATTCTCCTGGAAACACTGAGAGATCTGCAGTGGGAATCAGGATCTTGCCATCGATTAGTATAGCTTTTGAAAAGTCTAACTCAGGTCAAAGATCTTTCCTGATTCTCAAGGAAAGAGAAGAGGTTAGGCAAGAATCTTATAAACAGTTCATCCAGGCCGGGCATGGTGGCTCACGCCTGTAATCCAGCACTTTGGAAGGCCGAGGTGGACGGAACACGAGGTCAGGAGATTGAGACCATCCTGGTTAACACGGTGAAACCCCATCTCTACTAAAAATACAAAAAATTAGCCGGGCATGGTGGCGGGCGCCTGTAGTCCCAGCTACTCGGGAGGCTGAGGCAGGAGAATGGCATGAAACTGGGAAGCGGAGCTTGCAGTGAGCCGAGATTGCGCCACTGCACTCCAGCCTGGGCCACAGAGCGAGACTCCATCTCAAAAAAATACACAAAACAGTTCATCCATCCACCTTTGCTCTGATCTCACTATCCAGTGTGTGTCGTAATTTTCCCTCCTATAACTGAAATGTACATAATCTATCTGCAGTTCATTCTTGGAAGCATTAAAACCCAGACTGGAAATGTCTGTTAACCTTTTTAATCCTGTGGTCCATTTTGTGGGAGGACAACTTCAGGAAATTTCAAGATACTCCAGAGATTAATCCAACTAGAAGTTGGAAAAACAGAAAAATCTTGCAGGTGCTCAGTGGTGGGGCTTCTGGGCATGCCACAAAGGAGGGGCCAACAGAAATAGTTAAATGCTGCCTCTGTGTCTCTTGTCAAGATCCTCCCAATGGAGTCATATTTTCAAGGGGCTTAAAATTTCCATCAAGTGTCCAACAGCAATATTTCTCAACCCATAATCTATGGGAGCAGCAGCCATATCCTGGCCCGGGCAGACATGGTGCTGAGGAATTCCTGGCATCCATTTCCACATTTCCAGTAATGTTTATAGATTCAACCTTTTGGAACACAGCATATTTTTAAGAGCCAGTGGAATAAAATGCCATTATTTTCCTTCTTGGAATTTCAAGACATACATTTCACATCTGCAGAACAAAGAGGTGATATTCGAAAGCTTAATCCCAGCTCCCCTTGATAGACTAGGCACACCCACCCAGGAGGTATGGGAGCTACACAGAAATTCACAAAAGGTGGCATTTAGAGTGCAGAGAGCACAAGATTTGCAGCTATAAGAGCAGGATGTGAGTCCTGGTTTGTCCATTCATTCCTTTTTCTTTTATTCATCAATATTTACTGAGCCATGTGCCTTCTATGTGCTACCCCAGGCTTGTCACTTAATCTTTCTACTCCTTGGTGTCTTCACCTGTACAATAGGGATACTAATAATATAATAATTTTGAAAACCCACTCGTCAGAGTTTTCTTGAAGGTTAAGTAAGGGCTTTGTGTGCTATAAAGCACAGTGCTATTTGAAAGTTATTTTGTATTTGTCTCATTACTGTTATTCATTGGTTGGTCTCACAAGGAAATTTTAATGCTCTACCAGGGTTGAAAGGTGACATTCCCTGGCCCAGTGGCTTTATTCTCAAGAACTCAAATCTCTGGCCTGCCTAGAGCCATGGATTCCATGAAGCTCTACACTTCAGGCATTGCTGGCTTTAATGCGGGGAATGGACAGCCTAGGGAAGCCAAAACAAGGAGACTAGACAGGGAGATGCCCGCCCCCAACACACACACACCCTTGGCAGCTGTGCCTGTTCTCCATGGGCACAGAGCATCAGTGGCACACAGTTCTGCAGTAACGGTAACAGACACTAGACATTAGAGCCTCATTTGGACGATTTGAAGAAGGAAAGTCACAAACTCCTTCCGGCTCTGCACTATTCCACAGTCTCTCTCTCTCTCTCTCTCTCTCTCTTGTTCTCTCTTTTTTTTTTTTTTTTTTTTTTTTTGACAGAGTCTCACTCTGTCACTGAGGCTGGAGTGCAATGGTGCGATCCTGGCTCACTGCAGCTCAACATCTGCCTCCCACGTTCAAGTGATTCACATGCCTCAACCTCCCAAGTAGCTGGGATTACAGGCATGAGCCACCACGCCTGGCTAATTTTTAGTAGGGACAGGGTTTTGCCATGTTGGCCAGGCTGGTCTCGAACTCCTGGCCTCTACAGTCTCTTTCTAACTAAACATCTATCTCAGCTGCAGTCATCATAACAATGAACATCCCATGGAAAGAATGGACATTGCCAGGACAGAGGGAATTAACTAGCCCTCAGTTGAGTTTTGATGTCATTTGGGGTTTTGTTTCCTTGTGGACTTTTGGCACCTTGTGAGATTCGGCAGCCATCTGTGAGGACTCAAATGTCAGCTGACATCCTAATGTCTTGGGGCAAAGAGATCATTTGTTTCTTCTCTGGTCAGTAATACAGGACTCTTGCAGTACAAGTTTTCACAAAGCAAACTGGATGTAGTGTGCTTAATTCATCAGGAAATGTTATTTGCTTCTGGGTTATAATGTGATTGCCCTACTCAGAAGAAAGAACCTGGTGCAAAAAGAAGTTGCTGTAGGTCAGCTTTTTCATGTAGTTATGTTTAATTGGTAATAGACACATAAAGTGATGTGTACAAATTACCCTAAAATAAGAAAACTAAATTGCATTGTACAAAATTACATATAATGAAACACTGGATTTGCTCAGTAATATATAATTTTTTAACCATATACTAACATGTATATTATATATATAAACAATATATATTAGATATAATGAGCCTTTATTATTGAAATGTCAAAAAGAAAAATAACTTATTGTTGAGTCTGAAATCTTGCTGCAACTCCCCGTTATCTAGCTGGGCACAGTGGCGCATGCCGTTAATCCCAGCACTTCGAGAGGCCAAGGCAGGAGGATCACTTGAGGTCAGGAGTTCGAGACCAGGCTGACCAACATGTGAAACCCTGTCTCTACTAAAAATACAAAAATTAGCCGGGCATGGTGGCAGGTGCCTGTAATCCCAGCTACTTGGGAGACTGAGGCATGATAATCACTTGAACCCGGGAGGCAGAGGCTGCAGCGAGCTGAGATCATTCCACTGCACTCCAGCCAGGTGACAGAGTGAGGCTCTGTCTCAAAAAAAAAAAAAAAAAATTATCTCAATGAAATAATTATTTTTATAACACAATTTTCAATTCTGTGATGTTTATTAGAAATACAAATACTGTATCACAAAGTACCAGAACTACCAAAATTATCTAAATTCTACATATTATAAAACAAATGGGGGTAAATGGCTGTAGTCCCAGCACTCAGATGGTTAAAGCAGGAGGATGGCCCAAGTCCAGGGGTTCAAGACTGCAGTGAGGTATGATCATGTAACTGTACCCCAGCCTGGGCATCATTGCAAGACCTTGTCTCTAAAAATACTAACAATAAGGAAATAATGAAACAAAAGTTGGCAAGGCATTTTTAGACATGAGTGAGCCTGTTTTGTTGTGAGGGCAGCATGAGGATGGTAGGATGGTAGTGTTCTGGTAAACAGTGGCACTCCAGCGAGGAAAAGGCCTGAACTGTAACATTTACCAGTTTCTCGGGTAAAATTCTCTCCCCATGGCCAATTTCAAGCTACCAGTGTGACTACTACTGAGTACGGAGTTGGGAAAAGATGGGCAGTCTCACACCATTGTATAGTATTTCTACCACATCAGCAATAGACTTTAATAACTTCAAATGCGTAGATAGAAGGAAAATAAGTAGACCAGGAGTGGTGGCTCACGCCTGTAATCCCAGCACTTTGGGAGGCCAAGGTGGGTGGATCACTTGAGGCCAGGAGTTTGAGACCAGCCTGGTCAACATGGTGAAACCCTATCTCTACTAAAAATACAAAAAAAAAAAAAAAAAATTAGCCGGGCTTCTTGGCACATGCTCGTAATCCCAGCTACTCGGGAGGCTGAGGCAGGAGAAACGCTTGAACCCGGGACGCAGAGGGTGCAGTGAGAAGTAGGAAGGGATAAATGATTAGCATTTATTGCCTTTGCTTTAATACAATTTCTTTGTTGTCAATGATTTGATTTTTAATAATGGCCGTGTTTGACAACTGGCTCATAAAATGCCTGAAAGTTCTATCAGCTCTTGCAAGCTGGACTGAGGCTGTTCTGGCACGGTGGGCATGGGGTCTCATGTGCCCTGTAAGGGGGTTTGTAATCCCTTCCTCCTGGATTAACCAACTGCCTTGGCTGGGAGTTGGGGGGCTCCAGCCACCTAGAAGACCTCATTAATCAAATTTCTGGCAGTTTCTTTGAAAGTCATTCCCGGCCGGGCGTAGTGGCTCATGCCTGTAATCCCAGCACTTTGGGAGGCCAAAGCAGGTGGATCACTTGAGGTCAGGAGTTCAAGACCAGCCTGACCAACATGGAGAAACCCCATCTCTACTAAAAATACAAGATTAGCCGGGCATGGTGGCACATGCCTGTAATCCCAACTACTCGGGAGGCTGAGGCAGGAGAATTGCTTGAACCCAGGAGGCACAGGTTGCGGTGAGCTGAGATCGTACCACTACACTCCAGCCTGGGCAACAAGAAACTCCGTCTCAAAACAAAATAAAAAAGGAAGTCATTCTTCTCATTAATGACGCAGGATTGCCACCTAGTGACACAGAGGAGATTGCCTGGGTTTTCCAGGCTGTTGGAGTCTGGGAAAATGGCTGTTTCCACCGGCTGTGTTCCACGACAGCTTCATGGCACAGATTTCCTGTGTTCCTCCGTGCTGTTCCGAGCTCTCTGTAAAACTTTCCTAGAATTAGAAAAAAGACCTAGAACCGGGTGCAGTGGCTTACGCCTGTAATCCCAGCACTTCGGGAGGCCAAGGTGGGAGGATCACTTAAGGACAGGAGTTCAAGACGAGCCTGGGCAACGTGGCAAAACTTCATGGCTAAAAATAAAGAGGCCGGGCGCAGTGGCCTACACCTGTAATCACAGCACGTTGGGAGGCTGAGGCAGGCGGATCACTTGAGGTCAGGAGTTCGACACCAGTCTGGTCAACATGCCGAAACCCCATCTCTACTAAAAATACAAAAATTAGATGGGCATGGTGGTGGGCGCCTGTAATCCCAGCTAATTGGGAGGCTGAGGCACGAGAATCACTTGAACCTGGGAGGCGGAGGTTGCAGTGAGCCGAGATCATGCCACTGCACTCCAGCCTGCGTCACAGAGCGAGACTCGGTCTCAAAAAAAATAAAAATAAGTTAATAAATGGAAAAGAAAAAGGACCTAGGCCATTGCCTGAATCTGCTTAGGTGTTACAGATGCAGAGCTTGGCCTCAAACCCAGCACACAGACTCAAGCCCACGTCCCCTTCCTGCTACACACTGTCAGCATAGAGCTTGAGGCCCCATCTCAGGGGGAGTCAGCCAGATAGCCACACAGGTCACCGTCACGCTACAATTCACCCTGCTCTGGAGGAGCCGTGGGCTAGGGGAGGGTGTGGCGGGGGGTTCACCAGAGTCTGGGGACGGAGTGATGGAAATGAGATCCAAGGCTGAGCAGGAGTTAGCAGTCCTGCCTGGGAAGTGGGGAGAGGCCAGGGGAGCGTAGCCAGACCAAGGAGGCAGAAAGGTTCCGTGTGGCTGCAGTGCCAGGAACCTTAGGCATGGGCCACCATGGTGGCCAGTGGTGAAACCAGCAGGAAATTCCAGGAGCCTGCATCAGTCATCTCACAGGAGCGTCATGAGGGTGAAATGAAGCAGCATCTGTGAAAATGCCTAGCACAAGGCCTGGTCCAGTTGAGGGGAGTTTATCCAGACTTCACTCAGCTACTGGCAGTTTCCCAGAAGACATCCTGTCTGCTCGCCCTCACAAGGGTGTAGCCATGTGCAGGCTGGCCAGGGAGAATGGCTCTCACTGTGGCTCGCTTTGGGAATATGCTGCCCCAGCAGAGCAGTTGTGCCCCTTTGTGATCACAAGAAAGAGCCAATGGTGGCAGCATCAGTGTTGCCCTTCCTAATGCAAAGTGCAGAGGTCCTCCCTCCTCCACCCACCTGCCCGCTCCTCCCGGCTGCCATCAAACAGTCCCCACTGTCCACACCCTGCTCCCCAGCAAATGTCCCATCTAAAGCTGCCCTGGCCTCCCCCACCTCTCACTTGTGGAGTACTAGGAACCCCATTCAGCCTGGTGATAAAGGGCCAGATGGCTTACGTTGCCAGCACAGTAGTAGTTGCCCATAACCTGGACAATTAGGCCAGCTGTTGTCATGGGTCTACAGAGGACCCCAAATTCCCCGGGTAATTCCTGAGGTTTTACTTTGGCCAGTAGTCACGTATCCTGAGGAAGCAGCCTCTGATGCCTTGAGATCAAAGACCATGCAGTGGCCACACACACAGCTATTTGCGTGGTCCACCTGCATCCCCTTAGGTCTTGTTTATAATTTGGTATCTTATCACCAGAAAGAATCCGTTCAATCAGACTTATGATCTCTAGTTTAAAACAATCTAGATGCCTTTTTTTTTTCCCCCTAATTACCCTGGCTAGAGTTTCCAGGATAATATTGGACAGAAGTGGTGAGTGCTGTTTTTATTCCTGATCTTATGGGGAAATTGTTGTAAGTTTCACCAGTAAATATGATGTAAACTTGAAGTATGTGGACAAGGGTCCTCTCCCCAACCAGGGCTCATGAAGAAAGGTAAGAAGGCACCAATGTGGCCTGAAGCAGGGAGTAAGGCTGGGGTGTGAGCAGGGGCCGCACCTGGCAGAGTCTGTAGGCGCCATGAAGGGTTTTGGTCCTTTTTCCAAGAGCAGAGAAAAGCTGTTAGAAAGATTTTCAGGTTGAAGTTGGGGCGAACTAATAACAGCTGAGCTAGCATGAGGGTCAAGTGTCCTAGAAAGGAAACAACTGGCAAGGAAGACATGAAGGACAGAAACAAGTCTTAGTCAAAGCTGGAAGCAGGTGGGGCAGAACAAGTGAGTGATGCCCAGGGCAGGGAGGGTCTTACCTCTCAGGAGCCATCCGTCTTGTCTTACCCCAACTCCAGTGGGGGGAATCCTTCAGCAGGAGGACCCTGTACCTAAGCCCCCGTACTTGGGCTCTAGAGACCTTGTCAGTCTGCATTAAGGACAGCAGGATTTTTCCCCTGCACAAGACAGGACAAATTTCCATCTGTGGGTTCAGTTGGCCCGCTGTGCCCATGGGTTCCACATCTGTGGATTCAACCAAACTTGGAATGAAAATATTTAGAAAAAGTACAGATAGCTGCCTCTGTAGTGAACATGTACAGACTTAAAAAAAAAAATTTTTTTTTTTTTTTTTGAGACAGAGTCTTACTCTGTGGCCCAGGCTGGAGTGGCAGTGGCGCAATCTCGGCTCACTGCAACCTCCGCCTCCTGGGTTCAAGTGATTCTCCTGCCTCAGCCTCCCAAGTAGCTGGGACTATAGGCGTGCACCACCACGCCTGGCTAACTTCTGTACTTTTTGTAGAGACAGGGTTTTGCCATGTTGGCCAGGCTGGTCTCGAATTCCTGACTTCAGGTGATCCACGTGCCTTGGTCTCCCAAGATGCTGGGATTATAGGCGTGAGCCACCATGCCTACTCAGTCCTATATTTTTAAAAAAGCCTTTTTCTTGTCATTATTCCCTAAACAACATAGTATAACAACTATTTACATAGCAATTATATTAAGTATTGTAAGTTAAATAGAGGTGATTTGACGCATACAGGAGGATGTGCATATGCACATTGTTTATATGCAGTTGTTACACTCTTTCATATGAGGGACGTGTCTGTGGAGTTTAGTATCTGTGAGGAGTCCTGGAACCAGTCCCCCAGGGAGACAGGGACGACGGTTTTGGGTGTGTGTGCGTGCACATGTGTGCATCTGTGTCCTTCCACGTGCACTTCTAGCCCAGTTCTGTGGCCTGCCAGGCTGGAGGCTTCCTCCCTCCCAGGGTGTTGTAATGCCTGCCCCCACCCCCTTTCATTCCTTGTTGCTGAGAAGTCACATGACATCTGGTATCCAGGCTAATGGCTCTTATTAACCAAATGCTGACACATCCCCAATATATAGGGTGCTTAATTTAAAACCTGCTTGCTTGGCCAACGTTCAGAGAAGCACGCACTTCTTGAACAGGGAATGGGGATTTCCAATAGGCACTAGGTAGAAAATGACTGATGTCACACTAAGAACCTACAAAATGCCTTTCCTCTGCACTAAGAGAGAAGGGCAGGGGGGTGGTGGTAAGAGGAGTGGAGCCTGAATAGCCTTGGGGATTGCTCCCTCCTATGTGGGGTGGTGGAAAAGCCCAGTCTCAGGGGAGCCCAGCCCCTCCTAGGGACAGTCCACCACCCTGCTGGCAGTCCGTGTCCCCCCCAGCCACCCCTTTGTGATCCAGGTTGTTCATCAGCACCCCATGAGCATCTGTCATCACAGGACCTGGGCAAGGCCAGCAGGCTGTGGCTCCTGAGAGCACAGCTCAAAACTGGGTGTGGTGGTTCTTTCCAGAACTCAGGCCCCAGAAAGCCCCTCCCTTTTCCTCCTTGCTCCTGTAGGTGTGAGTGATGTGCAGACCTAACAGCCAGTCCCACCATGTTGAGGTCCAGCCCAACTTCTTCAGGGAGAAATCTTAAGTTTCTTTTGTAGGGAAATGAATATAGCCTTTACTTTGGTTTGTCCTTAAGCAAAGTGGAAAAAAAAGAAATGTTCTCCATGTTTCCATTTTCCTTTTTGTTTTTGCTAAATGCTTTTTATGAACATATTTAATAAATAAATGTTTCAGGTGTAGGTGTAAAGATCTCACTAAATAGGAACAAGTTGAACTTATATACCTTTGAAACGGTATATGAATGGTGACTGAAGGCAGCATAGTATATAGAAAGAATAACTTTAAAGCTAGAAGATCTGGATTAGGGTGAGAGCACTGGAGATATTTTTAATAATTATGACAGTGGGGTGGAGGGAGTGTCACTGGTATCCAGTGGGTAGAGGCCAGGGATTCTACAGGGCATAGGACAGCCTCCCTCACCCACCCCCATACACACACACACACACACACACACACACAACAGAGAATTCCCAGCCGCAAATGTCAGTTGTGCAGATGTTGAGAAAGTGCTCTGGATAAACTCTTGTATAAGAATATTCACAGCAACATTTTTGGAGGGGCAAAGGGGAGCTCTGAGGGGTAATAATGAAAGAATGGAAAGGAGATCTGAGGAGTAATACTGAGTGACAAAATGAGAGGGAAGTCTGTGGAGTAATAATGAGGGGGTGGGAGGAAAGATTGTGGAGTAATGAGAAGGGTGTGAGGGAAGTCTGCAGAGTAATGAGAGGGTCGAAGTGTGAGGAGTAATGAGGAATGGGAGGGAAGTCTGAGGAGTAATAATGAGAGGGTAGGAGGGACGTCTGTGGAGTAATAATGAGGGTTAGGAGGGATGTCTGTGGAGTAATAATAAGGGTAAGGTAGGAAGGACGTCTGCAGAGTAATAATGAGGGCTGGGAGGGAAGTCTGACAAATAATGAGAGGGTGAGACGGAAGTCTGAGAAGCAATAATGAGGGGGTAGGAGGGATGTCTGCAGAGTAATGAGGGGGTAGGAGGGAAGTCTGAGGAGTAATAATCGGGGGTAGGATGGAAGTCTGAGGAGTAATAGGGTTTGGAGGGAAGTCTGAGGAGTAATAATGAGGGAGTAGGAGGGAAGTCTGCAGAGTAATAATGAGGGGTGGGAGGTAAGTGTGAGGAGTAGTAATGAGGGGTTGAGAGGGAAGTCTTAGGAGGATGAGGGGGGTGGGAGGGAAGCCTGAGGAGTAATAATGAGAGGTGGGAGGTAAGTATGACGAGTAATAATGCGGAGTGGGAGGTAAGTGTGAGGAGTAATGAGGGGTGGGAGGTAAGTATGAGGAGTAATAATGAGGGGTGGGAGGTAAGTGTGAGGAGTAATAATGAGGGGTGGGAGGTAAGTGTGAGGAGTAATGAGGGGTGGGAGGTAAGTGTGAGGAGTAATAATGAGGGGTGGGAGGTAAGTGTGAGGAGTAATAATGAGGGGTGGGAGGTAAGTGTGAGGAGTAATAATGAGGGGTGGGAGGTAAGTGTGAGGAGTAATAATGAGAGGTTGGGAGGGAAGTCTGAGGAGGAATGAGGGGGGTGGGAAGGAAGCCTGAGTAATAATGAGGGATGGGAGGGGAAGTCTGAGGAGTAATAATGAGGGATGGGAGTGAAGTCGAAGGAGTAATAATGAGCTCGTGGGAGGGAAGTCTCCGGAGTAATGAGGGTGGGTGGACAGATGGGATGGGAGTAGACAGGAGTGAGGTCTGAGGCATAATAAGGATATGAATGGGGAGCAAAGTCTCACGGCAGCATTTTTTACAATAGTGAAAACTGGAACCATCCCAAGTGACCATTCACAGTGCCCTGGAGAAGTAAACTGTGACACAGTCACTCGTGCAGTGGTGTAGTATCAGGCAGTGAGGATGAAGGAACTACAGCTGCAGGCATCAGCAGGGCACATGGTCCAGTTGTTGAGTGTGTGACCGTGGAATATGATGCCTTTCATACAGTTGATACAGTCGGACCACAGATATTGGTTAGGGGTATTTACGTGTGTGGCGAACTGTAGAGATAAGCCAGAGAATCATGAATACAAACTGTAAGGTGGTGGTAATCTGGGGGGAATGCAGTGAAGGAGAGATGCCTACAGGCTTCTGTGGCACCTGCAAAAGTTCCATTTCCCAACTTGAGGAAGGAGGGACAGATACCTGAATGTTCCTGATTTAAATGTATGGGTATACTTTTGATACTTTTATATGGATATGTGTCTCCCACATTGCCTTCTATGCTGGGGACACAGTAACAGCAGCAGCTAAGGTTTTTAAGAGCTATGTGTGTTTGCAACAACCTTGTCAGAAAAATTACTTTTATTCCTCAAGTTTAAAGACTACGCCCTGGGCCATATGTCTTCTAAGGATGAATTTGAACTTGAACAGGCCAGTGCCGGCCACCATGCTCCAAACCACCGCTCGGTGCTGCTGCCTCCTGTTGGGGCCCAGTCTCACCTGCTCCTCTCTCCCCACAGGGTCAGGAGACAAACGACCAGTAGGCCTCCCCCAGCAGGGGGCAGACCCAAGCCCCAGCCCAAGCCCAAGCCTCAGGTGCCACAGTGCAAGGCTTTGTATGCCTATGACGCTCAGGACACAGACGAACTCAGCTTTAATGCCAATGACATTATTGATATTATCAAAGAAGGTAAGTGTGTGGCCGGTTGGCTGGGACAGCCTCCCAAAGAGCACATGGTCACATTGCTGTAAGATCTAGTGTGAAGATGAAGAGAATTTATGAGCTCCTCAAACTGCAATTTGTAGAGGCAGATCCAGGCCTCAGGCTCAGTCTGATCAAGACACCAGCTGCTCCTTTAATGCTTGTTTCAGCTCTGCCCGCTTCTTTATATCCCCTCCCTTCTCAAGCTGTTTTTCTTCATGGTAGCAAAATGGCAGCAGCAATTCCAGGCCAACATACCAAACCATGTCTGAAATCTGCATCATCTCTGCAACTTCTTTTCTTAGCCATTGGACGAAAGTCCTGAGTTTTATTCTGATCAGACCAAATTAGTCATGTGTCCGTCCCTGAACCAACTTCAGTAGCAAGACAAAGGCTGTACCCTGAGTGGATTAGAACTGGTAGGGGCTGTCCCCAGAAACCGGGGCGGGGGGGTCTATCCCACCCACACTTCCTGGCTTCCTCATAATGAAAGTAGATGGTGTGGAAGCCAGGGAGACAACCTTCAATATCCATTAGTAAAGCAGTCCATGGGCTTGGCTGAGTGCTTTATTAATTTGGTAGATATCTTTTTACAACAAACTTCTTGATTTAAAGAACAAAGGGAAAACAATATGGATGGAGCCACATCACTTGAGCCCGTATAGGAGCAGTGTGTGTTTGGCTGGGGCAGAACAGACTTACTGATCTTCACTTTCACCACCTCTCTCCCCCTGCAGATCCTTCTGGCTGGTGGACGGGTCGACTACGAGGCAAGCAGGGCCTGTTCCCCAACAACTATGTGACCAAGATCTGAGGCGCCCATGACTCTGACGCATGGGGCAGAGGAGCTCCAGGCACTGACCAGGGGAGGGGATATTTAGGGGCTCCCCTTACAATCCACAATGAGCAACTGCTTTTCCAAGGCCTGGAGCTATTCTGGTACCTTCCCCATGGAGGACACTGAAAAGACTGGGTTGGGGACAGGGAGTGTCACTCCGTAAGTGATCCTAAAAGGTAGCCTCTTCATAGGAACCCAGGAGGGCAAAACCACCATGCATTAAGATTTATTTATTGTATTTAAACCTGGTGAGAGGACAAGTGAGGTCTGCTCAGACCTTATAGGCTTCTATCAAAACAGCACCCGGCTTGCTCACCAGGCCTAGGGAATGGCTGTAGGCGGTCGCTGACAAGTGCCTTTAGTTGAAGAGCACATTTCTTTCATCTCTTTTGTCCGTACCTGATACACACATTCCTCTCTGCCACCTTCCCTCAGGGAGGACCCGCCCTCTGCAGACTGGGCTCAGCGTGAGCAGGCACTTCCCACGCACATGCCAAGGGCAAGCTGGCCTGCTGAGCCCAGGGGGACAGCGGGGCACTGGTTTACACTTTGCCGCGACCATCAGGGCCGCCAAGCAGGTCAGGGGCTGGGGGCTGGGCTGCCGGCTTTGCTTTCTCTGGGTCTTCAGTTGGAATGTGGCTGGCCCATGTTGGTTTGTGTTTAAATGCTGTACTTATTACAAGAAGGATCTTTTTTCAAGCTGTACATTTATAAAAGCAGATCATATACTGTATATATAAAAATCTTGAGATGGTAGAAACATGTATGAATGTACTAAGTAGTAGTCCACTGTACTCATTCATAAGGTAGGTTTTCTTACAAAACTCACACCAGGTACTTACAGATGTGCCCTGCTCTTTTCCAATTACGGAATGTCATTGCTTTCTAGCTCAGTCCCTGCAGACTCTTCTCAACTCTTTCCCTATAGGAAACTTCCTCCGCATCCCACCCCCACCTCCTAAATAAATAAAGGAATCCGCGAACACCTTCTTCTTTCATGACATTTGTTATGGGTTGAATTGTGCGCCTCCAAAGAAGATGTGAAAGTCCCAGCCACCAGTACCTCAGAATATGACCTTATTTGGAAATGGAGCCTTTACGGAGCAAACAAAATTAAAGTGAAGTCATTAGAGTGGGTCTTAATCCAATATAATGGTGTCCTGATGAAAAGGGGAAATTTGGACACAGAGACCAACATGCAGAGGAAAGACCATGTGAACAGGCAGGGAGAAGACAGACAGCCATTCACAAGCCCAGGAGAGAGGCCTGGAACAGATTCTCCCTCACAGCACTCACAAGGAACCAACCCTGCCCACCTTGGTCTTGGACTTCCAGCCTCCAGAACTGAGGCAATACATGTCACTGTTTAAGCCACTCAGTTTGGGGTACTTTGTTACAGCAGCCCTAACCAACTAAAACTGTGTTTTCTTGCCATAATAGTGAAAAGTCGGAAACTGTAATGCCCATCAATAATGGAATGGTTGTAAGTAGAGACTGCCATTTCTCTACCTCTCCTCCTCTGGTTGCCATGGCCATTCTTAAGCTACTGGGAACTTAAGAGTTTGAGCAGCATACACCTTTGAGTCATTTCAGGATCCTCAAGTCCATGGGAAAAAATTATCAGGGCTTACATATAAGGAAAAAAAAATGGATCTAGATTTGAAATGAAGATACGGCATTTAATTCTCCTTTTACTTCAAGAACAGGGAGCAAACTCCATTCTGTAACAGTAACAAATAACGTTAAAAGGCTACTTCAGTTCCATGTTGTGACCAGAGAGGAAAGTAAAGCCATGATGTGGTGAAATGAGGAAAGGTAATCCTATTGACACTAATGATCTCTATATATTTTACAAAGTACTTTCACATTCATGGACTCCCCACAGTGGGACGAAGATACCATAAGAGCTAGGACCGAGGAGCATGCTGGGGTCCCCACAGCCACCAGCACTCAGGCTACTTTCTCAGGGCAGGAACACCAGGACCATCTTCCCTTGTTACAAGCCCCTGGCTGGCTGGGACAAGCCTTTGTTTTTCCTCCTGATTGGCATTTTACACTTGTGTATAACTGGGAACCGTCAGGCTCTAGGTGACAAAACTGGGACTGAGTGAAATCTCCCACGAGTAGCACGAACACCCTCATCCATGGAAATCACAGACCAAGCCCTTAGCACCTGCATCGTGTGCCCAGCCAGTGCCAGGCTCACGGAGATGCCCAGCAAATGGTGCTGAAATAGGTGAGTGACCCATAGGGGAAGGAGACTTAGATCTGTGTAGAGATGCTGAAATGCTGACACTATTAAGAAAAGTTTGGAGAAACAGTGGTTTATCTTAAACTTATTTGTATATATGTAGAAATTCAACATGGGGACTACCAGAAAAATGCCTTTTTTCCCCTTTAGGGTCTTTAAGACACTAACCTGGGTTTCCTCTAGTCTCTGGATCTAGCCTGGCCTGCCATTTTGTTCACTGTGCAGTTAAGTAAATATGACCACTTCAGGAGTCACTTACCAGGAAAGAACATACAGAACGGGGCCACCCCCACTTTCTGGAACTTGCCATCCTGTTTGAAATAAGGGGTGTTGATGTGCACACACAGCAACATGGAGAGCAGTATCAAACACAATGTAAAAATGTGATACCCCTTCAACCAAAGGTTTCAGGTAACCATGAACTAAATGAGAAGGCCTGACTGTGTACCCTAGGGCAGAGGTGTTCGAGCTTTAGTGGTAGATGAGAGAGAGACAGAGGTGTATATAAGGGTGGCATCTACTCTACTGATGGCCATCTGTGAGACAGAGGCTGATCTCAAATTCCTGGGCTTAAACAATCCTGCCTCAGCCTCCCAAAGTGCTGGCATTATGGGCATGAGCCACCGCACCTGGCCAACTGGCTTCTTAAAGACATGCAAAAGGGCCATCTCTTCCACAGTGGTTTTTTAGCAATACACAGACATGTGGAGAGAGCAAAGGGTGAAGCCTTGAATAAGCTTGCTCCCCAACCAGGAAGGGTGCCAACCCACTGACCTCCCAACATGGGGTCCCAGCCCACTGTAATCAAACCTGACTCACCACTATTACCAAGTCCAGCCCAATGGAGGTGGAAAAGCATCGTGCAGTTTCCTTCTTAAAGGACCTGCCCTGTGTGCACACCATGTCCACCAGTATTCTACCGGCCAGAGCTTAGTCATGTGGCCTCAACTCAAGGGGGCTGGTCTTTCCACAGAGCTGTCTCAGCAGCTTATCCAGAGCACCAGAATGAGAGCGGCCTCCTGCCAGGTGGAGCTGTTCACAAAAATGAGTGAGAGAAAATATGGATGTGCATCTATGAATTACAAACTCCATGGGCTTCCACAGAGCATGGCTTTTACATATCTAAATTCCCTCTCTTTGCGACTCCCTCCTGAACTCATCCCCAGACCCTCCCTGAGTGGAGCTGGTCACACTAAGTCTGCCTGTGCCTCTAATTGCTACCATTTCTTTTATAGGTGGTGTCCCAGTTAAGATTTCCCTGGCAGTAGAGCTGGATTCTGGTTTCCAGGGCAATCAACAGCAGAGCATGAATGGTGCTTCTCTGGTGGACGATTTAACTCTGTGTTTCTGGCATCCCTCACTTTTGTGATCAAAAGACCAGAGGAGCCATTCGGCAATTCTGCCCTCTTTCACTGTTTTGCTTTTCTCCCAGGGCCTGATTACAGTTCTTTCTGGATTTAGTAACGTGGTTTTATTCCTACCCACTAATCTTGATGCCTTTTTCTCTACTAGGCCATACCTCTCCACTCTGAGCACCCTTTCCAACCAGAAGCCTGGCTCAGTATGGTTCACTAGGTTGCCCAAGGTCACACAGTTCTTCCCTGGGGGAGCCACCATTGGAACTCTGAGTCAAAGGCCTGTGCTTTTTTATTTTGAGACAGCGCCTCACTCTGTCACCTAGACTGGAGAAAAGTAGAACAATCACACCTTACTGCAGTCTCAAACTCCAGGGCTCAAGCATTCCTCCCACCTCAGCCTCCCAAGTAGCTGGGACCACAGGTATGTGCCACCACACTCAGCTAATTTGTAGACATGAGGTCTCCCTATGTTGCCCAGCTGGTCTTAAACCTCTGGGCTCAAGCAGTCTTCCCGCCTTGGCCTCCCAAAATTCTGGGATTACAAGCATGAGCCACTGTGCCCGAAAGGCCTGTGCTTTTAATCATTTTCTCCAATTCAACAAATACTTAGTAATGTGATGGTCTACTGTGTTAGCCTTTCAACTGCCAATATCTTTCTCTCAAAAACAAAAAAATATATTTTTTAAAAAGAAAAAAACTCATGCATAGAACTCAACAGCTAGAAACTTGTAAACTCCTTTAATGGGCAAGAGCTCCATCTAACAAATCTGAATCCTCTGATCCATCTCTTTCCAAGACCATTAACCTTCTCCTTAAAATAATAACATCTATGTTCAAGTATCTTCCTCGTACTGGAAACTATACTAAGTGCTTGGCATACTTTATTTAGCACAACCCTATGAGGTAGACACTCTTATCCCCACTTCACAGGTACAGAAACTAAAGTATAGAGGTCACAACTACTTAGAATCAAACTCAAAGCACCCACGTTCAGAGTTAGTGCTCTTCTATACTATGAATCCATATCCCATTTTTAATTTCCATGTTTTTATGATACGGTTTCTACTTCTGCCGCTCATTTCACATTTATGACATTTGAGTTTGGGGTGCCTGCTGTGCCATCTAAAAAAGTATCTTAAAGGTCTTTATGACATCCTGGAAGAATTTCCTGAGTCAGAACATGCAATATTTAACTAAGTAAAATATGTAATAAGGAAGCTATAACATGTCTTTGGATATGCTTACAAAACTCAGGCGTTCTTGGAGAGAAGTTGAACTCAAGCATCTCTGGGAAATAATTGCTTGTCAGAGCCAGGAAAGCTGCCTTTCATGGTCTCACTTCGTTACCCTTCACACTTGTGATCAGAGTTGTCTAAGGCTGCCATGGGAACAAGCTTCACTAACCCAATAACGGATATTCATCAACTCTACACTAGGATTTCAACATATAAAGATATCCAAAACTTACAGTTAAAGACACACTAGTCAGGCAGTCCTGCCTGCCCAGGAAGAGAGTAAAAAGCCAGCCCTGACTGGAGCCACTTTCTCCTCCCCAGGGGCAGTTGTCCTCAACCACACCTGAATCACAGGAGCAGACACGGAATTTCTGTCAGCAGGAGGCAGCTCTTACCACACTCTAGGTTGGGGAAAATAACTGAGATAAATGAGTTTACTGCAAAGCACAGAGCCTTTATGAATCTTCCAATCATTTGCAATGTTTCACAAGTGTATTTGACTAACTCCTTTCTCTTACAACACCAATTAACATCTTGTTGAACCAGCGTCTTGGGAAGTTGTTTTTATACGAGACTATGTTTACGGTTTTTAAGTCAGTGGTTGGAGGTGAGGATGCACTCCCCCCACAGAAAACAATGTTTGAGCATCCCAGATTGACCTCAGACTGCTGAGCTACCAGCAAGAATTCCAAGCCAATGAGTGTTAGCTTGCTGGGCTCCGTGGGGGTGGGACCCAACGAGCCAGGCATCGGAGGGAATCTCCTGGTCTGTGGTTGTGAAGACTGTGGGAGAAGTGCAGCATCTGGGTCGGAGTGTACCTTTCCTCCTGGTACAGTCTGTCACGGCTTCCCTTGGCTAGGAAAGGGAAATCCCCCGACCCCTTGTGCTTCCCAGGTAAGGTGACGACCCACCCTGCTTCTGCTCACCCTCTGTGGGCTGCACGCACCTACTGTCCAACCAGTCCCAATGAGATGAACCAGGTACCTCAGCTGGAAATGCAGAAATCACCTGCTTGGTTGGGGGAGGGGTGCCTGCCATTGCTGAGGCTTGAGTAGGCGGTTTTACACTCATAGTGTAAACAAAGCTGCCAAGAAGTTCAAACTGGGCGGAATCCACTGCAGCTCAAGGCTGCTGCAGCCATACTGCCTCTGTAGATTTCCTCCTCCCTGGGCAGGGCATCTTTGAAGATAAGGCAGCAGCCCCAGTCAGGGACTTATACATAAAACCCCCATCTCCCTGGGACAGAGCACCTGGGGGAAGGGGAGGCTGTGGGCATAGCTTCAGCAGACTTAAACGTCCCTGCCTGACAGCTCTGAAGAGAGCAGCAGATCTCCCAGCACAGTGTTCAAGCTCTGCTACGGAACAGGCTGCCTCAAGTGGGTCCCTGACCCCCGTGTATTCTGACTGGGAGACACCTCTCAGTAGGGGCCAACAGACACCTTATACAGGAGAGCTCTGGCTGGCATCTGATGGGTACCCCTCTGGGAGGAAGCTTCCAGAGGAACAGGCAGCAATCTTTGCTGTTCTGCAGCCTCTACTGGTGATACCCAGGCAAACAGGGTCTGGAGTGGACCTCCAGCAGACTCCAGCACACCTGCAGAAAAGAGG
This sequence comes from Macaca mulatta, assembly GCF_049350105.2. NCBI lineage: Eukaryota > Metazoa > Chordata > Mammalia > Primates > Cercopithecidae > Macaca > Macaca mulatta. The sequence goes on along the minus strand of NC_133412.1, from coordinate 36,448,325 downwards.
CCTGTTACAAGGAAAACTAACTAATAGAAAGGAATAGTAGCAACATCAACAAAAAGGAAGTCTACTCAGAAACCCCATCCAAAGGTCACCAGCATCAAAGACCAAAGGTAGATAAATCCACAAAGATGGGGAGAAACCAGCACAAAAAGGCTGAAAACTCCAAAAAACAGAATGCCTCTTCTCCTCCAAAGGATCACAACTCCTCACCAGTAAGGGAACAAAACTGGATGGAGAATGAGTTTGACAACTGACAAAAGCAGGCTTAAGAAGATGGGTAATAACGAACTCCTCCGAGCTGAAGGAGCATGTGCTAACCCAGTGCAAGGAAGCTAAGAGCCTTGAAAAAAGGTTAGACAAATCGCTAACCAGAATAACCAGTTTAGAGAAGAACATAAATGATCTGATGGAGCTGAAAAACACAGCACGAGAACTTTGTGAGGCATACACAAATATCAGTAGCTGAATCGATCAAGCGGAATAAAGGATAGCAGAGATTGAAGATCAACTCAATGAAATAAAGCAAGAAGACAAGATTAGAGGAAAAAAGAGTAAAAAGAAACCAACAAAGCCTCCAAGAAATATGGGACTATGCGAAAAGACCAAATATATATTTGATTGGTGTAACTGAAAGTGACAAGGAGAATGGAACCAAGCTGGAAAACACTCTTCAGGATATTATCCAGAAGAACTTCCCAACCTAGCAAGGCAGGACAACATTCAAATTCAGGAAATATAGAGAACATCACAAAGATATTCCTCAAGAAGAGCAACCCCAAGACACATAATTGTCAGATTCACCAAGGTTGAAATGAAGGAAAAAATGTTAAGGGCAGCCAGACAGAAAGGTTGCGTTACCCACAAAGGGAAGCCCACCAGACTAACAGCGGATCTCTTGGCAGAAACCCTACAAGCCAGAAGAGAGTGGGGGCCAATATTCAACATTCTTAAAGAAAAGAATTTTCAACTCAGAATTTCATGTCCAGCCAAACTAAGCTTCATAAGCAAAGGAGAAATAAAATCCTTTACAGACAAGCAAATACTGAGAGATTGTGTCACCACCAGGCCTGCCTTACAGGAGCTACTGAAGGAAGCACTAAACATGAAAAGGAACAACTGGTACCAGTCACTGCAAAAACATATCAAATTGTAAAGACCATCAATGCTATGAAGAAACTGCATCAACTAATGGACAAAATAGCATCATAATGAAAGAATCAAGTTCACACTTAACAATATTAATCTTAAATGTAAACGGGCTACATGCCCCAATTAAAAGACACAGACTGGCAAAGTGGATAAAGAGTTAAGACCCATGAGTATGCTGTATTCAAGAGACCCATCTCACATGCAAAGACACACATAGGCTCAAAATAAAGGGATGGAGAAATACTTACGAAGCAAATGGAAAGCAAAAAAAAAAGCAGGGGTTGCAATCCTAGTCTCTGATAAAACAGACTTCAAACCAACAAAGATCAAAAGAGACAAAGATGGGCATTACATAATGGTAAGGGGATCAATTCAACAGAAGAGCTAACCATCCTAAATATATATGCACCCAATACAGGAGCACCCAGATTCATAAAGCAAGTTCTCAGAGACCTACAAAGAGACTTAGACTCCCACACAATAATAGTGGGAGACTTCAGCACCCCACTGTCAACACTGGACAGATCAATGAGACAGAAAATTAACAAGGACATCCAGGACTTGAACTCGGCTCTGGACCAAGCAGACCTAACAGTCATCTACAGAACTCTCCACCCCAAATCAACAGAATATACATTCTTCTCAGCACCACATCACACTTATTCTAAAATTCACCACATAATTCGAAGTAAAACACTCCTCAGCAAATGCAAAAGAACGGAAGTCATTAACAGTCTCTCAGACTACAGTGCAATCAGATTAGGACTCAGGATTAAGAACTCACTCAAAACTGCTCAACTATATGGAAACTGAACAACCTGCTCCTGAATAACTACTGGGTAACTAACAAAATGAAGGCAGAAATAAAGATGTTCTTTGAAACCAATGTGAACGAAGACACAAAGCACCCAAATCTCTGGGACATATTTAAAGCAGTGTGTAGATGGAAATTTATAGCACTAAATGCCCACAAGTGAAAGCAGGAATGATCCAAAATTGACACTATAACATCACAATTAAAAGAACTAGAGAAGCAACAGCAAATATATTCAAAAGCTAGCAGAAGACAAGAAATAACTAAGATCAGAGCAAAACAGAAGGAGACAGAGACACAAAAAACCCTTCAAAAAAATCAGTGAATCCAGGATCCGGTTTTTTGAAAAGATCAACCATACTGATAGACCACTAGCCAGACTAATGAGAAAGAAAAGAGAGAAGGATCAAATAGACACAATAAAAAATGATATAGGGGATATCACCACCGATCCCACAGAAATACAAACTACTGTCAGAGAATACTATAAACACCTCTACACAAATAAACTAGAAAATCTAGAAGAAATGGATAAATTCCTGGACACATACTAAACCTCCTGAGACTAAACCAGGAAGAAGTCAAATCCCTGAATAGACCAATAAAAAGTTCTGAAATTGAGGGAGTAATAGCCTACCAAACAAAAAATTCCAGGACCAGACGTATTCACAGCCAAATTCTACCAGAGGTACAAAGAGGAGCTGGTACCATTCCTTCTGAAACTATTCCAAACAACAGAAAAAGGGAATCCTCCCTAACTCATTTTATGAGGCCATTATCATCCTGATGCCAAAACCTGACAGAGACTCAACAGAAAAAGAACATTTTAGGCCAGTATCCCTGATGAACATCGATACAAAAATCCTCAATAAAATACTGGCAAACTGAATCCAGCAGCACATCAAAAAGCGTATCCACCATGATCAAGTCAGCTTCATCCCTGGGATACAGAGCTGATTCAATATATGCAAATCAATAAACATAATCCATCACATAAACAGAACCAATGACAAAAACCACGACTGTCTTAATTGATGCAGAAAAGGCATACAACAAAATTCAACACCCCACGCCTTCATGCTAAAAACTCTGAATAAACTAGGTATTGATGGAATGCATCTCAAAATAACAAGAGCTATTTATGACAAACCCACAGCCAATAGCATACTGAATAGGCAAAAACTGGAAATATTCCCTTTGAAAACTGGCACAAGACAAGGATGCCTTCTCTCACCACTCTTATTCAACACAGTATTGGAAGTTCTGGCCAGGCCAATCAGACAAGAGAAAGAAATAAAGGGTATTCAATTAGGAAAAGAGGAAGTCACATTGTCTGTTTGCAGATGACATGATTGTATAGTTAGAAAACCCCATCGTCTCAGCCCAGAATCTCCCTAAGCTGATAAGCAACTTCAGCAAAGTCTCAGGATACAAAATCAATGTGCAAAAATCACTAGCACTCCTATATACCAATAACAGACAGAGAGCCAAATCACGAGTGAACTCACATTCACAATTCCTGCAAAGAGAATAAAATACCTACGAATACAATTTACAAGAAATGTGAAGGACCTCTTCAAGGAGAACTATAAACCACTGCTCAAGGAAATAAGAGAGGATAGAAACAAATGGAAAAACATTCCATGCTCATGGACGGGAAGAATCGATAGCATGAAAATGGCCATACTACTCAAAGTAATTTATAGATTCAATGCTATCCCCATCAACCTACCATTGACTTTCTTCACAGAATTGGAAAAAACTACTTTAAGTTTCTATACGGAACCAAAAAAGAGCCCGCATTGCCAAGACAATCCTAAGCAAACAGAACAAAGCTGGAGGCAACATGCTACCTGACTTCAAACTCTACTACAAGGCTGCAGTAAACCAAAACAGCATGGTACTGGTACCAAAACAGACATATAGACCAATGGAACAGAACAGAAGCCTCAGAAATAACAGCAAACTTCTACAACCATCTGATCTTTAACAAACCTGACAACAACAAGAAATGGGGAAAGGATTCCCTATTTAATAAATGGTGTTGGGAAAACTGGCTAGCCATATGCAGAAAGCTGAAACTGGATCCCTTCCTTACACCTTATACAAAAATTAACTCAAGATGGATTAAAGATTTAAATGTAAGACCTAACCATAAAAACCCTAGAAGAAAACCTAGGCAATACCATTCAGGACATAGGCATGGGCAAAGACTTCATGACTAAATCACCAAAAGCAATGGCAACAAAGCCAAAATAGACAAATGGGATCTAATTAAAATAAAGAGCTTCTGCACAGCAAAAGCTCCATCTGACACAGGGCTAATATCCAGAGTCTACAAAGAACTTAAACAAATTTACAAGAAAAAAACACCACCATCAAAAAGTGGGTGAAGGATATGAACAGACACTTCTCAAAAGAAGACATTTTTGCAGTCAACAAACATGAAAAAATGCTCATCATCACTGGTCATTAGAGAAATGCAAATCAAAACCACAATGAGATACCATCTCATGCCAGTTAGAATGGCGATCATTAAAAAGTCAGGGAACAACAGATGCTGGAGAGGATGTGGAGAAATAGGAATGCTTTTACACTGTTGGTAGGACTGTAAATTAGTTCAACCATTGTGGAAGACAGTGTGGCGATTCCTCAAGGATCTAGAACTAGAAATACCATTTGACCCAGCCATCCCATTACTGGGTGTATACCCAAAGAATTATAAATCATTCTACTATAAAGACACACGCGCACATATATTTATTGTGGTACTGTTCACAATAGCATGCACTTGGAACCAACCCAAATGCCCATCAATGATAGACTGGATAAAGAAAATGTGGTACATATACATGGAATACTATGCAGCCATAAAGAAGGATGAGTTCATGTCCTTTGCAGGGACATGGATGAAGCTGGAAACCATCATCCTCAGCAAACTAACATAGGAACAGAAAACCAAACACTGCATGTTCTCACTCATAAGTGGGAGTTGAACAATGAGAACACATGGACACACAGAGGGGAAAACCCCTGCTGGGGGCCTATCGGGGTGGGGGACTAGGGGAGAGATAGCATTAGGAGAAATACCTAATGTAGATGACGGGTTGATGGGTGCAGCAAACCACCATGGCACATGTATACTTATGTAACAAACCTGCATGTTCTGCACATGTATCCCAGAACTTTAAAAAAAAAAAAAAAAAAAAAAAAGTTCAATGCCCATTAAAAACCAACCAAACAAAAAAATACAAAGCCATTTAGCCCATAATGTACCTGAAGCTGCACAACGAGAAAATGCATCCCAAGCTTCAACTTGAAGAGGATGCCACAGGCCCATTTTCTCCAGCTGTGACCCATGGGATGCCTCTCTCTGGTCTCAACCATGCCTTTGAGAGAGGGACCCATTACAAGGGTTGCTCTGGGCCAGACGTTCCAATGCAGGAATGAGAGAGCAGCTGACTAGCTTCTAGAAAGGAAAGTGTCATGGTTATCTTTCCATTTTAAATTTTCATAATAGACTTATTTGTATTCAAGAAGCTTAGGAATAGGTTTACTGTTCACTGAGGCCAAGTTCTAGTTTTTCCGTTTGAGAAAATGGTAGAAAGGTCTTGCCCAAGCCATAATGGCAATAATTTACATGCTATTCATAATAGCTCAAAAAGAAATTAGTCAAAGCAAGCTTTCACTGATTTCTTCAGTACAGAATACACAAATAAATACACATGGGATACCTTAAGAAAAACCAATCACTTTATTTTTCCTCAATATATATTTAGAAAATTGGTCTGAGAAGAGGTTTCATGAGATAGACCAGAGGACTATGTACAAAATCAAGAGTTCTAAACCAGTAAGAAAAAGGGTACAATGAAGCACACATCCCCAGGGGCGATGGCAGCCTAGGACCTTCCCATCAGTGGGGAGGCAAGATCTTTGACGGCTTTTGAGTTCAGCTGAGGGATCGTGCTGATCTTCAGGAGTTTGCTGCTTGCATACTTATTCTTGATGGCCTGCAGAATTTGTGATTAAGCACATGTCAGGAACCCCCACTGGTACCTTATTCCTAGTCTAATTCACAACTGTCAAAGGTCCAGGCCACAACCACCATCACAATGACAATGCCCAATTGCTGAAGCCAGTGAAAGCTCTGGGCTCATCACATGTGCCTGACCATTTCCTTCCATCCCCATTAATGAATAAAACCCAGCTGGTAGGGCCGGGCGCGGTGGCTCAAGCCTGTAATCCCAGCACTTTGGGAGGCCGAGACGGGTGGATCACGAGGTCAAGAGATCGAGACCATCCTGACTAACATGGTGAAACCCCGTCTCTACTAAGAAATACAAAAAACTAGCCGGGCGAGGTGACAGGCGCCTGTAGTCCCAGCTACTCGGGAGGCTGAGGCAGGAGAATGGCGTGAACCCGGGAGGCGGAGCTTGCAGTGAGCTGAGATCTGGCCACTGCACTCCAGCCTGGGTGACAGAGCGAGACTCTATCTCAAAAAAAAAACAAAAAAGAAAAAAAAAAAAGAAAAAAAAAAAAAACCCAGCTGGTAGCACAGGTGATCAGAACAAATGATTTCAAGGTCCGAGTAGCAGGCTTCCTCTCATAGCCTACCAGAGGGATGGGAGGGGGAGCTGTGTTTATGACACCTAAGTGCCATCAGACATAACAGGTTCACCAGACCTGGCAGCAATAGCCGACAATCAAAGAGGGTGGCAACTAGCACTTAACAAATCCCAGACAGTCCTCTCAGGACTGAACACACAGTACGCTACCATGAAGCAAATCATGTTGTGAGGACACTTTAGACTCTTCTGAGGTTCAAATGCCTTGCTCTTTGCCACAACACACTTGGTGAGCTCTGATGTTTGGTGTCACACAAGGACAGCACTAAGTCTCCTCTGGTTCCTCCTCATAGGTGGGCCATACAGAGATAGACACCACGCCCTCAGGATGCCCCCTGAATGGGCGTCTTCTCTCTTAACCATGCTTGCTAATTAGGTGTTTTTCCATCATTGCCTCAAAAGATCCTGGACAAAGGCTCTGAGTAATATCACCTGAATCCTGCTTCCACACTGCCATTTGAAGTGGGCCCTCTCTCTTCCCAATCCCATGCAGAGCAGCCTTCTCTGCTTGCAAAGTGCCCTCCCCAGGACACTGGTATGAGCACAGAGTAATTCAACACATTGAGTAACTGGCTGGCTGACTAGGAACTGGGCCTAGACATGGCTAGCCTATCGACTTTGTTTCAAAGAAAGTTTGCTCCCAGAGTTTATCCGTATGCTGCACACCATACTATATCAGAAAAATATAAAGGATAAAGGATTTGTGCTAAAACTCTCACGTTATTAATATATTTACATGACAGCACACACACACACCCCACATATACACAAAACCCAGAACCTAAAGCATTCCACAGCTTAAGAAACAATAGTACTTACGATGAATTTAGTTAAGTTTTCGTTTACTTTCACCACATTCTTGGCCATGTGCTGCATGACTTCCAATACTTCATTCTCTGTGTATCCTGTGTAATACTGCTGCTTTAAGTTCTAAAACACAAGAAGCAGACACACATGACTGAGGGGAAAGAGAAAACCTCTGCTTCTTTAGAAGAACACATCTCATACATGATGACATTACTTATGTAAAAGCTGTACAAAAATATTCTTACCTTCTGGAAATTCAATCAAAGTCCTAAGCACTCCCACAGTACCAGCAACACTAAAGCAGCTGGTAAATGCAAGATGATTCTGGCCCTGAGACCAGACTAAATGAAGACATTGTGAAGCTCTCAGCTAAATCAAGTGCCAAAGGTCCCATAGGATCTTTTAAAGAGGTTGCACCGGTAGGAGTCCTTCAAGTGACAACACTGAAAGGGGATGAAAAAGGAGACACTTAAAACAAAGTGTCCCTTTACAGTGCTGGCCACATCTCACACAACCCTGCGTCAAAGCCCTCCCCAGCTGTCTCTGTTATGAGCTCAAGAACCCAAACAGACATACTGTCGGTCAGGGAAAGATATTCAGAAATAAGAAATAAACTGTGCTAAAAAAGCAACAATCTATCAAATCCAGAAGAACTAGGTAGGACTACCTACAATTCTCTTGTTGAACCCTGTGTAATTAAGCACCAGAGAACAGAGAGAACTCAGACAACACCACAACAAGCCTTGTGACCTAGCCTCCCAAAGAGTAAAATACAAGCAAAAGAACAGCTGTCCATTGATAGTAGGATTTATCATGTAAGAAGATACATAAATTGGCGGGGCCCAGTGGCTCATGTCTACAATTCCAGCAGTTTCGGAGGCCAAGGCAAGAAGATTGCTTGAGTTTAAGAATTTCAGACCAGTTTGTGTAACATTGGGTGACCCTATATCTATGAAAAATGAAAAATCAGCCAAGGATGGTGGTGTCCACCTATAGTCCCAGTTACTTGAGGAGCTGAGAAGGAAGGATTGCTTGAGCCCAGAAGTTTGAGGTGTAATGAGCTATTAAGGCCATTGCACTCAGCCTGGGCAACAGAGTGAGACCGTGTCTTTAAAAAAAAAAAAAAGGAAAAAGGAAAAAAAGATCAGGCACAGTGGCTCACGCCTGTAATCCCAACACTTTGGGAGGCCGAGGTGGGCGGATCACCTGAGGTCAGGAGTTCGAGGCCAGCCTGACCAACATGGTGAAACCCTGTCTCTACTAAAAATACAAAAATTAGCCAGGCGTGGTGGCACATGCCTGTAATCCCAGCTACCCAGGAGGCTGAGGCAGGAGAGTTGCTAGAACCCAGGAGGCAGAGGCTGCAGTGAACCAAGATCGTACCACTGCACTCCAGCCTGGGGAACAGAGAAAGACTCCCTCTCAAAAAAAAAAAAAAAAAAAAAAAGGTATGTCAACTGACTTTAAGAATTCTGTGACAAAAATTCTAAAAGCGAAAGTACATTTTTTTCATATGCATGGTATAATTGGCAAATTAAACCACAATTTAATCTTTTTCTTTGAAGACCGGGTCTTAACTTTGTTGCCCAGGCTGGAGTGCAGTGGCACTATCAGAACTCACTGCAGCCTTGATATCCTGGGCTTAAGTGATCCTCCCACCTCAATCTTCCTAGTAGCTGAAACTATAGGTGTGCGCCACCATGCCTGGGTTCTGTCGCCCAGGCTGGAGTGCAGTGGCGCAATCTCGGCTCACTGCAACCTCTACCTTCCGGGTTTAGACAAATCTTGTGTCTCAGCCTTCCAAGTAGCTGAGACTACAGGCATGTGCCACCACACCCAGCTAATTTTTGTATTTTTAGTTTAGTTTGTATTTTTAGTAGAGACAGAGTTTCACCATGCTGGCTAGGCTGGTCTCAAAGTCCTGGCCTTAAGTCATCCACCTGCTTCAGCCTCCCAAAGTGCTGGGATTACAGGCATGAGCCACTGCCCAGTCTACACAATTTAATCTTAATCCTAAAATACTTTGAAGGGAAAAAAGAGGAAGCAAGAGTAAAAACTGAAATAATGCACAATTTCTAGAATTTTGAAATCAATTCTCAGAAAACTGGGACAGCAAAGCACATTTAAGAGTAAGGTGACTAAAAATGAGCCATTGGTACCATATATCAGTGGCATTTTTGCCTCAAATGTTTTATTTAAAAAAAATTCCAAATCTACAGAAAAACTGAAAGAATGACCCTGTAGATATCCTTCATGTAGATTGATCAATCATGAACATGCACCACGTTTTCCTCCTCTCCCTCTCTCTATATATGTATACTCACACACAATTTTTGCTATGCCATTTGAAAGCAATTTGCAGATATCACAGCACATCCCTGCTAAACATTTCAGAAGCATATTCTAAAAAGTACATTTTTGTACCTATCCATAACACCATTCTCACATAAGAAACACTGTCACCAGTGACTATTTTTTTAAGCATCCAGGCAGTTCCTTTTAAAATGTCTCACATTCTGGATTTGCACATTTCCTCATGATTTAATTCATGTCAAACGTTTTGGGCATGAATAGGTGATAATGTATACATCTTACTGCACAACATGGCACAGCAACTCAGGTTGTCTGCCAATGGCAATGCTGAGCTTAATCACTGGGTGAAGGTGGAAACCACCAGACCACTTCATCATAGATGTGCAGTTTTGCTACAGAATTAACAAGTATCTATGGGATGATAATTTGAGACCATGTGAATCTTGTTTCCCAAAATTATTCCATCTAGTGATTTTTGCATTCATTGATGCACCTTGCTTGAATAAATTATTACATTACAGGTTGAAAATTAGTGGTTTCTAACTCTACCATTCTACTTTAATTATTCTGATTTTTAAAAATGAACCCCTGTTTTATTTTTTGTATCATAATGGACCCATGAATCCTTTTTTTTATACACTACAATCTATTACTGTCATTTTTCTTTTTAATGCTCTAATTCAGTCAGCCAGAGCCCTTTCAAGCCCATTCCTATGTCCCTCCTTCCCTTCCTATTTTATTGTGGTGCAATCATAGGTCACTGCAGCCTCAGACTCCTGGACTAAAGGGATGCTCCTGCCTCAGCCTCCTGAGTAGCTGGGACTATAGGCACATGCTGCCATGACCAGCTCTCCTATGTCCTTTGGTGTGACCTCATTGATCTTTGAAAATTTGTGTGCTATCTGGCACAAATTTTTCTAGGCTTACCTTGTACTTTCCCTGCCATAGCCCTTAAATCAGCAATTTCACTAATGAACCCTAGTTGACAGTAGATGATGGTATTTAGTATCCAAGATGTGCGCACTAAATATGCTCACTACTACTGAGTTGTCACTGTTTCTGAGACCCTTTATTCTGAATTTGCCGTTATTTTCAAAACATAATAGGGGTTTTCCTTTGTTTTTGTTTTGCTATTTCCTACGTGAGGACTAACCTTTAGTTTTTAATTGTTAATATTTTCTCTCTTAGGCCAGGCACAGTGGCTCACGTCTGTAATCCCAGCACTTTGGGAGGCCAAGGTGAGAAGATCACTTGAGCCCAGGAGTTCGAGACCAGCCTGGGCAACATAGGGAGAGCCAATCTCTAGAAAAAACTTTAAAATTAGCCAGGCATGATGGCGTGTGGCTGGGTCCCAGCTACTCAGGAGGCTGAAGTGGGAGGATCACTTGAGCCCAGGCAATTGAGGCTGCAGTGAGCTTTAGTAGCGGCACCACACTCCAGCCTGGATGACAAAGCAAGACCCTGTATAAAAAATTAACTAATTTATAATTAAAAAAACTCTTCCTATAGTGAAAATTTTAGTCCTTAATAACATGAATAAATTTGTTTTATCCTACAATACACATAAAATAGTTCCAGAATTATAACAACAGATTAACAACGAACCTACTAAGTAAACTTGATGTTACCACTTTAGTCCTTTGTTTTGTCATACTTTAAATCCCACTAAGGATGCTCAGTCAGAATGCTGTGTTCAGGTTACATATTTTTTTTTTTTTTCTTTTTTTGAGACAGGGTTTTGCTCTGTTGCCCTGGTTGGAGTGCAGTGGCATGATCATAGCTACTTCAGCCTTGAACTCCCAGGCTCAAGCAATCCTCCTGCCTCAGCCTCCTGAGTAACTAGGACTACAGGTGTGCACCACCATACTCAGCTAATTTTTAAATTTTTTGTAGAGATGGGGGTCTTGCTATGCTACCCAGGTTGGGCTCGAACTCCTGGGCTCAAGCAACAAGTACTTAAATTAATTATTTCCTCTGTGTTCTGTTACCAATTTCACATGTGGTTACATTGTTTATTTCCACTTAATTACAATTTAAAGTTTGCATAAAATATTTACATTGTTCAAAAATCAAAAAAGTTACACTGTATTATAAAGTCAATAAAAGGTTACAATCAGAAGCCCTCTCATCCTCAACCTCCGCCCTGTTCCACAGAACCCCATAGTATCCACTTTCATTCTTTCTGGTTTATTCCTCCTGTACCAAAAAATTAAACAAATATATAAATATATATACATACATACAGACACACACACTTTCTTGCATAAAATGTAAACTACAATATACATTGTTTAGGTGAACAGCTCCACCATGTTGCCCTGGTGACCTTGCCTATATCCATATAGGACAGGCCAAGGCCTGAACCACAGCTGATTGGTCCTGGCAAAATGCTTTGTGATCCTCCTGGAAAAGGAGGGGATGGCAGGTGTGGGCAGAGCTGCGGCCCAGCCATCTCCCATTCACCTCCCTATCTCCTCTGGGAGGCTGTCACCAGACAGCTTCTTCTATTTTTTTTTTTTTTTCTGGAGACAGAGTCCCGCCCTATCCCCCAGGCTAGAGTGCACTGGCACGATCTCAGCTGAATGCAACTTTTGTCTCCCGGGTTCAAGTGATTCTTATGCCTAGGCTTCCCGAGTAGCTTGGATTACAGGCACCTACCAACATGCCTGGCTAATTTTTGTATTTTTAGTAGAGACGGGGGTTTTGCCATGTTGGCCAGGCTGGTCTCAAACTCCTGACCTCAGATGATCTGCCCACCTTGGCCTCCCAAAGTGCTGGGATTACAGGCATGACACCCGGCCAAGACAGCTTCTTATCCCCTAGGTTCTGATGAAGTTTTCTGCTGTGCTGCTTTCAGGGTATACCTGCAGACTAGAAGACTGCTTAGCAGTGATCTATAACTGGCTTCTCCACAGCAGTGTACCTGTGGCTTGCACTGCAGCCATCCAGCTCCATTTGTTTCCACATTATCCTTTTTGCCATGTGAAACAAAGACCCAGGGAGCTGCCAACCTTGGCTACTCTTCTGAATCTACAAGTGGCTCATTCTATTCTTACTGGCTAAATCAGTCAGGCCTTGGCCTTCCTTTGTCTCGTGTGCTTGACAACTTTTTGACTTAACATAATATCTAAGAAATTGTCAGTTCTTAGTGGCCTTCCTCATTCTGTACTACTCTATAATGCATACATGCACCCTGGTATATATAGTCAACTCACTTCTATTTGAACTGTTCCAAGTAGCTTGCTTGCTTTCTTTCCCAAGAGACAGGGGTCTCTCTATGTTCCCCAGGCTAGACTTGAACTGAGCCTGAGCTCAAATGATCCTCCTCCTTCAGCCTCCCAAGTAGCTAGAACTATAAGCACAAGCCCCCACGCCCCTCTGCAAGCAGCTTTCCTTTAGGCCTTTGAACTTTAAACAGTTGCTTCAGGCTAGGCATAGTGGCTCATACCTGAAATCCTAGCACTTTGGGAGGCTAAGGTGGGTAGACTGTTTGAGCCGAGTTCAAGGCTACCCTAGGCAACATGACAAAACCCTGTCTCTACAAAAAAATTACAAAAATTAGCGAGGCATGGTCATGCATGCCTGTAGTCCCTGTTACTCGGGAGGCTGTGGTAGGAGGATCACTTGAGCCTGGGAGGTCAAGGCTGCAGTGGGCTGTGATGGCACCACCACACTCCAGCCTACACGACAGAGTGAGACCCTGTGTCAACAACAAAACAAAACCAATTGCTTCAATGACAGTGTTGTAAAAATTCTAAGGCCTTTTCATATTATGAGGGACTAAAATATAGCCTAATTAATTTCTTCTTAAATCCACCACTCACCCATTTTCCTTGTCCTAGAAGCTTCTGAGACAAACAGGAAGCAGCTGCTGCTACCTTAGAAGGATGATAATGCACCATATCATAGTCGATGAGAGTCAGCTCCATCAAATATTTGGCTAAAGTGTGCTGTTCAACATCAACCTAAGAAACAACAGCAACAGACAGTAAGAATCACAACTGTAATTACTATCTTGCAAAAGTCTGCATGAAGCCTAGGAACTCCAATTCACTTAACTCACTTATCCTTCTGAAGAATTACTCTATTCCACACTATGTTGTAAACATAGATCATGAGGCCTTTCTCTTAAGAACTGATGAGGTAAGCATTAAGACTTATCTAGGCCGGGCACGGTGGCTCAAGCCTGTAATCCCAGCACTTTGGGAGGCCGAGACGGGCAGATCACGAGGTCAGGAGATCGAGACCATCCTGGCTAACACGGTGAAACCCCGTCTCTACTAAAAAATACAAAAAAAAAAAAAACTAGCCGGGCGAGGTGGCGGGTGCCTGTAGTCCCAGCTACTCGGGAGGCTGAGGCAGGAGAATGGAGTAAACCCGGGAGGCGGAGCTTGCAGTGAGCTGAGATCCGGCCACTGCACTCCAGCCTGGGCGACAGAGCGAGACTCCGTCTCAAAAAAAAAAAAAAAAAAAAAAAGACTTATCTAAAGGATGCGTCCTATAAATTAATAAGCTTTCCTTTAATTAGGTGAAGGTTTCTAGGATGAGACACCAAGCAAAAACAGTCTCTTACAGAGTTGGAGGCACTTACTTCCCCGGCTTTTGATGCTCGCCTTAAGAAGTGTAGTGGCAACGGTCGACCCAACTCAAATTTCAATTCTTTCAAAATTAGAGTTTCCATTTCTCGGATTTGGGAACTGGTATAAGCGTTGTCTGTGATGTAAACAAAGTCTTCAATATTTGGAGAAAACATCTCCTCATACTTGGAAGCCAAGAGCAGAGCAGTAATCCCAACTAATTGAAGCTTCTTCCGGGAAACTGGCTGAACCTAATGCAAAATTAACGTATCAAAAGTCACACCTAACAAGAAGAGCGAAGCTTTGGGTGGGAAAAGAGGAAAGGGAACCCAGTCCTGGAAACGTGCACATTGTCTTTGCTCATGGCCCTCATAAGGGCACAGGAGACCTGACTGTTCCACCACTGATCATGACAGCTATCTGTAATTGAGTACTGTGTGCTAGGCACAGTGCTAAGATTCTAACATACTGTCTCATCTAATCCTCATAAAAATCCTAGGAAGGACATATTTTATTCCTCAATTACAAATAGATGTCCTGAGAACAGATTCAGACACCATGCCAAGATCATTCAGTTGCCAAGAAGGGAAGAATTCAAGCCTGAATACCAAGCTCCTAGTCACTCTTCCCACAACTTCATGCTGACTTGAGTATCTGTGGCAGCCCTGACCTGACACACTAAGCATGGTCGGAATAGAGATGAGGCCAAAGAAAAAAAGTGAGAATTTAATGGATGGCTAATTTCCTTAATCCTTACCAAAAGCACACCCATTATTCAGCTTAGAAAATTTTTCACTAACGCTTTGGAGTCAGGGAGACTCTCAGGCTAGGTAAAGTGTTTCCCTTAATTGCTTTCTTTCCCCTCCCAAACTGGGACTCTGCGCTTTTCTTGCTTCAACTCTCATTATTAAAAATCTACCATGGCTGGGCATAGTGGCTCATGCCTATAATCCCAACACTTTGGGAGGCCGAGGTGGGCGGATCACTTGAGCTAAGGAGTTTGAGACCAGCCTGGGCAACATGGCAAAACCCCATCTCTATAAAAAATCAAAAACTTAGCTGGGTGTGGTAGCATACGCCTATAATCACAGCTTCTTAGGAAGCTGAGGCAGAAGGATTGATTGAGCCCAGAAGTTGAGGCTACAGTGAGCCCAGATTGTGTCACTACACTCCAGCGTGGGCAACGACAGAATAAAACCCTGTCTCAAAAAAATAAAAAATAAAATATTGTTGTGCTTTCCTGCCCAAAGAGGAATGCATACTACCTGGGATTTTGTAGTATCTTAGGGCCATTATTGTAAAGTAATTTTTATTACATTGTTGGACAGAATTTGTGCCTGACCTAAACCCCTATCCTGAATGTTGAATTTAAATAAATAAATCCTTATCTGCAGGGCTATTGTTTGGTAGATAACACACTGGCGATTTATATCTGCTTTCTCTTCTAACAGGTCAGGGGCTGTGCATTACTCACTGATAAATATGCTGAAGATTATTTTTGCCTCTCATTTTCTTATATTACTCTTTATTACACTACATTCTCAGTCCACTCCACACACACCCCTGCTCCTTTAAAAAAAACACCTTCTTCTTCCACCTGCTTCTTCTACAGTGATTCAATGCCATAGTTGGCTGGAAATGTGGAGGTTCTCTAGCCAAACTCATCATTTTTCAGAAGAGGAAACTTAAAACTTAACACCAAAGAGCACCAAATTATGGAAATTGTGCAAGCAGGCCCAGAAAACCAGCATCCAAAGGCACTACAGGCTTCAGATGGACTTCCAGCCCAACTGATGGTATATTCCTCTGATGAAGGATTGTGGCAATGCAATATTTCCCCCAAGTGCTTTTTAGTTGACTGGTCTTACAGAAATGCCCAATATTGGTCAGCATCATCAAAGGCTTGACACATCTGGATTACTTCCCTTTTTAGTCCCTAAAGTTCTTTGGCTTCTCATAATTTGATTTTTGGTTTTTTTTTCAGAAGTACCCACTTTAGTTTTCTATCTCCCAAGCATAAATGCAATGTTCAATGAGCCACTGGCGTGAAGTCCCTGAAGCCACACCTACCTGTAAAAATCGATCCATAATGGCAACACACATGTACAGAGTCTCCTGCAGAAGCCTAAACTTGGAGTGGACCTGCACCAGCCAGTCCACCAGGATGGCACGCATGCGTCCATTTATATCTCTTCCATCTAAGAAATGTGGGTTTATGGACTGCAAAACCTGTGGGTAGAATCAAAAGTTTAAAAAGCTGACCTTGTTTCCTTCCCAGCTGTGTGATAAATTCCACATTGCTTATACAACCAAAACACAAAGACCCACCCACCTCCAGCTGCCTGAGATACTGATAGATATCCTTAACGTAGTCACTGCAGAGCTGAGGGTTCTCCCAATCTTCATTATCAATGTCCTCGATTTTGCAGAGCAAGGCATCAGAAAAAGCTTGGCAGAGATTCTCTTCCTTCATGGAGACATCCTCAGGTGTGGGAGAAGGACCCTACACCAACAAATTAAGGCACATGTAGGAGAAGCCTTAACCACAAATACATGCAGAGCCAACTGGCTTAAATATCAATATCATAAGCACATTTGAAATAAGTTGAAGACAAAACAAATTCTATACCAAGAGGTGAATAATTCAAGATAACGTATGTGAAGTTCTTCAAGAGACACTTATCTGTTTAAAACTAATTTCACTCAAACTGAAAACTTAAGTCCTCCCAATGGCCTACAGACCTTATATAATCTGGCCCTCCCCACTTCCCTCGCTGACCCATCTCCTGCTTCTCTCCCCTGACTGCTCCACTCAAACCAGGTTCTTCTTACCCAGAAAGCTCTTGCCCCTATGTCCATATGGGTAATTCCCTTACTTTCTTCAAGTTTTGGTTAAATGTTACATTCTCAATGGGGTCTATCCTGACTCCTATTTAAAATTATCTGGCCAGGCACAGTGGCTCATGCCAAGGCAGGTGGATGGCTTGAGCCCAGGAGTTCAAGACCAGCCTGGTCAACATGGCAAAACCCCGTCTCTTCTTTAAAAATACAAAAATTAGCTGGGTGTGATGGTGCCCCCCTGTAGTCCCAGCTACTCAGGAGGTTGAGGCAGGAGAACAGCTTGAACCTGGGAGGCAGAGGTTGCAATGAGCCAAGATCATGACACTGCACTCCAGCCTGGGCTGGACGGAGCAAGACTCCACCTCAAAACCAACCAAATAAACAAACAAAAAACAAAATTATCACCTGTCTCCAATCCCTGTCCTCCCACCCTACCCATATGTCTCATCTCTGTTTTTTCTCATAAAACCTATACTTCTAAAATTCTATAGTTTATATAGTATGTGTATTATTATCTGTTTACCTCTGCCAGAATGTAAGCTCTAAAAGCTTACATTTATTTAATTGGTTTTGCCCACTAAGGTACCTCAAACATCAATATAATCCCTGATACGTAGTAGGTGCTCAATAAATGAAAGAAACTTGACCACCTGGGTTCAAAGATTATTGGAGCAGATCATTCTACTTTAGTAGCAGCCTCTTCTGCAGTATAATGTTTTCTTCTCTTTACTAATTTATTCTAAATTGAAAAACTGGCAACTAAAAAGGAGAAAAGCATATTCCAGTCTATAAATGAAATAAGAGAAGGGAGCAAAGACTGAGCAAGTATAGAACTCAGTATTTCACTTTCCTATGCTGACTGGGTAATTATTTATAAAAATTACACAAATTAAAAATTTATAAAGTCGTTAAAACAAGCATTTATTAATGAAATATAAATAAATCATTGCTTTTTAAAATTTTATTTATTTATTTATTTTGAGATGGAGTCTCACTCTGTCCCCCAGGCTGGAGTGCAGTGGCATAATCTCGGCTCACTGCAAGCTCCGCCTCCTGGGTTCACGACATTCTCCTGCCACAGCTTCCAGAGTAGCTGGGACTACAGGCGCCTGCCACCATGCCCGGCTAATTTTTTATATTTTTAGTAGAGATGGGGTTTCACCATGTTAGCCAGGACGGTCTCGATCTCCTGACCTCATGATCTGCCCGCCGTGGCCTCCCAAAGTGCTGGGATTACAGGCGTGAGCCACCGCACCCGGCCAAATCATTGCTTTTAAAAAGAAGTACTTCTCCAAGTAAAACCTAATAAGATGCTAAGCTATACAAATATATATTAAGGTAATAAAATATTTTTTAAAAAGAGGAGGCAGCCAGGCGTGGTCAGAAGTTTGAGATCAGCCTGACCAACGTGGTGAAGCCCCGTCTCTACTAAAAATACAAAAATTAGCTGGGCCCGTGGTGGCGCACACCTGTAAACCCAGCTACTCAGGAGGCTGAGGCAGGAGAATCGCTTGAACCCGGGAGGCAGAGGTTGCAGTGAGCCGAGATTGCGCCACTGCACTCTAGCCTGGGCAATAGAGTGAGACTCTGTCTCAAAAAAAAAAAAAAAAAAAAAAAAAGAGAGGGCTTTATGATAGAATAATTTTAATTTACAGTAAAGCTCAATGATTATAATTTCCAGTCTTAGAGGATACAACAACAACAACAGAGAGCAGTTTAAAACATGTCCTCCCCTCTTAAATCAAAGGTTTTAAACTGAGGAGGGACCAGGTGAGCAAAAGCTATGCAGGCATGCATGCCATTTATTCAAGAATTTGAGAACCCAGGCCAAGTGCGGTGGCTCACACCTGTAATCCCAGCATTTTAGAAGGCTAAAGCAGGTGTATTGCTTCAGCTCAGGAGTTCGAGGCCAGCTTAGGAAACATGGCAAAACCTCACCTCTACAAAAAATACAAAAATTAGCCAGGCATGTTGGCGCACTCTTGTTGTCCCAGCTACTTGGAGGCTGAAGTGGGAGAATCACCTGAGCCCAGGAGACCAAAGCTGCAGTGAGCCGTGATTATGCCACTGCACTCCACCCTAGAGATAGAGTGTGACTCTGTCTAAAAAAAAAAAAAAAGAAAAAGAAAGGAAAGGAAAGAATAGCATAGAATAGAATAGAAGTTGGACACCTGGAAACCTCAAGGAGCTAGGACAAATGAGTAGAGGTACCCAGGGTACCAGAGACGGTAAGACCTTAAGGAAGATGAACAGGCAAAAGGAAACCAAAGAAAATCAAGGCAATTCAGGGAAGTGCAAATTGATTTGAGATGTCAGCAGGATAGCCTGTGAGGTGTGAGAAGATGAGCTGAAAAGCAGAACAAGAGCTGGGCTAAGCAGCTTAGATTTTATCCAAAGGTAAGGTGCAACAACTGAAGGAGTTTAGCAAGTGACTGGAATCAGATTTGCATTGTAATAAGTATATGCAGCTTCAGGTGAAGGTTAGCCTTTTCAAGGATAAGCATTATCACCCACCCCTGGAAGGGCAGTCAATACCAAAAAGTCTGGTTTAAGGAGTCAGAGGTTATCATGTGCTATCATAGCAGTTTAGAATGTTTTTCTGGCTCCTATTCAGAAGTGCAACTGAGTTTAGCCATATCCAAAAGCCACCAGGGGCGGGGTGTGGTGGCTCACATCTGTGATCCCAGCACTTTGGGAGCCTGAGGTGGGAGGATTGCTTGTGCATAGGAGTTTGAGTTGAACCTGGGCAACACAGTGAGATCTCGTCCATCAATCAAGCAATCAACAACAAAAGCCACTAGGTTAAGACAAAGATTCTTGCCCTGGCCCTTAATTTAGAATTACTTGAAAGCATTCATTGTGAACTCCAACATAATTTAATTATTGTAAGACCCTTTATAAGATCCTACTCATCTGGTCAGGTAATCTGTTCTAGCTATGACTCCTCAGTATACCTCTCATAAGCGTGCATCTCTCTCTGTGACAGATAAAGCCATGCTTTTAGTCCTGTGTTCTCCAACTTGACAGGGAGCTCCTCTGGACAGAGTCAATGGTTTATTCAACTTGTTTCCCCAGTGTCCAGCAAACATGGGACTAGTAAAAAGCCTTCCTTGTCCTTTCAAACTACTGTGTTTACCAAAGCCTCATTAATCAGCAAAAAACACCATTTTCTTCAAAACCTGCAGGATAATAAGCTTCTATGACTACCTGTAAAGGGCTGGAACTCTTCCAAGGACTCACTTTGTGATTCAGTTGTGTCAGCTGCTACCAAGAGAGAAACCTGCCCTCCAGTTTTGCAGAAAGGATGGTATAAATTTGGTTAGAAGACAGGGAACATCTCCTATCATGGACACAATGAACACATGGCTTATGTTATCATCTTTCCAGGAAAACTGCTAGAAACCCATGCACTCAAGTGGTATTTCCACACCTCCAGGGACTGGCTCTAAAGAACAGTGATAACCCTGCAGATAAAGCAGGTGACAAAGTAAAAGCCAGAGAGCTGACCAGAGACATGCAGGCAGAGGGATTCACCTGCTAGAAGGTGTGGCTCTACCTAAATCATGGACTTAGAGATTCCTTCACTACTGTCTTTCTCAGAGGGAAATGTATTTGAATTGGAAGTAACTGTTGTTCATTAATTCCTGATAACTTCTAAATCTAGAACATGTAGCTATATGTTTCAATCCTGGAACTGATTTTTATATGAACTGAGCTACAGGTCCATAATGCTTTATCTCAAACAAACAGTGGCCTCAATTTTGCCAGGAAGCAAGAGAAAAAGGAGTCAGCCAAGGATTAAAGGAAACACAAAAAGGGTGAAGTTATGGAGGTCACAGGAGGAAACTATTTTTCTCTTTGTTTCTTTCATATTTAAGCTCTTTGCTTTAAAAAAAAAAAAAAAAAAAAAACAGTCTTCTTTTCTTCTTCTCTAACTTGAACAGTAATAGGTAGCCATGGTAAAAGTCTGACGTTTTAAGGAAGAAAATGCAAGTCAATCTTAAGTCCAACATAATACTCAAAAATAACTACCATTCAATATTATGCATACAAATGTACATTTTAAAAGGAAATCTGGGGTTGCACTCTTTATATATGGTTATAATCTGATTTTTCCACTTAATGTTACAAGCATTTTGATGCCTTTAAATATTCTACTAAAACATCATATTTATGGCTGCATAGTATTTCCTTAAATGGATTTAACTAGAACTTCTCTACTCTATAAGAGACATTCATCATAGCACTATTTAAAAGTACTTGATTATCCCTCTGATCATTTTCTTTGGATTAAAAACAGACCTACTGGGTACAGAGAATAACCATTTGAAATATATTACCGCCAGGCGCAGTGGCTCACGCCTGTAATCCCAGCACTTTGGGAGGCGGAAGCAGGTGGATCACCTGAGGTCAGGAGTTCGAGACCAGCCTGGCCAACATGGTGAAACCCCGTTTTACTAAAAAATACAAAAAATTAGCCAGGTGTGATGGCTCACACCTGTAATCCCAGCTACTCGGGAGGCTGAGACAGGAGAACCACTTGAACTCGGGAGGCGGAGGTTGCAGTGAGCAGAGATCAAGCCACTGCACTGCAGCCTGGGCGACAGAGCAAGACTCTGTCCCCCTGAAAAATACATATATATTGCCAAATCGCCGTCCTGCGATGTGGGAGGAACCACATTCAAACCCTTACACATGCAAAACACTACACAACTGCTAAGACATCAAGGTCTGAATACCAGCCTTTGGGTTTGGCTTTCGGGAGGTCACTATTATAGAAACCTTCAAGGTAAGGCTTCTTAAAGGAAATCCCATCTCAACTATTTGTTCTAAGCTTTAGTTCTCATAAAGAGCAACATGCTTTCAACCATCATCTCTGTGGAGAAAGCTGACAAATCCATTCCTTGCCTTCAGATGTTGCTGCCACATTTCCAACTGCATTTCCAGGCAGATGTCCCTCTGTTACCTCAACAAATCTGAAGCCAAACGGGATACCTTTACCAAAGATACTGCCCTCTCCTGACTTTCCTACTTTTTGTTCATCTACTGCACAAATGGTTTATTTAATATCCAAGTGGTTAAGGATACCACTCCTGCATGCAAGCCATGTGTCCAAAGTATTCCTTCCTAAATATAAGATGATGGCCCTGAAAGACGTTCTGAGACATCCTAACACATTTGATGTTGTTTCTTCATACCCAGTATTGATACTAATGTATGGGCAGGCGCTTAGGGAAGATCTGGGCTAGCTCGAGCTCATCAGCTCTTGCTTGGACAAGTGCAATACCCCCTAACTTACCTCCCTACATTGTTTTCATCATTTCTCTACTCCTCAAAACTCTGTTTCCTCAAGCCTAATGGGATAAAAATTCAAATCCCCAAGACCTTCAAATCCGACTGCAACCTTCTTCCCAGCCTTACCTTCTGGTTCCTCACACAAGCCGCCTGACTCAGTTAAGTATTTCAGACTCCTTAACCAAAGGACATGCTTATAGGTCCATTACCGCTTTGGTACCTTGATCTTTGTTGCTACTTTGTTATCCAAAAAGGTGCCCTTTCCTATCATTTTCTCTCTACCCCTAAAAATCTCACTCATTCCATGAATTTTCCCAACCACTCCATCCTTTATTTGGTTATTAAGGTAATTAACTTTATTATTCAGGGTCGTAGTTTTTTTTTTTTTTTTTTTTTCAGAGACAAGGTCTTGCTCCATTGTCCAGGCTAGAGTGCAGTGGCACAATTATAGCTCCTTGCAGCCTTGAACTCCTGGCCTCAGGTGACCCTCCTGCCTCAGCCTCTCAAAGTGCTGAGATTACAGGCATAAGCCACCATGCCCAGCTTCAAGGTCATAATGTTAAATTAAGTACCATCATTTAAAAGGTGTATATACTCATTTCCTACACTGTTGCTTCAAAGGAGAGTTCTAGCTATGAATGTTCGTTAAAAGGTGCAGCAATGATAACGGCACCCTTGTAGTCTGGCTAAAAACAGGCTACCTCATTAAATATGTTTGTAAATTCAGAACTTCCTACCTTTGGGGCCAACATTTCCATCTGTACTGGTTTGACAGAAGCAGTAGGTTTCAGTTGTTTGTTGACATTTGTTGTTTTGGTGGGTTGAACTGGTACTTTGGTGTTCTGAGCTTTCTATAAGGAAAAAGAAACATGAATAGGGCAAGACAGCCAGTGTTGTGAGACTCAGCACTATACAGAATCGGCCTCTGTATTCACATTCAGTCCTCATCATTGTTACCTTAGCTACTTGTGCTGCTCTGGTTGTAACTTTATTTCCAATTTCTTCTAAAACAGTTCGCCTAATAGTCACATGACTCTTAACTTTAGAATTAAATCCTGTGTCAATATTCTCCAAATCACTGGACACCTGAAAAAAAAAAAAAAAAAAAAAAAGGTAATGAAACCTTGAAAGAATTTGAAATACTTTGCTAATGTTAGATACTCAAATTTAGAATTGCTTTGGGAAAGGACAATACGTCAAGATCTATTTGCAAGATGGAAAAGGTACATTTCAGGAAGTCTAAAAAAAGGCTATTCGTGATTAATAACATCACTCTAAATTAGGCAAATCACCCATCTACTTTATCTGTAATAAAGATCCTCCCACTAACCTTGCGAAACTATTCTGAATATTCAAGTGGGCCTGTAAGAGAACTTCAAAGCTTATTACTATTTAATGATTATTTATCATAGTACCCATATCACTTGGTAGAGATCCCTGCAAGTTAAAGGCATATACTTAAAAACCTTCCTTTACAGAGCTTGGTAATACGTAAATTAAGATGAAAAATTATAAAGCTATAATATTAATAGTTAATAATAGGTCTGGTTGTTTAAAAACCAGATGTTTAAAACCTAAACTAGCTTTGATTCTTATGCCATTTTACAAATAAGAAATGCTCCTGTATGCATGATCTTTTAGAAGTGCAGCTTTTTAAAATGAGGCTGCCATAGAATGGATTTTCTCTTATATTAAGGATATTTAGAATGGAAATAGTTTCCTTGGATAATACAGTTTTAGCTCCTAAACTCAGGGAAGGTGGGAATTGTATGAAATAAAAATTGTCAGTTGACTTTAACCTGCTTTAGACATAATGTGCTTAGAAATAAAACTTGCTAGGAAAAGCAATTCATACCAAAAAAAGCTTATTATAGAAGAGATAAACATTTCATTAAAAAAGAAAAAAACAAAAAACCAGCATGTCCTATCCCTCAGAGTTCAGGGTCCTGACTCTAATAAAACTCCCAACAAGGGGTCTGAGTGGATCTACCAGGATAGAGGGACAAGGGAAACTCAAGCCTTCCCTGAACAGAAAGGTTCTGACTATTAAATAACGTTATAGAATACATTATTATAAAAAATTACTTGTCAGTTGGACTTAGATCCACAAAAGGATATTAATTAAATGCTGAATATGTTCAATCTATTAGGATTCTCAAAAGTCAGGCTGTTCAATTTTTTCCAGCAGCAACTACCAATCTGAAAAAAGTGTTTGAAAATGTAATGCTTATGGGTAGAAGCCAGCTAATGTGACTAAATTTAAATTCATCTGGATAGGAAAATTGGCAGCTTTTATCTAACCTTATAGCCAAGATGATGGAACTCAGGTGTGTCAGGGCCCTCTAGCTTTCAGCAAAGGAAAAAAGTAGGTCCCGGCACAATTCAAGCCCACAGGAAAAATACCCAAAACACCGTAACACTTTGATCTCTGCAAGGATGAAATAAATGAATTTGGACCCTTTTCTCTCAGTCTGCCACGTTGGTCCAAACTATATTCAAAAATCTCTATTACATTTGAGTAAATACATTTTTTAAGGGGACAAACCCATGTATTAGTGAACGTAGCCTGGAAGACTTAGCGTGCAGAAATAAATGGGAAAGTCATACAAAAAGAAATGTGAACAATCAGAAAAACAGCCTGGCAGTTGCCTGATGAAACACGCACACTTTACTGCCTACAGAACCCTTCCAGTCCTCCTCCCAGCCCCCACCACAGATCCCTTAGTTGGCAAGGAGTTGTAAGAAAGGGGGAGGGAAATCCCAGGAACGTGTAAGTAGATAACTCTCTGGCAATGAAGAGCACTTGGGGATCGCTCGCTGAGTACTAGGCCCAGTGCTCTGGGGGCTCGCTTGACAGGTGCCATCTCGGAAGCGCTTTCCTACACTTCTCCCACCCCGGAGCAGGGAGGGGCACAGGGAGGGCGGAATCCAGACGGGGAGAGGCTGGCAGGAGACGACCCGCCGCAGGGCCAGGGACGTGGGCGAAGCGGGGAGCTCCGGAGAAGAGAAAAGCAGTCTAAGTTGGGACGGAGAAGCTCGGAGCAAATGAGAGAAGCGACAGGGGAGCTGTGGGGCCAACGGACTCGCCTCCGACAGCGGTCGCCGAACACACTCACCGTCGGGCGTCGGAGCAGCGCCATGAGGGACGGGGAAAGCAAGAGTGCCAGCCCGGCCCAGGGAGGGACACGGACTGAAAAGGGAGGGCACTAGCGTACGAGGCGCCGTTAGGGCTGCTCTCCGGGCCCGCAGCGCTGGGGATCTTCGACGCTGTAGCCTTGTTCCAGGATTCAAATACCGCGTCGCTTGCGCCCCATTGGGCGGCCCTGCGCACGGCGCGCTCTTCTCATTGGCCAACACAGAGGCACTCTCGCACTCTCATTGGCTGAATTTTCTTAGACCCGTTTGATTGTCCCAACAGCCGGTTGGGGTGTTTTTTCTGCCTACAGTCTTTAAAAAAAAAAAAAAAATTCCCAGTCTCTGAGACAAACAAAAAGGAACTGTCTCATTGGGAAAACAGACGTAGGATACCTCTGAATTTTGACAAGGCCTCATGTACAAATGTCTGTCGACGTTTGTACTGGGTGGGCGGAAGTTGGTTGGCCTTTATTCGTCCTCGGCGTGTTGGGGTTTAGGTTGTGTTGGCCGGAGTGCAGGAACCGGCCCCTCCGGGTTGCTCAGGGCAGCAGTGCGTTAGGTGGTTGAGACATAAAAGTGTGCCAAAACAAAAAAAGGGAATAATGGCGTTTACTCAAAAACCCAAATTCTCAAGTAAGGCAAAAAAAAAAAAAAAAAAAAAAAAAGATAAAAAGAGATTTGTGTGATTGGTGATTCATGTAAGTTCTCCATTGTATTCCCAGCGCCTAGTACATCGTTTGTCATATATGGTTGGTGCTCAATAAATATTCGTCTAACAATCAGCCCAAGCAGAGAATTCATGACTAAGACCCCAAAAGCAAATGCAGCAAAAACAAAAATACATCAATGGGACCTAATTAAACTAAAAAGCTTCTGCACAGCAAAAGAAAGAAACAGACAACCACAGAATAAGAGAAAATATTTGCAAACTATGCATCGGAAAAAAGACAAGTATCCACAATCTACAAGGAACTCAAATCAGCAAGAAAAAAAATAATGCCATCAAAAAATGGGCAAAGGACATGAATAAATATTTCTCAAAAGAGATATTCAAATGGCCAACAAATACATGAAAAAATGCTCAACATCACTGATCATCAAAGAAATGCAAGTTAATACCACAGGGAGATACCACGTTACTCCTGCAAAAACGGCCATCATTAAAAAGTCAGAAAAACGGCCGGGCGCAGTGGCTCACACCTGTAATCCCAGCACTTTGGGAGGCCGAGGCGGATGAATCACTTGAGGTTAGGAGTTCAAGATTAGCCTGGCCAACATGGTAAAAACCCATCTCTATTAAAAATACAAAAATTAGCTGGGCGTGGTGGTACAGACCTATAATCCCAGCTACTCGGGACGCTGAGGCAGGAGAATCACTTGAACCTGGGAGGCAGAGGTTGCAGTGAGGCAAGATCACACCACTGCATGCCACCCTGGGCAACAGAGTGAGACTCTGTCTCAAAAATAAATAAATAAATAAATAAATAAATAAATAAATAAATAAATATTTGACCAAACTTTCCCATCATTCTTAAATGGTTCTGTTACTTGGGTACGAATAATCAGTGTGGTTGAACGAGCCTTATGTAAAGTTAAATTCCTAAATTGCCTCAATCCCTATTACCTAACAGGAATAATTGTAGCTACTATGTGAAAAGATGTTAGCCTATCCATAATCATCCTCTAACTAAAAACTAGGTATCCTATGGAAACGTCTCGGAAAAGAAATATAGATGTTTTAGTGCACTGAAGTTGTAAAATATTTTTGCTTTATGTTGATATGTTATCAAAAGATACAACCATAAAAGTGACAAATCTTGCTTACTCATAGGGCTTTGTAAACAAATGTTATGAATGGTAAAGTGCTTTCTTATTTTATTTTTTTAAGTCAGGGTCTTGCTCCGTTGCTCAGGCTGGAGTGCAGTGGTGCCATCACGGCTCACTGCAGCCTCAAACTCCTGGTCTCACGCCATTCTCCTGCCTCAGCCTCCTGAGTATCTGGGACTACAGGCATATGCCACCACTTCCAGCTAATTTTTAAAATTTTTTGTAGAGACAGGGTCTCACTGTGTTGCCTAGGCTGAGTATAGTGCTTTTATTAACTGACTTGACATCGTCAAAATTCAGTAATTGAATTTGTATTACCATGTTTTATCTTTTTTTTTTTTTTTTGAGAAGGCATCTTGCTCTGTTGGCCAGGTTGGAGTGCAATGGTGCAATCATGGCTCACTGAAGCCTTGACCAGCCAGGCTCAGGTGATTCTCGCACTTCAGCCTCCTGAGGATCTAGGACCACTGGAGTGAGCCACCTCGCCGAGCTAATTTTTTTATTTGTAGAGACGAGGTCTTGCTATATTGCCAGGTTGGTCTCAAACTCCAGAGCTCAAGAGATCCTCCTGCTTTGGCCTCCCAAAGTGCTGAGATTACAGGTGTTAAAAATGAAGGTAGTATTTCGTTTTGTACTTCTCACTGCAACTAACCTAAAACCTTACACACAAACTTCTTCTTCTTGTTGTTTTGAGACAGGGTTTCCCTCTGTCACCTAGGCTGGAATGCAGTGGTGTGATCATGGCTCACTGCAGCCTCAATCCCCTGGGCTCAAGTGATCCTCCTACCTCAGTCACCCAAGTAGCTGGGACTACAGGCATGCGCTACCACGGCCGGCTGATTTTTAAATGCTTTGTACAGATGGAGGTCTCACTATGTTGCCTAGGCTTATCCCGAACTCAGGGACTCAAGTGATCCTCCTGCCTCAGCCTCCCAAAGCACTGGAATGAGCAACCATGCCCGGCCCATCCATGTATTTCTTTTTTTCAAATATCACCCTGGGAGGCCGGGCATGGTGGATCATGCCTGTAATCCCAGCACTTTGGAAGGCCAAGGCGGGTCGATTGTCAGGTCAGGAGATCGAGACCATCCTGGCTAACACCGTGAAACCCGGTCTCTACTAAAAATACAAAAAAAAAAAAAAAAAAAAAAAAAAAAAAGCCGGGCATGGTGGCACGTGCTTGTAGTCCCAGCTACTTGGGAGGCTGAGGCAGGAGAATTGCTTGAACCTGGGTGGCGGAGGTTGCAGTGAGCCAAGATCACGCCACAGCACTCCAGCCTGAGAGACAGAGACTCCCTCTCAAAAAAAAAAAAAAATCAAGCCGGGCTCGGTGGCTTACGCCTGTAATCCCAACACTTTGGGAGGCAGAGACAGGCGGATCACCAGGTCAGGAGATTGAGACTATCCTGGCTAACATGGTGAAACCCTGTCTCTACTAAAAATACAAAAAAAAAAAAAAATTAGCCAGGCGAGGTCAGCCTCAGGAGGCTGAGGCAGGAGAATGGCGTGAACCCGGGAGGTGGAGCTTGCAGTGAGCCAAGATCTGCACTCCAGCTTGGGTGACAGAGTGAGAGACTCCGTCTCAAAAAAAAAAAGCACCCTGGGAAACCGAAAGTTCCTTCACTGCTGAGTCCTCTGAGAACATAAATCATTTTGCCACATGGGCTTCTCTATATGCAAAGCTTTGGTTTGGGGGGAAAAGTAAATGTGTTCAGAAAGCTTGTACTAGATATTGTAACAAAACGATGAGACTTGTTTTACCTCACTGTGGTGGATTAAAGAATGCCGTTTTTATTTTTATTTTTTTCTGTGTCTTCTGTGAACAGGTGTAATCTATTTTCTCTCTTTAAATTTGGGCTAGCCTTATTATTTGCTTTAACCAACAGAATATGATAGAAGAGATGCTGTTCCGGTAACGGGATTGGGTCTTCGAAGCAGTTTATTTCTCCCTCGGAGTCCTGCGTCACCACCATAAAGAGACCTAAGCTATTCCTGTCTAGAGATGACACTGAGAGAAATGCCCAGTGCATTATCACCTGTCCTAACCACCCCAGCTAACGCGTCACATATACAAGGTGAGGCCACGTGGACACTCTGTCTCAGTAGAACTTGCAGCTGAATGTAGCCACATGAGGAAAACGTCATACCACAGTGAAAGATGAGCTATGCCTGCCCTGCACTGCCCAAATCATGCAACTGTGAACAAATAAATGTGTTTTATAAACCACTCAATTTGGGGATGGTTTGTTACAAAACAGGTTAACAAATACACTTACCTGGGGGTATTCCCTGTCCTTGCACCAAATCAGCTTTTTGTTTGCTGGAATAGTCTTATCATCTTGGTGTCACAGGGACAGGGGGAATCACAGTTTAAGAAAACAGCACAGTATCTGTGATTTCTGATCATTTGTAAACTGAATTCTCACTAATGTTACCCTGGTAGATTTTTCACATGGGAAATTCGAGTTGCCTTTGTCATTTCAAGGAGATGTTTTGGCATTTGGTTACCTCCTGCAGGCACAAGAAATCATCTGGTGCTGAATTATGGATGAGATGTAATTGAAAGCCTTAGGAAGCACGGAGGCCATTCTGATAGAATGTTTGCCACAATCACTTGAGGTCAGGAGTTCGAGACCAGCCTGGCCAACATGGTGAAACTCTGTCTTTACTAAAAAATAAAAAAAAATTAGCCGGGTGTGGTGGCAGGCATGAGTAAACCCAGCTACTTGGGAGGCTGAGACAGGAGAATCGCTTGAACCTGGGAGACGGAGGTTGCAGTGAGCTGAGATTGCACCCCTGCACTCAAAAAAAAAAAAAAAAGAATTTTTGCCCACAGAAGTTTACATGTTTGAAGGTGGGTCTTGACATATGGAATAAGAATGTTTTCAAAATTTGTACACAAATCCTTGGCTCTACCTTTCTTCAAATGGTGGAACTTAGTTCACCACCTTGAGTACAGCCTGCCCTTAGTGACTCTCACTTCTAACAAATAGAATGTGGCAGAAAGGACAAAGTGTAACTTCTGAGACTAGGTCTAAAAGTGGCATGTGGCTTCCTCCTGGCTTTCTCTGGGATCATTAGTTCTGGATAAAACAAGTTACCCTGTTGTAAAGACATTCCAGCAGCTCTCTGGAGAGGCTCCTGTAGCAAAGAAGTGAACTCTCTCAGTAGCCACTGAGGAACTGAGGCTGCCTGTCAACAGCCTGCGGACTCAGCAATCTTAGAAATGGATTGTCCAGACCCAGTGATGCCTTCAGATGACTGTAACCCAACAGTGTGCAGAAGGGTGTATTTTAAAAAGGTTAAAAAAAAAAAAAAAAAAAAAAAAAAAAAAGAGCAACCAGGTACAGTGGCTCACACCTGTACTCCCAGCACTTTGGCAGGCCGAGGTGGGCGGATCATCTGAGATCAGGAGTTCTAGACCAGCCTGGCCAACATGGTGAAACACCATCTCTATTAAAAATACAAAAAGTAGCTAGGTGAGGTGGCGTGTACCAGTAATCCCAGCTACTTGGGAGGCTGAGGGAGGAGAATGGCTTGAACCTGGGAGGCGGAGAGTGCAGTGAGCTGAGATCGCGTCACTGCACTCCAGTCTGGGTGACAGGGTGAGACTGTCTCAAAAAAAAATATATATATGACTGCAGCCCCAACAGTCACCTTGACCTTGATTATAACTTCATGAGAGACCCAGAAGTAGAAATGCAAAACTAGGCTGTTCC
Source organism: Macaca mulatta (assembly GCF_049350105.2). NCBI lineage: Eukaryota > Metazoa > Chordata > Mammalia > Primates > Cercopithecidae > Macaca > Macaca mulatta. The sequence continues at coordinate 36,417,226 of NC_133412.1, read as the reverse complement.
TGAGTGCCTGATCCACAGAAACTGAGATGTTTTATGTGTAAACCACTAAGTTTTGGGGTTACAAAGTGAAAACTATTGCGTAACAACAGATAAAGCTTTGGGGAGAGACTAGTTTTTTGAGAGACGGAGTCTTGCTCTGTCACCAAAACTGAGTGCAATGGTGCAATCTCAGCTCACTGCAACCTCTGCCGCCCAGATTGAAGCAATTCTCCTGCCTCAGCTTTCCAAGTAACTGGGACTACAGGCATGCACCATCATGCCCAGCTAATTTTTGTATTTTTTTTTTAGTAGAAATGGGGTTTGGCCAGGCTAGGCTCAAACTCCTGTCCTTGAGTGATCCATCTGCCTCACTCTCCCAAAGTGCTGGGATTACAGGTGTGAGTCACCACCCCCAGCATTGTATATAATTCTTAAGATAATATCTATGACTGAGAGAAAATGACATATTCAATATTGTGACACGTGAAGTTTTCAATAAAAAAAATATACATATATACTGGCCAGCCACGGTGATGTGGTGGCACACATCTGTGATCCCAGCTACTCTGGAGGCTGAGGCACGAGAATCACTTGAACTCAGGAGGTGGAGGTTTCAGTAAGCTGAGATCGCACCACTGCACTCCAGTCTAGGCAACAGATGGAGACTTTATCTCAAAAACACCACCAACAAATATACATAACACTGTGTGTGTGTGTGTATATATATATGTGTGTGTGTGTGTGACACACATATACTGCGTTCCCAGAGGTTCTGAAGTTAGAAACCAGGATGTATTTTCTACAGATTTAAACTATTCCCATTTATGAAACACTAATAACAAAATGTCCTCAAGAGCTTATATTTTAATTTTAGTGATTCAACTAGTTACAAGTAACAGTTTTTTGTTTTTTTGAGATGAGTCTCACTCTGTTGCCCAGGCTAGAGTGCAGTGGCGCCATCTCAGCTCACTGCAAGCTCCGCCTCCCAGGTTCACGCCATTCTCCTGCCTCAGCCTCCAGAGTAGCTGGGACTACAGGCACCCGCCACCACATGACCAGCTAATTTTTTGTATTTTTAGTAGAGACGGGGTTTCACCATGTTAGCTAGGATGGTCTTGATCTCCGGACCTCGTGATCCACCCACCTCAGCCTCCCAAAGTGCTGGGATTACAGGAATGAACAAATAACAGCTTTTAAAACAGAAGTAGTTTTCTCTAAGTTAGCTGTTATGGTTCAAATGCTGAAGTGTGCTAGCAGCTAAAATAAAGTCACCGGAGTAAGAAAAAGGTTTCAAATTATCAGTTTATCACTTGCATGTTAAAAACAATAAAAATAAAGACTTGCTGACAAAAGAATTTTAGTTTTTATGTATTTGGACAGCTATCACTGAAATGTCCATTTTGACATATAAGATGCAGCAGGATATGGAAGACACCAAAACAAAGCACAAAAAGTCAAAATGTTCAAAGTCATTTTCTTCCTTACTTTCTTCATTACTTATCACATTTTCCGGTAACTAATGGCAGTAGCTTAATAAGCTCCTATATTAACAATTCAGGTTTATGTCACACTTTTATTAAATAAATTTCAAAGTAACGAAGCTTTGCCTACATTAAAAAAATCAGTAGCAATTATAAAACAAGTCAACAGGTAGTCGTGCATCTAAATCTGATGTAATATTCAAAAAATAGAGAAATCCACCTGTGCTTTACTTGTATTCGGGGGAACATCAAGAGGACTCCATGACATACAGTTCTCCCATCTTACACTTCTTCAATCCCTTGGCATAGACCCGGGGTATTCCAGTGGCAAAGTACTACATCCATTACAGGCTACTTACTTAAAGGAAGACAGGCTACTTGCTCTTTTCCCCAGTAAGATGGCAGCCATGGGTCACTCAGTCCTTCACTCTCCCCTGACCTTCTATAACCTCAGTTTAATCGTAAGGTATGCTCTTTAAATCCATCGTCCATCTACACACATACTATGTTGAAGCATGTTAACAACGACAACTATGACAGTGTAACATTTACTAATATGAAGAAAAGGGCAAGTAGTCATAACTGAACGAACATAAATGTCAAATTATGCAAATGTCAATTTGAGTGAGATCACTATTTTTGAATTCCAAGATGTTTAATGTAAACTGTTTTTATAAAAACTAATTATGAAACACAAAGACAATAGAAATATAAGTTATTTATTAATCAATCCACTTACAAAGCAGGTGGCTTAATGCAAGCTTATTGACATCTTCACATATGATCCATGGGAACATGTCCTCCACATACAGACAGTGATATTACTGACTGGATGCATTTGCAATCTGGGGCATATTAAGCATATTTAAACAAATAAAATTAGGCTATCCTGTATATGAAAGTATCTTGATAATAATATGCATCCTGAAGTAGATTAAAACTTCCTCCAAAGGAGAAATGTTAGTATGTTAACTTAACTTTATATTCTATATTATGCAGTAAATCTTAACTATAGAAATTAAAAATTTTAAATCAGTGATCGACTCTTGGTAATGTATGAAGTGGGAGTATATAACCATAGCAACAGTAGGTTGACAGTATAATTTGTGCCTCACAGTATCTGCAGATTTACTGTTTTCAAGTTTAGAGAGAAATAAAACAAGAGACATGTAGATTCAGCTGACTTTATTTATCTTTAAACTAATAAAAATCCCTTAAAAGTGATCCTGGGACCTTTAGAAGTTCTATGAATGCACAGATACCTGCCAATGACTTAAATTCCAAATCTTGCCTTAATGTGTCTACAAAATCACTGTAAGCAGATATCTTAACTTTTCGTGCTTAGCAGAAGACAACAAATTCTACATGTCTTTTTCAATTTCCCTAAAATTTTGTTAAATCTGCAAGTATGTACAATCTAGCTAACTGAAATTAATATTTAGTGTTCATCAGAGCTGTTTCACAGCAGCAAAAACTGAATCAGGGAAATAAAATTCTAAATGATGTAGGAAAAAGATAAATGCAATCAGAACAGCAGTCTAAATGTATGATATCAATATTCAACTCTTATCTGCACTGTGTTGAAAGGAAAAGGATACACCAAGAAAATTTATACTGATCACTCTGGTGATGTGACTACCACCTGCATCTGATTTAATATGGGTTGTATTCTGTTCCCAGTATTAAGGATGGTATTTAACTCAGAACTCCATATAGTAAATATACAGCAGCCATTTTGTCCTAATTAAGGAATGTCTTAATACACAATATTATCATTTTCTAGAGGATCTTTATACATTAAACTAAAGTACATGATTGATTAAATTAAAGGTTAGTAATGGATAAAAAATTCATAATTATCTAGGCTTGGTACTATGTAAAAAACAAAAAGACCACAAAATTCTACTTACTAAAGCAGCTAATCTTGCCTGCAAGTTTAGGGTCACAAGCCCATAATATGTGCAAAGAAATGCAATACAAGGAACCATGCAAAAATACAGTAAAATGATACAGAAAAATGTCAAATCTAGAAAAAAAAGCTTTTATAAATACATGAAAATCAACTGTATACATAAACTGTAGGTCTAGCATTAGTTGTACCATATAGCAGAGCCAGCACTCTAAGTTCAATGCTTCCAAATCTGCGCAGGTAAGTCATGCCATCTTTGGTTGACTGCAGTACCAGGAAGGATGGGAATGAGAGGGAGGGCAAGAGTTCTGAAACATGGTGTCAACTTTCACTTGGGAGCTGGGCCTCAATGTCCACTCTGCATATGGGGCACTTCTTATTGGTGATCAACCATTGGTCAACACACACTTGGTGGAAAAGGTGCATACATGGAAGACGTCTATTATTGGCAAGAAAACAAAAAGCAAAAATTAATTTTATGATAATTGCACATGGCAAATTATATATGTAATAATTCAATAATGTTTTGAAGTTACTAAGCATCTTTCTCTTCTATAAAAGACACAGATTAAATTAGCACTCTGGGCAATATAATATATAAATGATCAAGATAATTAACTTTCAAAGCTACAGGATCATATTATATAAAATCTTAAAAATTGTAAGAACACAAATTACACTGGCTATTATTCCAGTTTTGTTTTGGTACAGGAGATGCCAATGCTCTGGAGTTAGTAGTATGTTACCTGTCACATAATATTGCAAATATATTTTTAAATATCAAATCATCACTGCATTTGTAATGCCCTTTAAAAATACATATTATCTCAAATATATATTTATTACCTCATTTAATTCTCTCTCAAAAACATTAGCATTCATGTGGCAAATATATAGTAACCACAATTTCCTCACTAAGAAATGTCTTAGTATAATCTTTATACATAAACTTAAGTACATAACTGATTAAAAGTAATATTGTTTTCATGGAATAATTGTTATATACACTTAATACTGTGCTACTGTTTAACAGGTAGGTTAAAAGGAGACGTAATGATTTTAGTTTGTTTACATCGTGCCAAATTACCAATCAGAAATTGAGAAATAAAGCCTCCAAGCAAGATAGGGTAACATTAATTCTGAGTGTTAACAGTGGGATAAAAGTTACTGATTTGTGTCCATTTCCACTTCTAGCCACCGTTAAAGAGTTTTTATACACTTTTCAGACTTCCTAGTGTCTTCTTAAAATAGTAGCTTTAAACAGTTTCTCAATTATTCCTTGAACAGTACTGTCAATACTGTAAAAGCATTAAGTTCCAAATTTATAAACCTTCATTGGAAATATCGTGTGCAAATAACCTTGTCATATGGTAGACAATAATTTTTTTCTCAGCCAACTGAAGAGGTATGACAAAATTATCCTTATAAATTAGGGCAATAATATTACTACATGGTTCTGTTATATATGATATAGAACCTGTTTCATATGGCATTATGTTAACATTAAAAAAAAGAACAGGAAGAAAACAATTACTTAAGTGATTATACAAATAAAATGCCTAAAATTAATATTAGGGTTAACATACTAACATTTTCTAAACAACAAAAGTGCAAGAAGGGAATAGTCCTACGAGTTTAGAGGAAATTTTAGGACAAAACCAGTTTATAAAAGACGCTATAGCCGAGTGCCGTGGCTTATGCCTGTAATCCCAGCACTTTGGGAGGCTGAGGCAGGTGGATCGCTTCAGCTCAGGAGGTGGAGGTTGCAGTGAGCTGAGATTGCTCCCCTGCACTCCAGCCTGGGCAACAGGAAGAGACCATCTCCCAGAAAAGAAAAAAAAAAAAAAGATGCTGTAAAACAAACCGCATAAGGCTAATCTGGATCCGTTTCAAGTTTTGAAGAACACATTATAACTTTCTAGGACCTCCAAAACCTCTCAAATTCTCATTTCTGCAAGATTTACAGAAGACAATTTTGACTACAAAATTTCCCTGGCCAAACCTTGTGTGGCCCTAAAATAGGTAGTACATTTCCCACTCCCACATTGGTAACATAGAGACTTTAATCTTTTATTGTTTCACTCACTAGATGAAGCCAGTTCTACCAGTACATAACTGATTAAAGGTGAGTAATATTGTTTTCATGGAATAATTGTTATATATACTTAATATTGTATACTAAGGGCTCTTATGGAGAGACTGGTAACAGTATATGCCAAGAATAATCTTTATTTGGTTTCCAGTTTACTTTTATCCTTTTTTTCAGAGACAGGGTCTCACTCTATTGCCCAAGCTGGAGTGCAGTGTGGTGTGCTCAAAGCTCAACTGCAGCCTCAAACTCCTAGGCTTGAGTCATCCTCCTGCCTTAGCCTCCTGAGTAGCTGGGACTGCAGGTGCACACCATCACATGCAAATAATTGTACTATTTTTCTTTTTTGTAGAAACAGAGTCTTGTTATGTTGCCCAGGTTGGCCTCGAACTCCTGGTCTCAAGAGAGCCTCTGGCCTTGGCCTCAAAAAGTGCTGGGATTACAGGTGTGAGCCATCATGCCTGGTGTAATTTACTTCTCAAATAAAATCCCATGTACAGTTTTGACAATGGATTTTAGATAATTAATTTCTAGTTACCTCACATCTTCACCTTCCTCTAAAATAGACAAACAGATAGTACATTTTTCCTCTGTGTCTTCCTCAGTCCCTTCTTCCCCATCTTGTTTGCAGTGCAGTTTCCTCTGTGAGAACCAATCAGTTGTTACCTTATTAGTAGAGATGACATTATTGAACAACTGAGTAAAGTCTGTGTTTATTTGAAAAACAAAACAAAACAAAACAAAACAAAACCACATATTCGCCCGCACTTTTTTCCCAGGTAAGACTGTCATAAATAAATGGATGAAATAAGTGACTATCATCAATTAAGTATATTTTTAAGACCCTCTAATAATTGGGATCAAAAGCAAAATAAAATTTAACAGAAACTCATTCACTTGAAAGCTATTACTTTTAATCCACAATGAGAATGATAAACAAAATAAACTCTTTTTATCCTACCATGAGCATAGATAAGTAAGTTTTATTTTACTAGTGAATGTTTCAAATAACATCCATTTAAATTAACATTAGTTACAGTACTTAGCTTGGACAGTTGAAGACTTGAATGTACTGGTAATACCTCAATACTCTTTGAAAATAGATGAAAAATACAAAGAATAGTAATTTTCACACTTTATGATTATTCTCTACATAGTATAAAAGAGTCTCCGACCCCTGGGCTGCAAACCAGTACCCGGGTGCACAGCAGGAGGTGAGTGGCAGGTGAGCAAGCATCACTGAAGGAGCTCTGCATCCTGTCAGATCAGCGGCAGCGTTAGATTCTCTTACAACCTGTTGTAAACTGCGCATGTGAGGGATATAGGTTGCGTGCTCTTTAGGAGAATCTAATGCCTGATGATCTGAGATCCCCTCTGCCACCTATCCACGAAAAATTGTCTTCCATGGAAACTGGTCCCTGGTGCCAAAAAGGTTGGGGACTGTTGGTATTCAGCACTGTTTGCTTTAAGACACGTATTTAACACGTCTACTCTGTAACAATGCTATACAAGCAACTGAGGGTAGGGTAGAAAACATATACATCAATAAAATGTCCATCAAAATAAACTGCTAGTTAAAAAAATTATAGTACTGCCAAATGATGGAATTCTGTATAAGCTATTAAAAATAATAAGGATGATCAGATGGCATGAAAGGCAATCTGCAAACTATGTGGTTACCATCTCCTTTTTTTTTTTAAGTAGACAAAAAATATATATACATATGTACCTTATTAGAAAATGCTAAAAAGTATCTGGAAGAATATCTAAATCCTTAACTATGATTTCACTTCTGGGAAGAAGGACTAGGGTCTGCAGAGTAAGAAACTGCAGAGTATATATTTTTTATACTTTCCAAAATTTTTAAACAATATGTATGTATTACTTCAATAAAAATGTCATTGCTAGAATCCACAAATTCAAAGAAGGCATATATCACATTTATGCATTTCAGTAACACTCTAGAAGCTTCATTGAATAAATTCTTACCTTCTTATATTTATGTGGATATGTACATCTTTCAATTGTCCCCTGGGATGCTCCACGATTGACATTTCCTAATCTTTCTTCCAAATGAATCAGTTCCTGAAAGTGAAGAATAGTGAGTGGTAAAAGCCAAGATGATTATTCCTTGAACAGTATTGTCAACATTGTAAGAGAAATAAATTTCCATACTTAGAAACTTGCAATATAAATACAGTGTTCAAAAAAACTTACATATGACAACTGGTTATTTATATACTTATATTTAAGTATATATATAAAAGTTTATATGTTGTCCAGGCTGGTCTCAAACTCCTGGCTTCAAGTGATCCTCCCACATCGGCCTCCCAAAATGCTGAGATTGCAGGTGTGAGCCACCATGCCTGGCTTAATGTTTCTCATACACAGTAAGGCAAATGGTTGTTTATAATGTTTTCCTCAGCCAACTGAAATGGTACAGCAAAAGTTATCTTTATAAATTACAACAATGTTACCACATGGTACTACATGAGTCAGTATGTATGTATGCATGGAGAAGATGAAATCATTCTAGTAAATTAAGGAACCAAATCAGCAATAGTTCTAAGTCACACTGACTCCAACTTCCAAACTGACATAAAAAAAACACAACAGGGGCCGGGTGCAGTGGCTTGCACCTGTAATCCCGGTACTTTGGGAGGCCAAGGTGGGTGGATCACTTGCGGTCAGGAGTTCGAGAGCAGCCTGGCCAACATGGCGAAACCCTGTCTCTACTAAAAATACAAAAATTAGCCGGCTGTGGTGGCGGGCGCCTGTAATCCCAGCTACTCAGGAGGCTGAGGCAGGAGAATTGCCTGAACCCAGAAGGCAGAGGTTGCAGTGAGCTGAGATTGCGCAACTGCACTTCAGTCTGGGTGACAGAGCAAGACTCCGTCAAAAAAAAAACCAAACAAACAACAAACAAAAAAAACCCACAACCAAACTTTAAATCACATTTGAATGATTTGTTCTTCCTGAAAATTCAAACAAGACATTTAGCTACAAAGGGAATTACTTAGGTTTTTTTTTCTCTACCAATTTCTCTAAAAATTTAGCTGAGTCAAAAACATTAGGTTCCCTATCACATTTAATGGTATAGTTATTTATCTGACATTTATATTAATACATTTTTATATTCTTCTATATTATTTTCATTGACTCATCTTTAAATACTTGGGTAACTTTTGACCCTAAGATTAATATTACTTACAAATATTTCTGTAACTCCCAGAAGCAACATCAGAAAATCACATATCTTACTGCCTTGTGATTCCCAGTCACTGTAGCAGTCCTACACAATTGTGTATAATAGTGTATATATCCTCTCTCTGCATTAAAGATACTACAACAAACATATTCATTTATTTTATTACATACCTCAAAATTGCCCCTGAAAGGACCTCTGAATGATGTTCCATCCAATCCTGATGAAATGTAACGGATATGAGGATAACCTGCCATATCAGGAACCTATTTCAACAGAAGAGATAGGCTAAATCAATTAAGAATAGACTTGTGATTTACTGTTAACATTGAATAATTCAAGACCTTCAATGTTTTCAATTCAACTGCTCATAAAATTCAACTTCAATAAGAATACATAACTCCAACTAAGCATTCTGTAACAGGTTTATAACCTTAAAGTATAACCTAACTCTCCAAAATGCCCAAACTTAAGCCTGATGCTCTTAGTAGCTCAAACTTGAAAAGAGTAAAATTGTCTTAAGATCCTGTCAATTTCAGAGAGCTTTGTTAAAACAACAACAAAAAATGTACACAATTTTCCAACAAAATTTCACTTCAAGAGAAGTTTTTTACTTCACTTCTGTTAAGCTTCCTAACAGCCAAAGTACCCTATGCCTTTTTTGCTGGATTGTATTAGGGAAAGTTTTAACACTGTTTTCTAATTTTTTGTTAGGTATAGTCAATCTTCATTATTTATGGATTATGTATGTGTCAACTGACCCACAGGCTAAAATTTACTTGTAACCCCATAATCAATACTTGTGCTTTCAGAGTCATTTGTGGATATGCCTGGAGGCAAAAAATTGGAGTTGCCCAACATGCAACTCTGTTCTCAGCTGAGGTAGAACAGGGCTCTGCCGTATTTGAGCTCCTACTATAAACCAATGTCTTGTTTGCAGTCTGTTTAGTGCCATGTTTTTCAGTTTTGTACATTTTGTTGGTAACTGTGTTGTTTAAAATGGCACCCAAGCATAAAGCTAAAGTGCTGTCTAGTGTTCCTAAGCAAAGAAGGCTGTGATACACCTTATGGAGAGAATACGTTTCATTCAGGTATGAGTTACAGTGTTGTTGGCTATAAGTTCAATGTTAACGATTCTACAATATTTTTTAAAGTTGTCTTTAAGCAGAAACAGGCATAAAAAAAGGTTATACACTGATTAGTTGTGAACAGAGGCTTGCAAGGGTCCCATATTTGCTAACTCAGTGTTTGCAGTAACTGTATAGATCATAACTGCCATGTATATTGAGAGTATTAGGAAAGGGCAATTCTGAGATACAGCACCATTCTTCCATCTTTAAAAATAAATCTCCAACACTACTTTTTAATTAGCCTACAATGAATCACAACATACTTTAAGCAGAATTTATAGCTTTAACAGACACTTTGTAAGTGGAAAACAATTTAAAATAAGTAAGCAATAACTTTTAACCTTCAATAGTGTATTACTTAAATTATTTACAACTTCTCTTATTACCAAGATCATTACTACTCAGCAGATAACCCAACCTCCTAAACATCTCCAAAGAAATCAGAAAGGAAATCCTGCATCCCAAATTATCTAAATCTTCACTTACCCTGAAAAGCCTCTCCTTTCTAGTCTCGTTCCTCCAGCCTTTATGGATAAGCTTTTCTCCTATTCAACCTCAATCCTCACTACCTGCTCCTACCTTCACCTGTTCACCCTGGGTCATGCTTACTTAACTACTCCCCACCAAGCCTCCCTTCAATATCTTCAAACAATTCCTCTCTAATGGTTTTCTGTCTTAAACCTAAAAATACCTTAAGTTTCTCCAAACCTAAATTCTCTACTAATCCTGGAATTATTGCCAACCAACCCTTCACTTTCCCTTCACAGCCAAGCTTATAAAGCAAGAAGTCTATATTCACTGTCTCCATGTTTTCACTTCCTTACCATCCGTAACCTAAGTGGTGCCCCATCTACATCACTCACCATTACTGAACCATTCTGACACAAAAGACCAATAACCATTCTAATGCCAAATGCATGAAGACAATGAGGATGGAGACCTTTATAATGATTCACTTTCACTTAATGAAGAGTAAATATATTTTCCCCTCCTTATAATTTTCTTAACATTTTTTCTCTACTTTATTGTAAACTATCACTATCTATTGTAGATTATCAAGTATGTATAACATACAAAATATGTGTTGATCAACTGTTTATTTTAGCAGTAAGGCCGATCAACAACAGACTATTAGCAGTTAAGGTTTTAGGAACTCAAAAGTTATACTCTGATTTTCAACTGTGAGGAGGGTCAGCACCCCAACCTCCACATTGTTCAAGGGTACTTTACTTTCGGATATTTCAAGGGTACTGTACTTTCTGATATTATTTTAACTTTGTTTCTCAACTTTTCAAGCCAGTTCTCAGAATCCTTTGTGCGAGGCATAGTATTATCATTTAAATACAGTATTGTCCTTCTCTAAGGTTTTTTCACCCTCTTGTCACTCTGCACATTTTTCCTGAAAACCTAATCCTCTTCCATGGATTCATTACCTCCATATACTGAGAGATCAAAACATATCTTTAACCCAAATATCTTTGGAAATCCAGACCATAAGCTTAACTTCCTACTGGACATTCAACTTTGATTTAGATTTAGTACATCCAAGACCTAATTCACCTAGCCCCTTCACCCAAACCCTGAATATCTCTCAAATGTGTCTCATCATTTTTACGCCAACTACGACTGCTTTCATTCAGGCATTCATCAATATTTACCTCTTCTACTATAATGTCCTACCTGGTTTCCCACATTTAAATCTATTTTTCCACATAACTGAGGAGGTGATCTAACTATAATCTGATTAAATGACTCTAAAATCATAAATCTGATCAGGACATTTCCCCTTCAATGGTTTCTGAGTTCCAATTTCTTGGTAGAACAGTTTTATTTCTCACTGCTGCCTGACCTCACTCCTAAAATGAGAAACACCAGCTTACTTGGAGTTCCCAGTGCTTGTGCTATTTGCTACAACTTTACATGCTGTAACCTCTGCAAGAGCACCATTCCAAAATCCAGTCTGCTTAGAAGTCACATGTACCAGAAAGCTTCTCTGAAAGCTTCCCTGCAGTGCCTCTACCCACAACAACACAAAACTATTCCCTTTTCTGTACCACTTATATAACAAGTATGTAATACAAATAGCAAACGCCATGTATGTTTTGTTGAACTTGTTCTTTAGCGCTTACTTTACAAAATCTGAACCTGCTTAAATCAGATGTAAAGAATTAGTATAATCTTTCTGCAGATTAGAAAATCAGGCTGGGTGCCCTGGCTCAAGCCTGTAATCCCAGCACTTTGGGAGGCCGTGGTGGGCAGATGACTTGAGGTCAGGAGTTTGAGACCAGCCTGGCCAAATGGTGAAACCACATCTCTATTAAAAATACAAAAATTAGCCAGGCATACTGGCATGTGCCTGTAATCCCAGCTACTTGGGAGGCTGAGGCAGGACAATCACTTGAACCCAGGAGGTGGAGGTTGCAGTGAGCTGAGATCATACTACTGTACTCCAGCCTAGGTGACAGATTGAGACTCTGATGAAAAACAAAAAAACAAAAAAAAAAAAGAAGAGAAAAAAGAAACGTATGACTGCATCAGAATGGATCTATTACCACTTATGGCAAAATAACTGAAGCACAGTATTCTCCTGACAGTGGATTAAGAGTGCCTTGGTATACAAAAAAAATCCCACACTTTTCTGTCATTTTGTACATTAAGAGTACATTTTATGACGCAAATTATACACACAGATTTTAATACATCTAATACCTTTTTATAGCACAATTTTTAGCTAACAAGATTACTCTCAAATTCTATTAAAACACCTATAACTAATATAGTAAAATATTCCCAATAAAATATTTAGAAAATGAACTTTTAGAACATGTCAAAATTTTGAAAATTTTCCATTTTACCATTAAAGGAAGAGCTCCTAATTGTAAGTGATGAAGTCGAGGAGGTGCGTGATAATGGGCCAAATGAGGATGCAATGCACCAGGTGTATAAGTAGCTGCAGTCACTCCAGCTTCAATTCCCAGTTCCCTGACAAAAGGATGAGAACAGTTTAATCCTCCTTAGGGTTTCTTTTTTTATCAACAGACATGGGGAGTTATGTTTACACTTAAAAAAGTAATCTAAGGTTTCTTAACTTACAAAGCTGAGGAAAGATAAGTTAGCCCAAAATATTTAACTAATAATTTCAAATTTATTTTAGAACTGAAAACTCAAAAAACTTAAATTTTGTGATAATGAGGAGCAAAGCATTTGTACTTGGTTTCACATCTTACAAAGGAAGGAAACATATGGCTACAAAGGTCCCTTCCAAGTTAAAAGCCTGATTCTACTTGAGGAGCATACAACACAGAATATACTTTTTTGGTGTATCTGAATGTTACAGATGTTTTCTGGGTTTTTGCTTGTTAGATATCATCTCTTGGTTGTTGACATTAAGGACAATTAGAATAGCAAACTCTTCTACACCTTATAAAAGAAGGGCAAACAAAATTTTAGAAATTTAATTCTGTTAAATTAAATTTAACAAAAATTAAATGCTAAATCTTCATTTATTTATTCTCATTTTATGTTCTGCCTCAAATTCATTGTGGTTCAAGATCTCAATGAATGCCCACACACAATGGAGTCAGAAAAAAAATTTAATGAAAATCTGCCCTCATTTATCAAGGAAAGACCACAAAAAATTGGAATGAAGGCTGAATTTCCCTTGTCAATGGCAGGTGAAGGTGGTGGAGCAAATCGGAGTACAAAGGTGGGGGTCAGATAAAGAAGATGTGAAAAGTAGGATCAGTCTAGGGAGTTAACTTTGGTGGTACCCCTGAAAAACAGGAAAAAAGGTCCACTCCTCTTACTTACATGGGAACTCTAAAAAACCTAAACTCACAGGAGAGAGTAGCATGTTGTTTACCAGAGGCTGGGGAGGTGGTGGGGGGTCGTGGATGAGGAAAGGGGAGATGCTGGTCAATGTGTACAAAGCTTCAGCTAGGAGGTGTAAGTTCTGATATTCTACTGTACAGCATGGTGACTACAGTGAAGAATAATGTACCGTATATTTCAAAACTGCGACAAGATTTTAAATCTTCTCACCATAAAGAAATGATCAATATTTGAGGTGATAAATATGCCATTAGCCTGATTTGATCACT